>NC_061106.1:27858638-28067418 GCF_015104395.2 Macrobrachium nipponense
TGAGTCACATCATTATTTTGATAACAAAGTTAAATCTTTTGATAAGTATCCTGTCTCCGAAGTAAGACCCAAGGCTGCTGCTTTTACGAATAGTGTCATTTAGATCTCCACTCATGCGTTATCACCTGCCACCCTTAAATCCCCTCGTTGTTAAATGCGATATTTGCTCATTTGCAAAAGTCTGTTCGTCAGTAAACTGCCATCCCCCTCCTCCCTATTATATACATTGAATAAACTACATCGCGATTAGACACTTGCAACCACTTCCAAACGATTGTCACACTTACAACCACCTCTAAACGATTGTCACGACGTACATTTTAAAATCAGTTTTCTTTCTAAATCATTGTTTTATTACTTTTTATTTTTCAAAATAACTCCTGCGTTGACCTTTGTTCCTCTGGGATCCGGTTTCTTTGTGAATTGTAAAATAAATCTAACGTATTTATATCAATATTTTTCCATTTCAGTACTATTGTAGCAGCATTATTTTCAGATAGACAGACGAAAGGACCACTAAATCATAGACGAAAGGGACACTTAAAAACAAATGAATTAGATAGAGATTTACCACAATGTACCTCTTCCGAAATCTCCCTCTCCTGCTTTCTCAAAAAATGTTGATCTGATGAAAACTATAAGCGTAGGATGAGGGTCTTGAAGGATTCGGGTTATTTGTTCCTGATATCGAAAGATTTTGAAACAACAAATGAAGCTCATTTTCACAGCTTCGTCGATAGTTTGAAAAGAAGCCTATTTTTAGGGAACTGGTTAAAAAAAAAATAGATCGATATTATGGATAATGAAGGAATACTAAAAAAGAGAAAAACATCCAAAATTTGCTTTGCCAGTGATTTTTTTTATATATGTGTGTCGATTTTGAATTCTTGCTTACAAACCTTCGTCTTAAGTGGAAGTGAAAAGTCTGGCGAAATGTCCGCTTTGGCTTTCGTGTATCACAGGGGTTCTTCACCTTTTAATGACTTAGCATCCAAATGATATTGCCCCTTTTGCTCAAGTCCATTTAAGTCCTGTTTGTTGACGATATAACTTAACATACTTAGTTCAATACTTTCAAGTATAAATAACCAGGAATAGAACACAAAAGAAAATCAAATGCATTTATAGTTTCATGTAGTTATTTATTTACAAAATGTACCCACGTATACATTGACACATTAAAATTTAAATTTATACAAATATCCAGAGATCAAGTCCCATACCGGCGTCAACCTCGTCGTTGCGACGCCAGTAAGAACTAACAAATCAATCAATCAAGTCCCATAACCCTAGCACGTGGTTCTCATACCCCCTAGGTGTATGTATACCCCCTGTTAAGAAACTCTGAATCATGTCAATTCAAGAAGAAATTATAGTGGGTGGCAAAAAAGGCAAGTAACGATATTTTCTTGCACTTTTTTCTTTATCAGTTCAGCGGTGAGTACGGAATCACCCATTCATGACTTTATAACTGCTAACTTGACGTCATTTCAAGAAGTGGCTGAAGTAAGAATTGGGTAATGTAGGAAGTGTCCTGGTTCCGTCGCCTTATGGGAACCGAGTCTGTAATTTTAGTGTTCATTGCTGACATTTTGGAGATAAAGTCATTCTGACATAATTCATACAATCCTCAAGATTATTTTCTTAGATGCTGTACTAACCTCAGTACTCACGGGCCAACCCTGGCTACTTCACACTTAGTCTAAAAAAAAAGAAAAAAGAAAGTACAAATACGTTGTTTTAGTGTCCGCAGAAGCTAAAAAAAAAATACTTTTTAAGGTGTCCGCAGACAGCTAAAAAAAAAAAAAAAATTACTTTTTAGTCGTCCGCAAGAAGCCTAAAAAAAAAAAAAATACTTTTTTAGTGTCCGCAGAAAGCTAAATAAAAAAAAAAATTTACGTTTTTAGTGTTCCGCCAGAATTAGAAAAAAACTAAAACTTAACTGTTTTTATTAGGTCTTGTAGAAGCTAAAAAAAATACTTTTTAGTGTCTGTAGAAGCTAAAAAAAAATACTTTTTAGTGTCTGTAGAAGCTAAAAAAATACTTTTTAGTGTCACTGTTAGAAGCAAAAACCAAAAAAATTGACTTTTTAGTTTGGGTATTGTTAGAAGCTAAAAAAAAATATCTGTTTAGCGTCTGGTAGAAGCTAAAAAAAAATACTTTTTAGTGTCTGTAGAAGCTAAAAAAAAATACTTTTTAGTGTCTGTAGAAGCTAAAAAAAATACTTTTTAGTGTCTGTAGAAGCTAAAAAAAATACTTTTTAGTGTCTGTAGAAGCTAAAAAAAAATACTTTTAGTGTCTGTAGAAGCTAAAAATAAAAAGAACTTTTATTTAGTGTCTGGTAGAAGCTAAAAAAAATTACTTTTTAGTGTCTGTAGAAGCGTAAAAAAAAAGACCTTTTTACTTGTCTTGTAGAAGATAAAAAAAATAAAAAACTTCAACGTTATACTGTCTGTTAGAAAGCCTAAAAAAAAATACTATTTAGGTCTGTAAGAAGCTAAAAAAATACTTTTTAGTGTCTGTTAAGAAGCTTAAAAAAAAACAAAAAAAATTTTTACTTTTAGGGTCGGTAGAACGTCCCCCTTAAAAAAAAATACTTGTTGAGTGTCTGGTAGAACTAAAAAAAAATACTTTTTAGTGTCTGTGGAAGCTAAAAAAAATACTTTTTAGTGTCTGTAGAAGCTAAAAAAATACTTTTTAATGTTTGTAGAAGCTAAAAAAAAATACTTTTAGTGTCGCGGTGAGAAGCCTAAAAAAAATAAAAAAAAAAACTTTTTAGTGTCCTGGTAACCAAACTAAAAAAAATATTACTTTTTGAGTGTCTGTAAGAAGCTTAAAAAAAATACTTTTTAGTGTCTGTAGAAGCTAAAAAAATACTTTTAGTGTCTGTAGAAGCTAAAAAAAAAATACTTTTTAGTGTCTGTAGAAGCTAAAAAAAATACTTTTTAGTGTCTGTAGAAGCTAAAAAAATAGTTTCTTATTTTTAGTGTCTGTTTAGAAGCTAAAAAAAAATTACTTTTTATTTTGTAGGTCGGTTAGAAGCTATAAAAAAATTACTGTTTAGTGTCTGATAAGAAACCTTAAAAAAGAAAAAAATACTAGTTAGTGTGCAGGTTAGAATGCTAAAAAAATACCTTTTTAGTGTCCTGTAGAAGCTAAAAAAAATACTTTTTAGTGTGTAGAAGCTAAAAAAAAATACTTTTTAGTGTCTGTAGAAGCTAAAAAAATACTTTTTAGTGTCTGTAGAAGCTAAAAAAATACTTTTTAGTGTCTGTAGAAGCCTAAAAAAAAATACTCTTTTTAGTGGTCTGTATGAAGCTAAAAAAAATACTTGTTTTTAGTGTCGGTAGATTAGAAGCTAAAAAAAATACTTTTTAGTGTCTGTAGAAGCTAAAAAAAAAAAAATACTTTTTAGTGTTTGTAGAAGCTAAAAAAAAATACTTTTTAGTGTCTGGTAGCAAGGATAAAAAAAAATTACTGTTACTAGTTCGGTAGAAGCTAAAAAAAATACTTGTTTTTAGGTGTCTGTAGAACTAAAAATATACTTTTTAGTGTTGAAGAAAGCTCAAAAAAAGACTTTTTAGGTCTGCGGTAGAAGGTAAAAAAAAGTACGTTTTAGTGTGTAGAAGCCTAAAAAAAATACTTTTTTAGCTGTCTGTCAGAAGCTTAAAAAAAAACAAACTTTTTAGTGTCCGCAGACGGTTGTACTAATTCAATAGGATTTAGGCAGCTCAGGCCGCTCGCGCTGGTGGTCTCTCTCTCTCTCTCTCTCTCTCTCTCTCTCTCTCTCTCTCTCTCTCTCTCTCTCTCTCTCTCCCCGCAAGAGACCTTTTCACTGGGATGAAACATACAGGACGGAGGCAAAAAAATGCTACGTAAGAAATGAAGGGTTAACGATGTCGGTAAGAACATCTTGCGAAACCGCAGCGCTAGCTAGCGTGACCGTGACTTGGGCACCATTGACTCTACGTATACTCTTCATGAACTCCGCGTCTCACGTGGGATACGTAGATGGCATTTAGCTGGATTGAGCAACCGAATCCTGGGGGCAGCCCCACGTCCAGAGCGACATGAGACAACGAAGAGGGTCTCGGAGGCACGCCATACAAGAGGAGGCAAAGGCATCTTCCATGAAGGGCATCGTCGCCCAGCGCGTACGACCGGAATCACGAGGCCTCGAAGTGCTGAAAGGTTACTGGATTGAGCGCGCGTCTCTCCTCCGTTGACACGCGACACCGCCGCCACCGCTGCGTCTCGCCGGGAATACCTTGGCCGAGGGTTACGGTGACGTTCCCTTCTCCGAGATGAAATGTCCTTTTATGTCGCCTGTCTTTTGAGGAGGATGGCGCAAGAGGTCTGTCGGAGACCACGCTACCCTGAGAGAGGAGGCTCGGAAGGGCATTGTAGTATCCGCGGAACACGTGGTTTCAGATCACGTGTTATCATCGCAAGGGCCAATATTGCCAGGATGTCAGGGCAGACGTGTCAGGGGTCACTCGGGCTTCCTTTTACCTCTGCAGGAAAGACGAAGGTGTAGCAATAGGTCCGTCTGTTCTCGTGTTCACTGCCAGGGAAGATACACAAAGGGCCTGTGGCCTTTCCCTACTGTACTTTCTCTCGCCTGCAACCCGAGTCGTCGAGGACAACAGGAATTGCCCATTTAGGTCTGGGTGGTGGCAGGGTAATGGTAGGACTGCTGAAGGCGCGGTGGACAGCAATGACATCTGAAAATGGGGTGATGACTATCAAGACGAATCTTCCCACACAGATACCCTACATGCTGACGCGCGTACATTGTGGTGTTTTCGACTTTGACACTTTGTAGTTTTATGTACATGCAAATGCGCCCTGTTAACAGGACTGTACGTGAGCCTATTCGCTCTTTCGTGGTTTTTTACATAAATGAGGTGAGACAGGTCTTGTGGAGTGGAGGACTCCTCTTTGGCCCCTGTCGCTCTTCTTGCCTCCCAATGTTGGGACGATGGGCAACTATCTCATCCCCTCCCACTCCCCCTTCCCCTTCTCTCTCTCTCTCTCTCTCTCTCTCTCTCTCTCTCTCTCTCTCTCTCTCTCTCTTTATCTATCTATCTATCTCTCCCCCTTACTTTTCTTCTGCCAGAAATGTCTCGGGGTGTCGACATGAAATGTGAAAGGGGTCTCCATTATGTGATGTTTGTATAAAGTCTGTCTCTGTGATATTCAGTTGTATCTGTATACACGTAAACACACACACACACACACAGGTTATGAACCTTGTCTCACCAGCGAGAGAGCCGAGATCGTTCCCACGGGGGTGAAATAGCTTTATCCCGTTTCATGAAAAAATCCAATTTGATGCAAGCATTGAATATATATATATATATATATATATTATATATATATATATATATATATATATATATATATATAAATATATATATATATATATAAGATATATATATATATATATATTATATATTAGTATGTAAGTATGTAGTATGTATGTATAATATATGTAATTATATATATATATATAAAATATATGTATACATCATGTGTGTTTTTATTGCCATTATTACTGAGATATAGGGTTAAAAAGAATTTTTCATATATTTCTCTTCCTTCTTCTTTTGAATACAAAGACAAATGAAAAAGAAACACGCAAGAGAAAGCTTATTACAATTTAGTATGTGATTTTGTATAGACTTGAGTTATCTTTCAATAAATCTTGACAAAGATCAAAGATAAGAAACGACTGGTGAATTTTATATTGATTAATACCAGTCAGTCAATCAATATTTCCTTCTTTGTCAAAGGAATGATCTATCTTGGAAGTTGCTTTGAAACAGTAAAGTTCCTTCGGAAAAATTACATAAGATAATCCCTTTGCCAGTGAACTAATATAAGAAAATATGTGTAAGATCGCTAAAGGTCCTGACGGTATGAAAATGTCATGTTATTTTTAATTGAAGACCACAGGAACGGGCAACTTTACTCCCTTTTCTAGCCCAGGCCCGAAAAAAATAAGTCAAATGACAAGGGAAGGAAAGTGATAAGACTCAGGTTCGGTAATACTTTGGTTTTCCGCCGATGGTTAATTTACGTGATTGGTTAAAAATCGCATCCCATTATCAGGATGAGCTCTTAAATCCCGCAGAGGTTACGTCACAGAGGATTATAGTCTATTTCGTGCTGGAGAGGAACGCGAGTTACGTGTGATGGCCGTCCTGCAAACGTAACGTTGCGTTACATAACATATTACTGTAACCTAACACAAGCAAGTGCTCATTCATAATTATGCAGTCATGAGTATACATTACTGAAACAGCTTTTGTAATGGTTCGACAAATCATTCACAGAGGAAGATACATTCTTTAAGTGAGCCAGACAAATTGATATTGAACAAGTCGCAACAGGCTAGACTAGATATATGAGGCTATACTCGCTCAAATCAGCCGTATAATAGAGCAATCATCAGAAAGTCATCGCCTTCATTTGTGATTGCGTATTTCCTCTAAGCGTCTCCAGACGTTCTACTCTGCATTATTTCCTTTGTTTGTTTGTATGGTGTTTTTACGTTGCATGGAACCAGTGGTTATTCAGCAACGGGACCAACGGCTTTACGTGACTTCCGAACCACGTCGAGAGTGAACTTCTATCACTAGAAATACACATCTCTAACGCCTCAATGGAATCCCCTAGAATCGAACTCGCGGCCACCGAGGTGGCAGGTCAGGATCATACCGATCACGCCACTGAGGCGCTTTCCTTTGATTGTAGGTCGAGTTACCGATCCTCACTTTTCCAATGCATATTGATGAAGAAAATTATTGCAGTACCGAAGCAAATCAAAGGAAAATAAAATCAAGGGAAAATAACTTGAGAACACGTTACTCTTTCAGTTAGCCAATTATTGTCACTAGATTTAGGTAGACCAGTTTTGAGTGCATTCTTCGTGAATTAATAATGGCGGTCATCGTGTGGCAATATAAAACGCGCGAAATTAATTGCTGAACTAGAAATTGCTTTCTTCACTCATTTACTCTTCCACCATCAGCATTGTTTCTTCCCATCTGCTGCTCTCTACTTTCGGCTTCATCCCTGCTTCTGCTTCTTCCAACCCATATAATCTTATTTTTTCATGGGAGCGCTTCCAGTCTCCTTGGAGGGTTGGTTAGTTGGTTGGTTATGGGTCGAGGCAATGCCTTTACAACGGCGCCTCTTAATTGATTAATAAGAGTTATTTTTAATTGTTAAGCTCTTTAATTCTTTTTTTCTTTTTCTCCCCACATCTTATTTAAGGTCTCTTTTCTTATTTCATCATGTTCTTCTCTAAATAGGAATTTTCCAACAATTACAATATTTTCATTTTCTTCATAAGGTTGTTGAAGGCCAATTGATCTAATACGTTCTTCCCTGTAAGCAAACTATAAAAGAAAGTGGAAAATAACCTCTTTTTAACACAAAAAGGACAACAGGTGTTCCCATTCTGGTGTCTCTTTATTATATTTAGGTGCAATGAGTTGGTGGTTCTGGCTGTAAATAGACGTATCAGCCCTACCCATTTTCTTTCCCTCGAACTCTTCCAGGAGGACCCTGTTACATGGGAACATCAGGTTGAATTCGGTATCCTCGTTGGCAAATTGTTTATTTCAGGACGCCTGTGTGTGTTGTGTGTGTGTGTGTGTGTGTGTGTGTGTGTGCAACTCTTCATTGGTATTCCCATCAGCCGTCTTTATTTTTTTATGCCTTCTACCAATATGAAGAAGTTCCGTGAGCACTTGAGAGGCCAGACTGTAAATGTGGGAGTGTCTCGGAGTGTGGGTGCGTGTGTATCTGCCTATAAACAGGATAGATGCATCGATAGGTAACATCATGTCTATTGTGTTTGGATTTCAAAGTTCACAATGTATTCAGTAACAAAAGTCACCTATTCAGAAGTCACCACACTAAGTTGAAAAGGCGATAGAATAATATTTTTCTTTCCCCCCGACTTATAGGCTTATACAACCGCTGACGTCATGGTACTGACTGACACCGAGACTGTCGTGTGTGTATGGTGTTGCTGACATCTCTTGTCAGAGATTTTTTCTTTTTTTTGTGAAACTGCTTTTCTTATCTTGACCCTTTCGAGTTTTTTATGTTTCTTTTTAAATCGTGAATTTTTTGTATTGCTTCTCTTTTTTACGCGTCAGGGATTGCTTTTATGGGAGGTAATTACGGATGGAACCTTCAGTTTACCTTAAAAATTTTATGTTCCCAAGCACAGGCCGCCCTTACTCTACAGTATCTCTTATAGTTGTCTCGATTTGGTTAAAGGATATCTTTCCTACCCCATCCTGGTGGACCACAGGAGTTCAATTGTGTCAATAATATTTAAGTAACATTCATAACATTTAGCGACTTAACCCGGTCTAAATTAAAAATAAGCCACACTAATTCGGCTGAGCAAAATATTATATAATAGCTTCGCCGTCATGTGACTTGGGAATCTGCAGTTAAAGGACTATTTCCTTTCCTTCATTCACACGTCAGACAACTTTTCAGATCCTCTAGTTAATGTTAAACGGAATTCAGTTGGAAATTAAGAAATGTCTTGTTAAGAAGTAAAGGGATGATATAATTATTTCTGAAATGAAGACCATGATTCTCATACTTGGCAATAACTGCCACCGATGAACATAACCAAAAACTCGGTTTATATAACCAGTGATAAACTACTTTTCCTGGGTAATTACTTACCGTTCAAGATTCATTTGCATTCTTGCTGGTATACAAGGGACATTATGAATGAAAATTATTTTGAAGAAAAGCAGAAAAGCTCGGGGATGAAAGGTTAGAAAAAACGCCTGAGACAAAACAGTTTTTCGTAATTAAATTGCTGTCCCGTCACAGCTTTTTTTTTGTCTTCAAACATCATTGTGGTATTGATTATTTGTTTCTTTTCCCTGCTTTTTCTTCCATTTGTTATACGTGGGAGGTTCGTACGTGGTTGAGGGGCTCGTAATTTTACCTTAAGCTGATGAAGTATTAGAACTTTTATGGATTTAAATCAACTAGAGATAAGGTATCTTGCAGTGTCTGCCAGACTCCAGTCTGCAGTAGCATTATTTCTGTTCTTATCCTGTAAAACTTTCAAACTATTGTTCGAATCTTATGAAAGACTGAACGCACCATTTTAATCTTCTCGTTGATCAACAGATGGCTTCTACAGAGCAAGATGTACATGACCTTAAAAAGGCTTTTGTCTGCTTGTAATATTGTCTCGAAATTCCTTGGATGCTGGTAACACTGGTTGGAAAACTTGTTTCTGGCGGATACTCGTTATAAGAAAATGCACCAGGATTATGCCTATACATTACTTTCTAATACTTTTTTTTTTTTTTTTTTTTTTTTTTTTTTTTTTTTTTTTTTTTTTTTTTTTTTTTTTTTTTTAGGCGTTGTCTTCCGGTTTTGGAATTCTGACAGTCTCGCTTTCTTGTGCGTTCTAAACTGGTGTCCGACCTTACCGTGCACTTGATCCCTTTATGCAAACTGTGACCTGATCTCGTCGTCCTCTTGGCGTCCTGTCGTGTGCCCTCCGATAGCTTCTCCTCCTTTGAAGAAGAATGGAGGACGAGGTAGGGCAGGACAGTGAGTGGCACTCGTAAGGTACTTTTCGGACTCGTGTTTCCGTAACAGTTTCGCCATTTGGCCATTGTTTGCTCACAAAGCCTTTTGGGAATTCTCCCACTAAATGGCGTCAATGTTTCTTTTTTCCCTTCGTCCGCGAAGTTTGAGTAATATATGCCCTGCAGTATTCGGTATTAAGGGCTAAATTACAGAAGCGGCCTTGATGCCACCTATATCACTTAGAAAATCAGGCTGCTTCCAGCGTCCAGTCCCTTTGTTTCAAGGGAACTCTGGAATCCGGCCGCTTAAAGGCGCATTGGGACCAATTGTGGCCTCCGAGTAGGCCATTCTAAGTCTTAGTCTTCCCTTAAGTAATGGCGTCGATCTGCCGTCCCTTCGGGTCTTCATTTCTTTTAGGGCGTTGTGTACTGCGAACGATACCGAATGACGTCACAGATGAACATCTTTCGGCGGCTACACTTGTCAAATTTGCCCTCGCGTGTCTTTGCGTTGTCCCCGACATTGTGTCGGTCCGTGTTTTCCTCTAAAGGGCGTGCGAGGCCCCTAATCAAGCAAGAGATCAGGGCCGAAGGTCAGCAGCACGCGACCCTGATGACAATCAGATGCCGTGGACTCTTTGACAGTCGTCGCATCGTCAACGACTCTCCCTCCTCTGGCTGGGGGGCCTTTACGTAAAATTTGGCCGCTCTTTCTCTCTCTCTCTCTTTCTCCTTTTCTCTAGTAATCGCTTCTGCCAGCATCTTACTTTACGTAAAGGTTATTCTCTCTCTCTCTCTCTCTCTCTCTCTCTCTCTCTCTCTCTCTCTCTCTCTCTCTCTCTCGATTCGTAGTGCAACTGCGAGGCTTTCCTCCTGTTACACCTTTCAAACCTTTTCACTGCCAGTTTCCTTTTCAGCACTGAATGGCCTTAGTTGCCCCAGTGCTTGGCATTATGCCTAAAACCTATAAATCAGTCAATTAATCTCTCTCTCTCTCTCTATCTCTCCTTTCTCTCGTAATCGCTTCTGCCAGCATCTCGCGTTACGTAAAGGTTATTTTCTCTCTCTCTCTCTCTCTCTCTCTCTCTCTCTCTCTGAGGGACCTGGGGGGAACCCGAAGAGTGAAGCGTCTGTATGTAAGCTCTCTCCTCTCTTCTCTCTCTCTCTCTCTTTCTCTTTCTGTGAAGCAGGCGCTATGCCATCACGGGCTCTTGCTCGCAGAGTGGCCTGTATTCTCTCTTATCTGTTAAGACATAACCGTTGGTGGCTTTCATAAACAAAACAAAGATATCAATTGACTTGCAAAGATTGCAGAACTAAAAATGCAGTTTTCCAGATATTAGTCTTCCTTTACGACTTGTTTAAGTAAATCTCTTCGTGCATTATTTCATTCTATGTGCATTGATATCTGTGCTAGTCATTTTTTTTTAATAATGGTGATCATGTCTAAGATATGATGATAATACCGTGTAAGAGAAAATGGTCGAGTCTTTAACTGCCTTCGAAAAAGCTTTTCTGTAAATAAAAAAAAAAATTGTTGCAAGCCGCAATGTTAAATGAGACCCGAAAACAAAAAGAGAAATGATACTAATTTCATCAGCCTTAACCCGCATGGTGAACCGATATGTATCACTTCATCGCAGTAAGCGCCTCAGTGGCGTGATCGGCATGGTCTTGACCTGCCACCTCGGTGGCTGCGAGTTCGATTCTCGGGCATTCCATTGAGGTGTTAGAGATGTGTATTTCTGGTCATAGAAGTTCACTCTCGACGTGGTTCGGAAGTCACGTCAAGCCGTTGGTCCCGTTGCTGAATAACCACTGGTTCCATGCAACGTCAAAACTCCATACAAACAATAAACAGTACATCGCTGTAAAGAAGACTCCTTCAATATTTTATACGGTGCCCCTTGTTAAATGATACGTGAGAGCACACTTTCTTTACTTTGTACTAATTCTTGTGAGTGCTGTTTTGTGTGAATTATCGGAGGAATCCCATCTTCATTTTTTAAAAAAATCCTGCCTTTCTGTAGCCAGCACCCGATGTTGCGTTTCTGGAGATTTTTTTTTTTTTTTTTTTTTTTTGTTTTTTTTTTTTTTTTTTTTTTTTTTTCCTCCTACGCCTGGTGGATTGAAGGTGTTTACCTTTTCTATTTTTGGATGATTAAATCAGTGCTGGTGGGCGGCGTCTTCTGCTAACAGTCTTTTCAACTTTCTCTGCTGGCGTTGCCCCTAAATTTCCTGTCCTTGTTATCCTTGTTAAATGATGAGTGCGCCTCAGTGGCGTGGTTGGTTTGGTGTTTGCTTCTCACCTTGGTGGTCGCGGGTTCGATTCTCGGCCATTCCATTGAGGAGTGAGAGATGTGTATTTCTGGTGATAGAAGTTCACTCTCGACGTGGTTCGGAAGTCACGTAAAGCCGTTGGTCCCGTTGCTGAATAACCACTGATTCCATGCAACGTAAAAACACCATACAAACAAACAAACAAACAAACCTTGTTAAATGAATCCGTCTCGTACGTGTCACCGTTTTTTCGTGTATGTCTTTCTTTTCGTTTTATGGGACGACCTTGAATGAAAGATGAAACCGACATTCTTTTAATGAATACTAATGTAAAGAAATTTGTTCAAAATGACAAATGCTTCAAGATGAACTATTTTGGACTCCAATTCTTGTTGGACTTGGATGTGTTCGTATTTTTTTTCTTTTCTTTTCTCCTGAACTATTTACTTTTTTGAAAACGAATTTCAGATGCTACTATACTGTAGACAAGTGCATTCTATTTATCACCAAAAGAAATATGAGTGTTTGTACGAAAGGTAATACTTAATTTTTCTATTTATTTCAGTAGATGAAACCTATTACATGTAACAAGCACAAAGGTGCCATTGACTTGAAATTCAAGCTCCCAAAGATTATTGGTTTCAACCTCCCACCGCAGACCCCACACTGCAGCAGTAACTGATCATGATTCAGAGCTAGTGATTTTTCATCGCCCTCGGGGAGACACGAACCCATGACATCTTCTTGAGTGGCATTCCACGACACTAACCTCTTTACCAGCAACTGCTTATGCGTCTAAATAATAATATGTTTTGCATAATGTGCAAAATCTTCTGACTTAATGGGGTCCTTTGTTATCTGAAGTAACACGCTGGTCAAACAAAAGGATCGACTTAGTTGTGACAGGTCTTCTCTGGACAGGTGTCAGTTTAGCGACAGTTTCCATTTCGCTCAATAGCCTACAAAGCTTTCTGGTTTAGGTCGTGGTTCTGGTTATAGCTGTTGATTTGCAGTTCAGGCTGATGTCTTTGAGTTTATAACTGTAGCCCGTGACTGTTTGGCTGTTTAGATGAATACGAAATGCAATCTCTATATCACCAGTACCACTTTTGGGAAAATTCCTGTGGCAAGATGTTCATTTAGCTGGGCTGGCGTAGACGGTAGTCAAGCGATGTAAACATGGTTAAAATTTCTGTTAACTGTCATCCTATGAAGAAATTATATGGTGCACTGTATTTAATTTCAACTCGATCTGTCCCAAAATGTGTTACCGGAAACCCACGCAGTTAACATTTTGTAACTTCTTAAAACAAACACGCACTTCAGATTTTCCGAGATAGATTATAGCAATTATTTAAAAATTAGATGTGGCTGTAAAATTAACCGTGATAAGATTCACTCATCGATCATCCTTTTACACTTATGAATAATGAAAGTAGTTTGCCACCTTAAGAACAAAACCGAGTTTATTTTTGCAACAATATTTTTCAGAGTAAAAATCCAAGTCCTCGGTAGCAGTTGAACGGATTGTACTTGACGGAATCTAGTCCCATCATGTCCTAAGTTGCACAAGGTGGAGCTCTGGGACTTTTTCGCTTTCAGTCTTGGCAAGTGGCGTGATTGTTGGCCTTGAAAATGAGATCATCCAGCATTCGGATGTTGCAACTTCTTATTGTTTTCCTCTCGTGTGCTAATCAGTGATCTGGAACGAATTACATTTTTTATCTCTTATTAGAAAATGATTACATTCATTACAAATAGGTAGGATATTACAAAATATTACAAAATTAAATATACATACAGTATTTACAGATTACTTTAGCTTAGAAAGAATTAGAAGTCAAAATCAATGTACTTTTTGCTAAATAGGGTTGCAATTTTTTCCTTATGTAAATTCCTTAACAACCACCTGTCATAAGATGGTTTACTTTTTACAAAGGCACAACGTTTCTTCTTTTGTGTATTTGTTTTTCTTACAATGTGGAATAAAACAGGACATTTATGTTATACCGATATCACATCTTGCATCCGCTTCTTGATGCACATTTCCTTGGTAACACTTAATCCGTTGATTCTCTTTTAGATCACTTGGCATCCATTTTAACAGCTACTGCCTCTCCATATGTCGTTTCGATAGCTAGGCACCAACACAGAAGGTCGTGCTCAAAACTCATCTTAAACATATACAAAAACCACATGGAGGACAGCTTGACCCGCAACGTTGGTCTGTAGC
Source organism: Macrobrachium nipponense (assembly GCF_015104395.2). Taxonomy (NCBI): domain Eukaryota; kingdom Metazoa; phylum Arthropoda; class Malacostraca; order Decapoda; family Palaemonidae; genus Macrobrachium; species Macrobrachium nipponense. The sequence goes on from NC_061106.1 coordinate 27,872,742, forward strand.
TTCGATCAAATTGAATGGCGAAGCCCGCAGGGCTTCTTTGAGATTTAATAACACCGTTTCACAATTTTCTTGATGGCAGCAATATTCCCTCTTAACTGATCTCGTTTTTTAAACCAAATTTTATGTGTAACTCATGAAATCTACGCTTCACTATCCATCCAGTAGACCTGATTTAGCTCTTGAATCTTCAGTTGTTCAACGCGCTCACTACACCTAAGTGTAATCTTAAATAGCCAATACATGGCATTTACTTGATCCCAGCGTTGCTGCTTTTTCCCACCAAGTGCTGCCAGAAAGAGATTTTCTGTCCAAAAGCCGCCTACTGTCTATAAAGATGGTGATCCGAAAGAACTCTTATTAGACCGTCAGACGCATCACGTAGTTGAGTTCAATTGAATGTAGAATTTAGGCCATAGGGCAAGCACTGGGACCTATGGAGGTCATTCAGCTCTGAAACGGAAATTGACAGCCAAAGGTTTGAAAGGCGTCACAAGAGGAAAACCTCCCTCCCAACCGCACTATGAAGGGAAGGAAGATGGAAGAAAGAGAATATAAACGGAGGTACAACAAAAGGAACGAAAGGAGTTGCAGCAAGGGCCCGGAGGAACGCTCCAGAGAACCTAAAGTAATGCCTACAGTGCACCGCACTTGGTGCACTGACTGCACTACCCTCCTTCGGGGTATGATTTCAAGAACTTTCTTTTTGGTTGCACAGCCAATATCATCGCTCGTGCATGTGTCCTGGAGGTAGCGCTTGTTGCTAATATCACTGCGCCGTTATCTAACGATATGTCACAGGATCACATGAACTAGAGCTCGCTTCCCCCACCCCCAAACCCCCCCCCCCCCCCCCCCCCCCCCCCCCCCCCCACCCCCCCCCCCCCCTTTTTTTTTTTTTTTTTTTTTTTTTTTTTTTTTTTTTTTTTTTTTTTTAAGTTGGCTTTAATTCATTTGCGGTCGCTCCCGCAGGAGGTTAGTGCCTCCAGTGCACCTCATTCGGTGCAGTGTAGGCAAGCATTACTTGAGGTTCTTTGCAGCGCGTCCCTTCGACCCCTAGCTGCAACTACTTTCATTCCTTTTACTGTACCTCCGTTCATAATCTCTTTCTTTCGTCTTACTGTCCACCCTCTCCTAACAATTGTTTCACAGTGCATCTTTTTATAGGTTTTCCCCCCCCGGTTTTAACACCTCCCTTCAAACCTTTTTACCGTCAATTTCCGTTTCAGCGCTGAATGGCCTTAGTTGACCCAATGCTGGGCATAATGCCAAATCTATATAAATCAAATCAAATCTTTCGCGGTCGCTGTTGTCAGCCATGTAATTATTTTTTTCCGTTTTAATCTATTGTAAATCATACCTATTGCTCTCTACAGCCTTATAATGGATTGCAATATTATACAATACCATCACGTATTATATATTTCGTGATCAAGTTAGTCATATATGTGTGTGTGTATCTATCTATCTATTCTATTTCTGTCTATATATATAATAATATATATATATATATATATATATATATAGACAGATAGATAGATAGATAGATAGATTACACACACACATATATGAATAACTTGATCACGAAATATATAAAACGTGATGGTATTGTATAAATAAATGTAATGAGCTTCCTCCGTGGCATTACCTTTATTTACAAACACATTGTGTATATAACGATAATGCCACGGAGGAAGATCATTACTTTATTTATATAATGGCATCACGTTTCATATATTTCGTGATCAAGTTATTCATATATTTTCTCTCTCTCTCTCTCTCTCTGTATGTATGTATATGTATGTATGTATATATAATATATATATATATATATATATATATATATTATATATATATATAGTGTTAGTCTTTTCAACATCCGGCTAGATGACTGTGCAAGTAACTTTGCTATGAAATGGTTGCAATATATTTGAAGAAGATTTGTGTAACAAATTTTTTTTTTTGTCTAGTTTAGAAGACAATAAATCTCATTTGCTCGGTGATCACTAGTGTGGGTGCAGCACGGTACTCTGACTGTGGATCTGTTCTATTTTATTACTTAACGGTAAATCTGGATTTAAGGTCACTACTGTCCCAAAACCCAAAACCCTGAACTCCTTAACACACACACACTATATATATATATATATATATATATATATATATATATATATATATATATATATATACCTTATTTCACCAGTGAGCAGGGATACGGAATTGTATGGTTGCAACGTCCTATATGTATATATATATATATATATATATATATATATATATATAATAATATATATATTAATATATATATATAGTATAGAATATTATTCTTTCGAGGCATAAGTTCTAATTGTCGCCAGCTGAAATCGAGATCAGTAACATCACGTTTTATTCATGTGACAGCACTCATGTCAGATGTATGCAAGGCAATCTTTGGGGGCGATACTGTTGCGTAGGTGTTCAGAGGCAATTCGAGGGTGGGTCCCCATCGGGTGTTCTCTGTGACCCCCGGCTTCAGCGGGCTCTTCATTTAGGTACTCCTTCGCCTCTGTAATGGTTTTGTGAGTTGCGACGCGACGGACGTAGAAGCTTAAGGAAGCGATCGTTGCGCCACACACACGTGCCATTCAAATAGTTAATTATTTGAAGTCCCATCAGCGGAGTTTTCCACATGTGAAACTTGTTAGTTTTTCTAACATCTCTTTTGGGGAAGCACTTAGATGAATATGTTCGAGCGGTAAAAGAGCTTATTATTTTTTTTCACTAATAAGCGACTGTGATTAGCATAGCTTTCTTTCGCCGAACGTTAAATTATGTGGCTACGTTTGACGTCAGCAAGCGGTTACAACGTGAGACATCACGTGAGGGACACCGTTGAGTGGCTTCCTACTGCTTCACCCCTTCCCTTCCTCCCGAATTTTACCGACGCCGATAACATGTCCTTCGTAATCCCACTGTTGATTTCTACGTTGCCGGAAAGTCAATAATGCTATGAATGTTCATCATAGTCGTCTCTTTCCTAACTCAGACTGAAGGTAAATATTTATAGCAACGTCATGGTGCATGGCGCCCCACGTGCATCTAAACCAAGTCACGTGTGCCTCGCCCCAGCTCTCCAGCGAGAGCTGCGGCTGCCAGATTCGATGAGATTCCATATATCTCCAGAATATAAGAGCCCGATGCCGGGCAACAGATATTTCAAGTAGGTCATTCGTTAAATGATGTCGACTGAATTTTTCGCTATGGTAGGGTTCCACAATCTTACTTTAGATAAGAGAAGATTACAGCCCCAACGGTGGAAAAAAAATCCATACATGGCAACTCACAGTGGAGTTGGTCGTCAGGTGATTTGGCATATATGCTAACTTACTATTTGTTTAATGGTCGTCTTTTAATTATAATACTCCTGAATTTTCATAAATTTGAGTAACGATGACTAACTTCGACGTAAAAATGTATCCAGAATGATACTACCAACTATTATTGCCCAAAATCAATAATAGAGAGGGCGAATGCTCTCAAAGTGTGGGGCTGCACGTGACTTGAGAGAGCGGCACAAACATACGAATGAACTGGTCGGCCCCACACGCTCGCAGACAGACACACGCACACGCGTACACACGCACACTTACGTTCTCTCACATTCATACGTACACACGCTTATACACAACGCCGTATGGTGGTGGCTTCGTGTTTCTCTAGTCGCCTTCAGCCAGAGGTGGTGTTAAAAGTGTTGTACCTGCGATCTTGTCTCGAAGGTGTTCATAGTCTTTGGGAACACTGATCTGGTGGTGTGTAGAGCTCCAGTGGATAGTGAGCTTTGATTGAGAGAAAAGCTTTTATCATCAGTGGCATTAATGTTATTATTACTATAGTGTTACGAGTTAGATCTTTATCGAAACTTGAAAGTTACTACAGTAATTGAGGAGTGTCTGTTATTAGATCTAGCGGGAAAGTTTATATCATAAAAAATATCAGCAAACGCCATTTGAGTTGTTTCTTCAGAACTGCAGCCTAAGTGACATTTTACGGGTTGCATTATTGTGAATTATTATAATAACACATTATGAATCTGTAACTGTATTTGATTTTGAAAGGAAACGCAAGCTCATCTCTAGTGCGAAGTGGGCAGCTATACCAAAGGAAAGGTCACTTTGTTTCACGAAATAGTGAAGAACAGGGCAGTAGGTAAGAGATTGCTTGATTCTCCCCGAAGGAGGTGATCTTGGTCACGTGCACTGACAGACCAGACCATTCGACGTTCTACATTCAGGGCTTTCGTGAAATGAGCTTATAAACACTTTTGCGGGCAATACCCCGTATCGAATCGAGTATTGGAGTCGGTGACTTGTGTTCGCGAGTGTGTTTAAGCACCCGGAATATGCCATAGCAGATTGGATGTGTGCGTCGTTGGTACATTTCCATTCTTCCTCCCGTGGAGGGGAAAATATTGTGCTACAGCCCCTTGGGCGGATCACTGGTTTGCTTAACGTTGTCACCTTCGACGCCAGTCTGCTCTCCAAACATTTGAAAGTTGACGGTCCTGCGTGGGACCAAGGTTAAGAGACTCGGACTAATTTTAGGAAAGAAAGAAATCGTTCATCTAGAGCTATGTACTGCAGAACTGCTCCTTCTACAGGTTGAGGTTTCTGCAGGAGGACAGATCGAAAAGCCATCTTTAGTGTTTAAGGAAGTTGAATTCATCATCATTCATTGGAGACCAACGGTAAGAAAAAGGTCGTGTCGACCACCTTCTGGGTCCTCGTTGGTTCCTGTAACCCATGGCGACTGCTGCAGTAAAGGAAGAACCCGAGGCAGCTCCACCATACAGCCTCTCACTCCTGCTGACAGATCGCAATACAAACCCTCCACATTGTAGAACCATGACTGCCTCCTCCTTAGGCGGACATCCTCCACCACCTGCACCTCTCGCCAATCCTCAGAACGTGATCCCACGTGCCCCACAGAGCGGTTTATCCTCTCAGAATAGCAACGGCAACAACAGTAGCAGCAATCACAATTCGCAGGGCAACGGTGGGCATCAACAACCTTCTAGTGGAAATCAGCAACAGTGTAATAACAATAACAACAGCAATCCCCCTCCGCCTTCTTCAGGCGGACCTGTCCACGCCCCTCCTATCATTCCACAACCCCAGGTGAACGGCGTAGCAGCCTATGACAGAGTTCCACCACATTCCCCATCAACCATGGCCTCCACAGAGGTATCCAAAAGGAATTCTTCTCCAAACAAACCACCTGCCAATGTAAGTCGTGTTTGGATTAAAACCGTTTCTACTTATGAACATTCGGTGCACGGCTGCTTATTTAGTCGTTATTTAGTCAAATTTGGAACTATTCGTGCCTTTCTGATGAGAAATAGGTGTTGAACTGTATGTGTGTACGTGCGTGCTACCAGAATGGATCGTTTATGATTTTGTAGTTGAAATAACCACTGCCTTTACCATTGCAGTTCTCAAAATTCCACATATCACTATCACCGAGAGAAACTCAAGATCTCACGATGCTTCCCGGTTCAAGTTAAAAAAAGAAGGAAAAAAAAACTCAAAAGGGAATGGATAACTCGCGATTTATAAAATATACACATGAATTTTGTATAACATCTCTCAGACAGACAGAACCTCAAGGCACAACTCCTACCCATCATACTTTTTTTTATCTTTTACTGTGAAAATGTATTAATGCAGATTTCAGTTATTTCATAGTATTTACTAAATTTTACAATGGTAATTTTTCATCTTAACAGGCATTTTTCTTTATAAACTGAACATCACATATTCAAATAGTTATCAAAGATTAAGTTTTACATTTACATTTTCATCAATATATATCTATTAATGAAAACTATGCTTTTAATAATTTCAGTTTTTTTCTGCCAAATCTCTTTTCTTTATTTTTATTTTACAGATGCTCATCATACGACATTTACCTTTATGTCTAATAACAATTTTCTTTAACCTATCGTAATCAATAACCATGCACAATACTTTTTCATGAACATTCAAAATGTTTCTATAATATACACCGGTCCTCATTTTTAACCTTCATACAAATCATGAATGGAGTGCAGAGATGTAGGCTTTCCATTGCTGGACGATGTTGAATTATCTCAGAATGTCCATTTCGATACCAGATATTCAAACATTCAGCTTAGTTATCATGAGAGAGAGAGCTTCACAAAACGAATATATCATAGCTCGTTTTTAAGTTCATTTTTGTGATGTTGACTCTTCTTATTCCCGTTTTGGTTTAACATCATAGTTAGTTTTCAGTTTTATTTCTTCATATTCATACGGTTTTAATCAATTCAAACCATAAACGTGACGGAAGGTTACATATACTACCCAGTTTTCTAACTGGGATTAGTAGTAGTAGGTAGGAGTAATCTTCCTTCTTTAGCTAGAACGTTCCTATGAATCTTGAAAGATCTTGGTGTCAGTAATATGTACGTCGAATTTTAAGAACCGTAATCTGATGAATTAACTATTGAATTGTAAATGCAGCTTTACACTTTGAGAATCATACATGGATTCCCTACCATTGCAAAGCTGAAGCAAACGGCAATTGTCTGGGTCTCTAGAGGTTGTTCTTCAGTTTATTAATATTTGTCACTTAATTTTTTTATAACGGCTTTTGGGGATAGTTGTATTCTTGGTAGATTTATCTTGGGGATAGTTGTATTCTTAGGTTGATTATCTTGGGGATAGTTGTATTCTTGGGTAGATTTATCATGTCTTACGAAAATAATTTGATTTGAATATCCAAGACTGTCGACCAATGGACATTCATTGATTTCTTGCACCAGATCTTTGGAAAAGGGGGAGGGGGGAAGATGAGATATTCTTATTCACTCCACAAAGCTTCGTAATTTGAGCCCACGCACCGGTATTTTTAAACAACCATTCACAATGCTTGATTTCTTGCCAGTATTCATTTGACAGTTATCATTCCAATTAATATAATCATGACTGCTATTAAAGTGAAACTCATCACTATACAATAAGGGGACATGTATATGTACATGTGTGTGTGTGTATTATTTAAATTTTTATATATTTTTTATATTATATATTATTATTATATATATATATATATATATATATATATATATAAGAAGAAGAGAGAAGAGAGAGAGAGAAGAGGAGAGAGAGAGAGAGAGAGAGAGAGAAGAGAGAGAGAGAGAGAGAGAAATGGTCACATTTTGTTAAATAAAATTGGAATAGCTGTTACAAAGGTATTGTTTTATATGTTATAATACATTACGATCGGGACATACAACCTATCATATTTCAAGAACGGTCATCGTGGATACTTCTAATAGAATTAATTATAAGGCAGCTTGAGGATCGGATACCCGTCGTTAACTAATGTTAAGGCCAAGAATTGTCTCAGAATATGCATGTCAAAAAAAAAAAAAAGTAAACTAACTTATAACATCGGTTACACAAAGCAAACATCAAAGAATGAAAACTCGGTTCGGTAACCCCCAGGAGGTTGTATCATCTATGGTGTCTTTAGCGATTTGGGGCGGGGGTGGGGGGGTAGTTCCGTCAGTGACCCCCATGCAGTGCACTGTAGGCATTACTTAAGGTTCTTTGCAACGTGCCTTTGGCCCCTAGCTGCAAACTATTTCTTTCCATGTACTCCACCTCCTTTCATTTTTTCTTTCCTCATCATTTTACTTTCCACCCTCTTCTGACACTTGCCTCATCGTCCGAGGTTTTTTCCTGTTATCTTTCAAACCTTTTACTCTAATTTCCATTTCAACGCTGAATGACCTCATTGGTCTCTGGGCTTGGCCTTTGGCCACAAATCTATATTCAACTCAACAAATGCGACTTTTTGTCAGGTAAATGGGTCGATTTTAGTCTCACATTCTAGAAGCCCGTAGTGCTGGAGACCTGGTCTAAACTTAGTACAGTTAGCTAGCTTGAACGACTGTTCATCTGTTGCGATAAAATATTACAATTTTATAAACTGCAAGCTACCCATTCGGGTCAGTAACTTCTTTGAGAAGAGGGGGATACTATTCATGAATCGTTCACGTAATTGGTCACGTTGACTGTATCGTCATTTTACTGTATTGACATTCGTGACTGTTATCAAAGCACCCAGCAAACAATTACCTTTAAAATGCAACCTTCGCTGTACCGTCAGATTTGTCGATCTTCGTTCATCACTTAAGTATCATGCGTTAGTATAGAGTTGAAGGCAAAACAGTCATGTCACCATAGTTATTGTTAATTTGTGTATCAAGTTATGTGAATGTATAGAAAAGGTATTATGATCCTATGTTAGACCTAAACGGGTAGCATATCACATCAAGAACCCGGGGACTATCGTTCCTTTATAAGCAATTATACACGTAAACGTGGAATTGAACCGCAGAAAGAGGCGGAGGGAGAGAGAGAGACAGAGATACCAGGGCTGTGTAACCGATACCAAATAATAAGAGGATTACGACATGTCCTACGAGGAAGCACAGGACAAGTTCAAGTTGTGCTACTACACCAGAGAACTCAGAGGCCGTTAATAAATGGCTGGTGAAAGGGAAGGCCTTGGGAGAACCTGGAAAAGGGTATTGCCTCTTTATCCTCTGTTATTCTCGTCTTTTCCCATCCGTCTGTATCTTTGAACGGCTTTTACGGGGTTGGATATTTTTGGGACGAATGTGGTGTCTCGCACCGCATGTACGGATAAGTACTCGGGCATGTTGGAAAACTAGACCCAGTTCTGTATGTCATTCATATTGCGCACTTGACTCCTCTATATGACTGAAGTATACTCTCTCTCTCTCTCTCTCTCTCTCTCTCTCTCTCTCTCTCTCTCTCTCTCTGTGTGTGTGTTTATTTTATGTGACAAGAAGAGAACGCATTGGGTGCTTGTCTCCAGTTGCTTTTTGGAACATAGGACTAAAGTTTGCGACGAAATGGAAATTCTTAGCTTTACACTGTGTGAAGTCATTTCAGTTTTGCATTTAGTGTTGTCATAAAAAATGCGTTACTCCTCATCAAGAAGGCTGTTGAGGAATTGTAATGTTTTAAACTTCATATTCGTGTGGTTGTAATTTTATTATGAAATCCATCGAAAGAAATCATACTCTTCCATTGCCTGCTTTCTTTCTCCTTTGCTCTTAAAGATGCGTTAATTTATGGATATCTGTCGAATATATCGATTGGGAATGAATGAAGCGCTGTAAGCTTTGTTGTACTCCCGTTTAATTAAAGGGGATTGGCGAAAACGAGATTCCGAAATAGCCGATATTGACCTTTGCTCTCGAATGAAAAACAAAAAAAGTTCAGAATGAATTTTTTTGTTTTTGTTGTTGTTAAGACTCGTGAAAAAAAAAAATCTTAATTACGACAAGAGGATAAAATAGGATCCAAAGTTGAAGAGAAACAATTGTAATTATAAATTTTACCAAATAAAAATAATAACGACAAATAGTTGGCAAAGACAAATTTGGTTTCTTTACAAAAGAAGTTCTCAATTTTCAATTTGTAGGGTTGAATTACTTGTTTGAAGTCTGAAAACCATTTACAGTACCAACCTAAGGAACTATTATGTTCATACAGTTTAAAAGTAAGAATAAGGACGGTAACTTTTCTGTTTCCAAAGATAAGAAAATTGTAGTTTTCTCGTTGTTAAAGATATACAATCAGTATCTAGTTCATCATTGTGCACCGCCTACTGCGGAAGCCCTCGAGCGAGATTATATATATAATATATGGTGTGTTATTATATATTAATATAATAATAATATATATTATATTATAACATATATTATATTATATATATATATATATATATATATTATATATATATCATATATATATATATATATATATATATATATATATATATAAAGGGTCATGTGTAGAATCAATGGGAGTATTGTTTATTTTGTAAATCAGAATTAATGTTATAGAAAGTCTCCGAAATAAACAAGTTGCTTGACTTTGAAATTGCCCTGATAGGTGTATCTGTCTTAGCAGGTTACAGTCATCATCAGGGGCATTGATTTTATGTCAATTTTTTGTGAAGCAGAGATTCCTACTCGCGTTTTAATTCTAAGCATGTACGCACTAGTTTCAGATTTTGAAACCCTTGTCGGCTTTCTTCCTAGTTGAATGAAGCCTTCATTGTAGTTTCTCAAGTTCTGAACCATTACAAATTGCGAAGGTTTGGCTAGTATTGCTTGAACTTCTAGGGTATTTTCACCATAGTGTCATGAGATCTTAATCGTATTCTTATACGATTAGTAATGCATTATATAAAATCCTAGCTAGAAGCTACAAATAACAGCGACAGATATTGCTCATGGTCAGCATTTTCTAGGAAAACTTTGTGAAACGATTCTTCGCAAGTACTTTGTTTGCGTGTGGGTTGACCAGGACCTGTTTTTAGTCTGCTTGATATGATACGTTGAGATGGGATTTGGATCCAAGAAAGGCATACTAACAGAAGATTGGTAACTGGAATAGCCGTGAGTTTGATGACCACAGCTTATTGATTTCTCGATTTATTTTTTTATATGCTTGTTACTACGACATGCCTTTTATCTTAATGGGAAATAAATGAATGAATGAGCAGTTGCTTCCGTAAGCAAGGTCTAAAGAGTGAAGTTGTTATTGACCCACTATGCTCTGTGGCATGGTCAAAGGGCTTCATTGATTTCCCATCTGGATCCAAGGCTTTTAGTGATGGGAGAGTACAAAAGTTAGATGAAAGTCAGAAGTTAAGGAGTCCATGTGCTGTATGTGTGTGTTTGTGTGCGCGCACCCCGCGCAAGCATGGGCGTACGTGTTTGTAACTTGTATGTAAATTGATTTGAGAAATAGAGTGCGTATCAGTTCAGATTGGAATAGAGAAAATCGCAAATTTATAACTTAATTATCTGCTGCTCTTCTGTAAATAGATCACGTTTCTTCAAGAAGTTTATCAGTCGTTTTGCTCATTTGAGTTTTACTCGTTACATTGATGTATAAAGAAGACTACTGAGAGAGAGAGAGAGAGAGAGAGCGGGTTGGGGGTGAGACTAACCTAGCTGGCCTACCCTTGTGACCAAAATAGATAGTTATGTTGGTTAGGGGAAGAACAGGAGGAGGAGGAGGAGGAAGAGCTTCTGTCGGGGGTGGGGGAGGATGGATCTGCAGAATTTTGGCGGCGCAGCATCTCGCAATGGAATCGTGATGAGCTTTGGTATCGACGGGTTGGTGGGTTGCAACAGTAATAAGTTTTATTGACCTGCCTTTTATCGGAGTAGGAATAAGGCCAGGTTTAGGTAACTGTGGTCACGTGCTTTGCACCATTCATAATCAGATTCCTAACACACCAAACAAAGCAAACCACCCACACACACACACACACACACACACACACAAACACACACACAATATATATATATATATTATATAAATATATATATATATATATATATATATATATATATATATATATATATAACATCACGCGCGCACACGATGTAAACAGTGGAAAGAGGGGAAAAAAAGTACCGAGGAGAGAAAGCAAATGCTCGAGTAATCCATGTGTGTCAGTCAGTGACTCAGGTGCGGGGGAATTCACATGTCTGAAAACGTGCTGCTGCCCGCGGGTTCAAGCTCAGCTGCTACGCCGTCTCTCTCTCTCTCTCTCTCTCTCTCTCTCTCTCTCTCTCTCTCTCTCTCTCTCTCTCTCTCGTGCAGACCCCAATCCCTAAGAGGCCTCTCCGTTTTCTTTGCCGCTTTTCTCTTCCTCTTGGACCTTCGTTTTCTCTCTGGAAATTGACGGGCGTTTTAATTATTTTCCGATACGTTCAATATAGCCTTGAATTTCTCAAAGTTGCGACAGTGTGATGAAATGTATTTATAGGAAATCGTTGCCGCTAGGTATTACCTTCTAATTCAGGTCTTGTACGATAGTTTTATTATTAATATTAGCAGTGGATGGAAGGAACCTTTAAGCCTGAACCCTTTCCCTACTTGATTTCAACGGGGAACGTCCAGTATCTCAAACTGTGCTAAGCGCGAACATCCTTATCTTTTTATATTGAGTTGTTACGTTATTACTCGACGTAGCTATTAAAGAAAAATTGCGGGCATTTTTAAACGTATTTCAGTTGGACAGGAAGCAATTATTGCGGATGGTAATCGCTAAAGCTGCCGTAATTTGAACCTAGAACGAATTGCAAGTCTGGCAAGAGAGCATTTGTACATTGTGTACCAAAACTATAGAACAAAATACCGATTGAAGTGAAGATCTTACGAGAAGAAAGCAAATTTAAAAAAGAACTAAGACTTATTCCGCAAGAGCTATGATACTGACGAGAAAACACTAAAAGATAATTATAGAGTTTACCCTTATCTTAACGACGAATTTAGGCGTCTTTACTGTTTTGGATTTCGGTCTAGGTTGGTATGTAGTCTAGGACAGGTTTGATGCTTGGTTGACCTCATTTGTTGGATTTACGTAAACGTACGTTCATTTCATCGTTAAGTACACCGTCTTCACCGGATGAATTTTTTTCTGTGCAATTTTTTCAGGGTTCAGATCTCATTTATGGTATGTTGGCCTGTGTTCTGGGGTTTCGAAGAAGGTTGAGCCTGTATTATAGTGGGTGGGGCCAGTGTCACGCCCAGGATATTCAGAAAATGCCCCAAGATTCAGGACCGGGAGGAGCTGCCCTTCCTGAACCATCTTCGCCAAAGAATATTATATTTTATTAATATATAATAATTACACGTCGTCGTTATCTTTGGCAGTAATTTATTTCTTTTAAGAGCGTATGAATTGCATTATCGCTTGTTAGCCTTTCAGGATTGTCATCAACGCAAATTTTGTATATCATTATATACGTGGATTTTCTCCCCCGCCTCTAAGTAACTAGGCCTTATATACATTTGATGGCCATGGATGGTTAGTGCCTGGGTTTCGTTAACAGTAAAATGTTTTGTTGGTTATCTGCTGTAGCCATTCGCTGGTTCACTGCTGACGCTTGTGACGTGTTTATCTCATTCCCTTTGCTCTTGTGTTGTACTTCAACGCGATAAAGGTAACGAGATTGAGGAATTTATTAAACTTAGAGATTTAGCAAAGATATTGTATAAAAGAGAGAGAGAGAAAGTAATGAGCTTGTTACGAATTGTCGTAGTCCAGCAAGAGACAGATAAACTATAGTCTCTTTAGACTTTGGATAGATAAAAGGAGAGGACGGAAACTTTGGTGCAGAAGGCCGAAGGCGGTTTAGTCTAGCTCACGTGCACTTACAAGGTTGGGCAGTGGGGAACCCATGTGCAGTCAATTACTGCGAAGTGCGGACTAATTTGCAGCCAATAAACCGGGAAGTGGATACTGATGAGCAGGATGTGACTGGGAAGTGAAGATCGATTTGCACTCGATGACCAGGTATAGCGGGGACCAGTACTTTGCCAGTAGCCGGGAACTGTCGACTGACAGTGTCGGTAATTGGGAAACGGGAACTCGAATACTGTCAGTGTGTGAGATAAGGAAATCGATGCTCAGTCGAAAGTGTATGATTTATAGGAGGTTTGGAAACCTAGAGTTTGACTCTTTTCAAGAAAATTAACGGAGGGGCACTTTCCATACATAGGAACATTTCTCCATATGAGGACGGACGTATCATAAACCTTGGACTAAAGCCAAGAAAAGCGAGTGTCGCTTTGAAAGACATCCCACGACAGGGTTGGCCGTGCTTGAGGTAAAGACCTTGAAAACAAGCAAATGTTGACATGTATCTATTTTTGGGATATATGTGAATGTTTGAATTGGATCTTTTCTAGATGGCGACGCCCCCAGGGGTTTTAACCCTGTATGCATCCACCGACCTTTACGGCGTGGTTCTATACACCTTGGTTAGTACAAGCCCGTTGGGGATGGCCGTAAAGACGTAAACAAAAGACTGTGATATCATAAAGATAACGGCCCCAAGAAATATTAGTCCTAGAGGACGACCCCCCGAAAAAAACCCCAAAAAAAAAAAAAAAAAAAAAAAATTGTGGTCACAAATCAGGAAAGATCCTTTTAATTTCCAAAGTCTGAACGCATTATTATTGAATAATATTTAGAGATATGAAATAAACAATTAAAGCAGACCTATAGGCTATATTTTTATCGTAATGGGAATAACGTATTTGCAGAGTAAATAGCTTCGGAAGTTCTGAAAAGAGCCGCTGATAATGAGCTTCCAGGAAACTTAAGCTTGTAAAGGAAAGAAATTGTGTTAATTAATTCCATACATTACACAAGAAATGACGACTTACTTTTTTCATTTTTTTATTCTTACCATTGTTCGATATTGAGTCTCTGGGATTCTTCTCGATATGATGGGTAGTAAGTGTTTATAATGGAAGTAGGGTGGTGATTATTTCTGAATCTGCTCAAATTCTGCGTGGGAACAGATTCACATTTAGATGTTTGAGGCAGATGATCTTTATGAGGAGCATTTTGTATACTTGCTGTCGAATAAGTCCAATTTGTATTGCTCAGCTGCGAGGAAATTGTATCCCCATTAGTCCTAGACGTTTTATTCATGTTAAAGTGTAGTCTTTTCATATATCAATATGATTAAAAATGTTACTTGTTGACAGGTCCCGCAACACTTCTAAAGCGCTCGCAGGGAGCTCCATTATCAAATTAAGTTTATTTCATACGTGAACTAGTGTGTTAGATTGTGACGAACACGCTAGTCTTAAAAATAACTCTTAGCATTTTGTACGGAAATATCCCAGATAAACATAGATTCTTTTGAAGTTTAGTCAAAACATTCATGTGTTGACAGATATGTATAAATACAGAGGCGGTTTTTCGTACATTCAAGGATCCATTAGTTTGAGGTAGATGGTATTGGTGTAGCTTCCTTGCTCTCACCGGAGCCCACCTGTCGCACAACGTATTCGCACCGTTTTTGCCATTCCCTCGTCGTTCTAAAATTTAAAAGTTTACATGCGCGGGAATAGCATTGTCCCCGTTCGAATGTTGGGTATTATTATTATTATTGTTGTTGTAAGACACTGATTTTGATTTGTTATGTTCTCCTTAATCAGATATTTTTTTTCGAGTTGGTTAAGTAATACAAAATTATTGAGATAAGCATTCGCCGTATTTCTGTGCTAAACATTCTATGGTGTCCCGTGATGATAAACATCTAGTTTCCCGTCCACTCATTTTAGAAAAATTAGTGGGCTTACCATTTGTCTTTAGGCCTACGCCGGCTGCTAGAGTAATACTTTTGAGTTGGCTGTAACATCTGTTGAATGTTTGTGTAGGTTGTCTTATAGTTTTTAAAATAATTTTGATAGCGACAGTGTGTATCGCAATACATTTCTATACTGCAGTGCGAAACCTTACCTGTCAGCCATCACTTAGCAATTTTCACATTATAATATAATGAGGCAGAAGCGTGCTTGTGAAAGGAAAAGGTTAACAAATTGGAACGAGGGGCTTGAGATATGAGAAAGAGGAAGAATGCTGCCAATACTGTATCAGCTACTGTGCCTTGAGGAAAACCAGTCAGAGAGAGAGAGAGAGAGAGAGAGAGAGAGAGAGAGCCAAGAATCCTGATTATCCGCCAGAGAAAGTTCAACACTGACTGACCTCTATAGGTCTACATCCGCATAACAACCGCTGTACGAAGTAGGGGTCAGAGAACTAGATTTTGTAGGCCTAGAGCCCATGGATAGTGCCAAACACTTGATAAACCCAGGATCAGATGCGGACTCTTTCTTTCGCTTCGATTTCTGGTTGGGTGCTCTTGAGTAACTATAACTCGTTTTTTTTTTTTCCATCTGTCCACCCGCCTGTGGTGTTTGCGTATGGTAACACTGCGTCCCGGGCTTTAGATAGTTACATTCAGCTTACATTCAACAATTATAATATCCTATTTCGAATATTAACGGTGTAATTCGCATACAGTAAATTATTAAAATGCTTTTCAGTTGCAAATGTACACCCAGATATCCTTTTATTTACCTAATAGTTACCCACCGTAACTATCGAAAGCCCGGGACGCAGTGTTACCATACGCAAACACCACTGGCGGGTGGGCAGATGGGAAAAAACAGAGTATAGTATGTTAAGCAATTTCGTCGCTTTGTTGGGTCAGAAAATTAATGTGCCTCTATTTTCAATATAGCCAGGATGGTTATGCTCATAGTATAAGGTTAAACGCAATTTATGTAACGTTTAGAATATTCCTGGTTGTTTTCGGATATTCGAAGTTTACACAGCGGCTAATTTGGCCTAAGATGATTTTTTTTTTTTTTTTTTCATGGGTAGTTTAGTCGTCGAGGGACTGAAATAGCTAGCCTACTTAATGCTCAAAGGCGCACATGGTGGGAAATAACCTTTTGCTTAGAAAAAAATATGTAATAAGAGATACTAAGGCGGACATATATTTTTTGTTCCATATAGTTTATATACCTTATCGGCCTTGTGTTATTACAAGTCTTGCAGGCTAGTGAAGAACTCCCGTGTTCATTCAAGTTTCTCTCATTGCGTTAACGTCTTTTGATCAGTAATACTTTTAATCGTTATATAAAACGATGACCCATTGTAATATTTTTATGTTACTAAGAAATTGAAAATGCTCATTTGGCCTAAAAACGGCTTTCTACCGTCGCTTTATTAACATATTTGCTGAAAAGTGTGACTCGAGGAACAGAGGGGTTGTATCCATGCGCTGAGCTAGTTTGCAGGCTGTGAGGAACGTTTGCAGCGAACAAAAAAGGCTGCTCATCGCATAGGAAGGATAAATTCCCCGAAGTAGCATATATACTCAGTTGTCAGGACGCAAGTAGGTCATACGTGATCTTGGTCATTATGGTCGTATTATATTTCTCTCTCTCTCTCTCTCTCTCTCTCTCTCTCTCTCTCTCTCTCTCTCTCTCTCTCAATTAGTGGTATTTAAAACGTGCATTCCTTTACATTTATGATTTTTTTTTTTTTTTTAAACGTAGGACAGGTGCGAGGACATGCTGGTAATTTTAGGCAGGCACTGAGGTGTGTGTGTGTTTATATATATATATATATATATATATTATATATATAATATATATATATATATATATATATATATATATATATATATATATATACTATAGCAACTGTGCGTCGTAAGAGACTATGATAAAGAACACTCACCCCTCCCTCTCATTCGTGAGAGGAATACCATCGTACGATACTATATGGCTTACACTAAACAAAAGCCCTCGAAGAGGTTGAGTCTCGTAGTGGAACGACCACTCTCATTTAAGTAATGGGGTCAACATCTAAGTACAGTGTGGGTTACTGTCGACATATTTATCATTTATAGATCCTTCGCATTGCAAGGCTAACCCTTAAAAATAAACATGAAAGTAGTAGTAAATTACGTACAGGACGTAACATAATTTGCAAAAGTAATGATGGAAAATGTGACAGTAATAACAGGCTGATTTTAACCTACGTAAATTATAAATATATATAATAATTGGCATTATTTATGATAGCTGAGGTGGGAAGTAAATGACATGTAACAGCCAGTCATTATGGTGTTGTGCAATTGAAGTGTCCAAAAAAAAAAGCGGTGGCATTTGGCATATACCTAGATTAGGGTATATCACCAATCTGGTGCATTTCTAGCCCACGATGAAATTGGTAGTTAAGCCTTTTGACTTGGCACTGATGTCCCTGTCGGCGAGAACGAGTATTAAACTAATCCCATACCCCATCAGGCAGCTCCTGCTATGAGAACAGGTCATTGCCTCAGAATTGGCTGCTATTTCAGCCGGTTCGAAATTGGACCGTAATAATTACATTAGGGGACTCATTCTGAATCACATGTTCAGTCGGTATTTTTATTGCTTGTAACAATGAAGAGTGACCGTTGAAACCTGGTAATTAAATATTATAATTAAACATGGTTTAGATGAAGATCTATGTAGCCATTGAATTGTACTGCATGCAGAACAGTGAAGTACGATCGTTGGAAACATTTCTGTTTCTTACGTAAGAAGTGCAAAACCAAATATCTGCCATATATTATATATATATATATATATATATATATATATATATATATATATATATAACCTTTTAATTCATTTAAATTCAACAAATCTTAGTCCTCCGATTCTCGAATGGTAAAAATACCATTTAATGTGATTGTATGAAATTTCTTTGTATTACTCTTTAGTACATAAGTAGCTATTGTGACATTATTTTAGGTACGCCAGGCGCTTGCTGAGGGGGGTTGGGGGTGGGGGATCCCTTGCTGGCACCAGGCAGAGATTCTGCCAACAAACATGTTATCTCAGCGAGATGTAGCAGTTGGTATTGCCAGCATTTCTTTGGTGGAATGTATTCATTTGTTTGCGTACTTCTTTTCTCTATTTTTACTCGCGCAAATTCATTAGCTCTTTTATGGCTGCATTCATTTTACACGTTTTTTTAAAAAACACATGGGTGATTTTTCAAATTGTTTAAATTTAATTGAACTTGATTTAAAGACGAACAGTGAAATCCAAGTTTATAATAGGAAAGTGAATACTGCATAATTAACATTGTCACCAGTAAATACTTGATAATTTGAGGAATTGAGCATTGCATTGACTAAATACCGTAGTTTTCTGCTTGATGATTTGTCAGTTTTTTTGCCCGGGAAATTCAATAAGATCTTCCATCGTCAGTGACTTCTTTCTACCATTGGTGTAAAACAATCCAAGTGTAAGCTGTACTATAATTAGCTAACTAACAGCCGGTCAGATTGTGAAACAGTACCTAGTACGAGTGGCGTAGGTGGTGGTTGAAATTCTTGAATGCACCTGCTGTCCGTATTTGTATGTATGTATATGTTAAATATATATATATATATATATATATTATATATATATTATATATAAATTTAGTGTGTGTGTGTGTAGCATGGAAGTTTCCTGCATAGAGAGGTTCATACTACGAGATTCATATATGTCTCGACCAGGCCGTTCATGTTACTAGGGCCAGGAATGCAGAAATGTTGTATGAAACAGATTGTGCTTAGTGTTGCAATAGATAGCGAACAGTACATGATAGTTATTCGACGATGGTAGATCGCAAACAGTGTGGAAAAGACCACGGGTCGAACAGCCTCATCCCAGAGACGCACTGAGAAGCGAAAGGCCAACAACCTTCTTGAGCCTTCCCCTCTAGAGCGGGAAGGCCTATTGTGAGAGAGCTCACGTGAGTCTCATTTCCTGGTTCAGTTATTTTGTCCAGTTTGTTTTCCTTTGTTATTTATTTCGTATATAGCTTATTCTTTAGTACTTTGTGTTTCTTTCCCTAATAGTCATTCTCTCTCTCTCTCTCTCTCTCTCGCTTATGTATATGTGTGTTTATGTATGTATGTAGTATGTATATATTTGTATGTGAGTGCGTGGGTGTTTTTAGATTTGTTTATAGTTGTCAAAGAGGGAATGGGGCCGGTGTATTGGTGGGGTCCCCTCCAAAAATTTTAGAACCAAAATATTAACTGGACAAAACCTATTATATTAACTAAATAGGTTGTTTACCTGCTCCCCCATAATTCATTTTCATTTAATGTGAAATCACGGATTCGGCTTTTGTAAAGATAATCACACTGCCAATAATGATGTTAAGTGTGGACATATATATATAGATTTAAGTAGAATTTGGGATTAGATGTTTAGATAGACCGAATTCACAATAACTCTGGGAATTTTGTGGCCTTTCGGTTCAGCAAATAGGCTAAACTAAGGTTGTTGGAATCCATTCCGCATAGTAGGCCGAGCCGTGTTCGAAAAGGGGAAAGGTTTCAGTTGCTTACAGTGTAACCGAGTCTGCTGCTTACATTAAATGTTTGGGTCCCATTTCGTTAGGGCTTGAAGGGGGACCTTGAGCAGCAACCCACCCTGAGATCTGGCACTTGGTTTGGTCCGTGTTTTCCCTTATCGCTCATCTCGTAAGAAGAGAATTTCAGTGCTATGGAATTTAAAGCTGAAGTAAACGTTTGGAAAGCAAACATATATTAATCTAATCTTTTCGTATTTGCCATATCGTTCGAAATTGTAAGCATTCTACTCTCTTAAAACGTTTTCATAAAGTCTCTTATGAAAATGTAATGAACATTCAATTTATCGGGAAAACGTGACATCACATACGTCATATTGAGGGAAGAGAAGAGAGAGAAGAGAGAGAGAGAGAGAGAGAGAGAGAGGAAGTTTCAAGGAAGTCCTTCTCCATTTTTCTATCTGGTCTCTCCTCCTCTTCGGCAGCCAAACACGTGAAGTGATGGGACGGTCCAGCCAACTTTAGTCACATGTTTTACCACTTGAAGCTACCGCCTACTCTCTCTCGCTTGTATTTTTTTTTTTTTTATCTCTTTATTGGCGTTTTCTGCCTAACTTCATAACCACCTCCGATCGAACCATGAAGTTTCCGATGTAACGCAGTGCCGTTATTCAAGGTCTGACCTACTAGAGTACCTCATCACCGAGGGCAACCGCCCTTGCGACGTTGAGAAAGGGAGGGAGCTGCTTTGAAAAGCGCGTGATAGCACGGGGTGGTGAGGGTCGGCCGGGTAGGGGGGGGGTGTTCTCCAGAGCCTTCTCGCTAGCTCTGGTCACATGGGGAAGACTGCGTTTAACAAGGAACACGGCCCGACTAAACCCCTTCACGTGCGGGCGCCTCCATCGTATGGAAGATACATTTTGAATGGTTTCTTTGGCCGGTGGGCGTCCACTAGTTTTACGCATTCCAGTGTGTAGCTTACCCGTGTTTTATTTTGTACAATCACCTTTTCTTCCTGTTTTCATTTGCTGGGAAAATCCTATTCGAATGATGACTAACCATTTACCATTCCCAAACGTCCCTGTGAAAAGCATTCGTATTACCAGTTCGACCTTTGCTCATTTAGAGGGAGGGGGTGGCGCCAGACGTGCCACCAGTAGGTCCTTCCGATTCTCACAGTCAAGGGATGAGGTTACTATAAATATAGTTAGGCCTCAGCAGGCGCTATTAGCCTATTACCCATTCTCACGCGGGCTGGTGGATAGCATCGAACCGCGGCTCTTGGGAACGTGATCCTTGTGAAGTATTTAGTATAATGCCATATCTCAAACCGGCAGCATGTATCGGTATCCGTTTGGCCGATCAGTAAAATCTTGGTTTTACTCGAGGTTACGCCCACGGTCTAGACTTACCCCCACGATGGCTTCGAACCATATTGCGATACTTGAATCTATCAGGACAGCGGTACGGCCGTACCTCCGTCAAGAATATGAATAGCGGCATATTCAGTTCAATTTCGCGACTGATTATTTTTGTTAGGTACCAGCCAATGTCGTCCTCAAGTTTATGATTGTTATTAATGAAAAATATTTTATATTTAATTCTAATGATTGTTATTAATGAAAATTATATATTTATTTCTACTAACGACTGATCACATGAATTGTCTTTCGTATTCTCAAGTATTTTGCAGATGAAGATTGTTCCTAAATCACACTGGTGGAGGTCTTTCGGCACACACAGTTGTGTGGAAAATCTAACCTGATTATGAATTCCTACTTTATTTATTTGTATTAATAATGATCATCGATGCCATCAGTGATAGGACACTTAACTTTTCTAACTTGTCTAGGGAGGGAAGTCTTGAGTGAGAAATGTTCTGAGATCGCTAAATTCAGCAAAGATACCTGACGAGCGATACGGACTTACAATCGATCAATCCGTCGCCGTTCACGTGAACACTCGGGAGAAGGTCAGGGGAGGCATACCACTGGTTCTCTCTCTCTCTGAAAAGGATGGTCTCGGCATCATGCAGGAGCAGAGAAGTCGAGAATAAAATCCATGCTCTGTTGAATCGTTTGTTGGCGTTTGTCATCTGATCTATTTTCTGTGCTTTGTGATTTCATTGATATATATACTTTTTTTCATCTATTTTCGTTGTTTGAAATGAGAATCAACTTCTTTTAAATTTAATTTTTCTTATCTAAGCTCTGATTCGTTTTTACTTTAAATCACTAGTGTTTTAAAAACACTGGTGTTTTTAAGATAGAGAGAGAGAGAGAGAGAGAGAGAGAGAGAGAGAGAGAGAGAGAGGGTGCAAAGTATGGTAATTTAGTGAACGAGCAAGTGGTTGTCGCTATTTAGCGGGTATTGTTAATGTGTAGAAAGGCCCCTGTAAGCTTTAATTGCAATATTCTTTTACTTTTAATGTGCTTTTTTTCAGGGGTGGGTCATTTTGTGTTTTAAAAGAATATTTCGTGAAAGAGGTAGTCAATGGTGGTCAGCCATTCATTTTAATCGAACTTTGGTGGTCTTTTGCCTTTAAAAAATTCTCTCTCTCTCTCTCTCTCTCTCTCTCTCTCTCTCTCTCTCTCTCTCTCTCTCTCTCTCTGTGGCTATTGTGAAAGACTGGAAGTGATAGCGCTGCTTCTGTTGTGAGTGATTGTTAGCATTAGAGTAGATAGATAGAAAATATGAATAATAAAAAAAAAAGCACAGTAAGTAAGGCAGGAGAAGTACTGTAAAGGGCTTAAGAGAGAAATAATAATTTGAGAAACAAATAATTAAATGCTCTTTTATATACAAATAAAACTTGCGGTTGAAACTGACTAGAACAAGATGAATGTAAAATGTTAAGAATCGAGACAAATTATCTGTTCAATAGATGCAGTCAGGACAGACAAGGTGGAGAGAAGCATAGATATGAAAATATATTTTAAAAATGGGTTGACGTATGTGAAGGTAGGGGTTTGGAAGAGGGGGGAGGGTATGTCTACAAAAAGAATGGAGAGATCAAGAGAATGAAAGAGACTTTTATTATTTTAAAGCCTTGAGGGGGAGGAGGAGAGACACGTGATAATTGTAGAGTAGAGGTGTTGAAATGAGAGCTGCTACTTGATAACCGGGAAGCTCTGGAGTGCTTGCTTTAGTATATAGGTTGGTGTCGCGGTGTGCATAATAGGCCTACAAGGTATTTATGTGTGTCCTCTGCATTATTACAACTTGGCTCTTGCTGGTTATTTCTTAGACTTGAGTTTTTGATCCCACAGGCTAAGGCGAAATTAGATACTTAATTTATTGTAAAGGGAGAGATCATAGGATCGATATATTGTCCTATAGAGAAAAAAAAAATTATAATCGTACTCCTATTGACACCATCAACGAAACCCTTGTGTCACTTCAGAACACTCGATTCACCTCGCAGGGCCTTTGTTCTTTTAAAGTAGAGTGGAGTAAAGTGACCATTCTGGAGAGAGAGAGAGAGAGAGAGAGAAGAGAGAGAGAGAGAGAGAGAGAGTCTTTGTAAGTGGGTCATGACTGACGGATCGATCGATGTTGTTTTGAGGACAGGAATAGAAGGGAGAGGTTTGGCACTTGCTCATCTTCTTTAAAAGTGCCTCACTCTGATTATGTTTGCTGGTATTATTATAGCCGTTAATTTTTTATATAATACTTAGGCGTTTTGCTTGTAATTCTCATCAATTTTTCATAAAGCACCACAGCTCTCGTAAACTGTAGATGAACACGCAGCTTATGTAAATAATTTGTAGTTCGTAGTTTATGTTCACGCAAGCACGTTAATGTGTAGCATATTTATGCATACATGCTTTATATGTAACATACATGCATACAGACATACAGGTGGGGATTACCCCTTAGAGAATGGTACTTGAGACTAGAGACGGCCAGAACCTTCCGCATACGTGGTTTTGATACAGTGGATGAGATTACTGACATCATCTTCCTTGTTATTCCCCTCCCTTTCCCCAGTGAAGAAGGGTAACTCTCTCTCTCTCTCTCTCTCTCTCGTAAATAGGGTTGAATTCTTATTTGACTTGCGACCTCTAGATATGATGAAGCCACATTCTGCACATTGGCTTTATCAGTGAATTTTGTATACCAAATATTGTATAGCTCAACAGTTATAGCTAACGTCAATTCTCGTTTGACCTTTGACCTGGTGACATGACATTGACCTCCGCCTTTTACATCAGCTCCATTGGTGGATTGAAAGATACCAAGTCTGAAGTGTTATCATCTGTTGTGTTCAAGATAGGACCAGTGTTAAATTCCTGTTTGATATTCGACCTCTTATGCATGACCTTAACCTTAACTTCCCTATAACTTTTAGATAAGGGGTGTAGAGATGAATAATCTACGTACTTTCAAGACATTGGACGGATTGATTGCAGTGAGCGCCGCGAAAATGCATAGTAGTAGAGTAAGGTCGCTTTGATTGATAGTTGGGCAGAATGTTGATTGATAGTTGGGCAGCTTGATTTTGTAATGGCTGTGATGTTCTACGTTTGGAATTTTCTCTTGCGGATTATAAGGATTGAAATGGTTGTACAATAATTCAGATTCTACATTTCATCGAATGAAAGTTTACACTAGTCACATGGTGGGATTTAAATAAATAATTTTGTAAATGACTTTTTAAGTTTCACCGGAATGTTACTATGTAGATTAATTTTTTTGGACGATTCGTAGGTACAACTGGATTAGTTAAGTAAAACTTGGAAAAAACTATTATCATTTATGAATAACTGATAGGATCTGTCACTGGCGTTAATGCAACTCTTCTGAAGCTAAACATCATACAATGGAAGCACTTTCACATTATTTTATATTTGTTCTTAGTTTCTCGCATTGTTTTTTAAGTTTTTATTTTAAGGGAAATCCGGCAGAGAGGAGAGAGAGAGAGAGAGAGAGAGAGAGAGAGAGACTTTCGTGTCCATAACCCTGGAATAAACCGTACTAAACCCGTCGAGGTTCACACAGAAGGAAAGTCGTGATAGAGAAAGCAGACCATTGAGGAACTGGTCTAAGCATCCATGATACGACCTCTCTCTCTCTCTCTCTCTCTCTCTCTCTCTCTCTCTCTCTCTCTCTCTATCACCTCATTCACGTCGAGACTATGGTACGCATTTCTTTGATGCCATTGCGCTGTGGCGTGGGTCGCCGTCCGACGGTCCACTACCCAGCAGTTATCGGTCCATCCGATCTCCAACCCTACAACGTCAGGCCGCCGCTCCTGCTGCCTCCTCTTCCGCCTCCTCATCAACCCTCCCCTCCCCCCACAACCTCCTCGCCAGCCGGTCGATAGGGCTCTTAAAGGGCTTCCGGGTATGACGTGTGGGCGTGTGACAAATATTGGATGTTAGGCGTCTTCATTCTTCAGTTCCTCCTCCTCCCCCTCCCACGCTCATCACGTTTACCGGGGTCCTTTCGTGCCTCTGGAAAACAAATATTCAACGGGAAAGCAATTACTTAAAATTGTTTCATGAAAGGGGAGGGAGAGAGAGAGAGAGAGTTTGCGTATGGCATAGCCTATCCCACAAACATGTTCAGGAATACCCAGTAACAGCTTACCATTTTATTTGACATCATTGACCATGAGGTTTTGAATATATTCATTGGTGTCCAGATGGCATGTATAATGCACAAGAGAATGGATCCAGAATAGAATGAGGAAATGTTCGCGAACACTTGAGGTTGGTTGATGTATATATGTTAGAAATCTGGAAGCAGTTCTATACATATTTGAAGCTCTTTATTCGAAGTCTGTCGCAAGAGTGATGTAGCAATTCTGAACCCCAAAGCATACTGTTACTGGTTTGTCGTAGTTTGATTGTTACGTCGTGGCTAAGCATTTATTAAGAGAAAAGCCCCACTTGATAAAAATCTATCTCACTCTTGGATATTTTTTCCAAGAAAAGGTATTATTCGAGCTACACCTTTTCCACATGAAAATCTCTCCGTTTTTGTGGTCAATGATTGGGTGCTGTGATAATAGCCACCTGTCTGCCTCTTTTTCTCTCTTCTGCTCCATTCGATCTCTCTTCCTTTCCCCCTATCTCCATCCCATTTGACCTCTTCATTTCCTGCTGCTCTGAGCACACGGATGAGTTCTATCCAAGCTTCCCCTAACCCTTCTTGGCGAGAGATTTTGACCCCCATTCTTCTTTTTGCATCGCAGGCTGCAACTTCCTAAGACTTTGTCTTCCTGGGCTTTCCTGACTTCTGGGTCATTTTAGGTTGATGCTCCCTTCCACCAACTCCCCCCCCCCCCCCCCCCCCCCCCCCCCCCCCCCCCCCCCCCCCCCCCCCCCCCCCTCCACCCCCCCGACTGTAAGCGTCATGGCCCCTGTCATATCTTGGAATTACTCTTGTTTTGTGTGTATTGTATATATTTTTTCCCCTCAAGAATGCATCTTTCACGCTTTGTCCTAATTCTCATAGCACGTGTGCAAGTTTGGGTCTCTGAGCATTGTTGTCAGTACATTCTGTTGCAACTTTTACATTTTTTTCGGTCTGTATATGATCATTTCTGCCCACGAGCACATTCAAGTGCTGGGTTACCGAGTCAAAATTTTCGCTCAAGTGCGCTCCCCCCCCCCCCCCCCCCCCCCCCCCCCCCCCCCCCCCCACCCCGATCAGATCATTTGATCGTTCGTTTTTACTTCCGCAGTTAAAGCACGCGTTTCTCTTGCCTGCTGTAAATATTCGGCAGTCGTAACGTTGTTTCGATTATCGTTATTTGCTCATTTGCCAACTAATTTATTGATGTATAATATTTGCACTGAACGTGGTCTCGGCTGAAAGACCATTAAATTGATAAGCGTGCTTCTTCTGGAATACACACCTGTACGCAGAACAGGTTTAAACATTCTGATAACATATGATATCGGTCATTATTTCTATTAATATAGATTCCCAAAACACAGCTAAAAGCCTTCTGACAGGGAACGGTTGTGATTTTTGGCAATCGTAAAAAAAAAGGAAGAAAGCAAAGAGGAGTTTAGTGCACACCGAGTCTAGAAATGGATGCAAAGTGCGGGAGCCGGTAATCTGTGATCTCTGCTTGTTGAGGGGCGAAGGCTGCATTCCACTAAATGTGCCAGTGACTGATTTCAGCTGCCTTGATTTCAGTTGCCTTGGGTAATCAATCCCCTGAAAGCTGTAGAACATGGCGAGTTCTCTCTTTTTCGGAGAGCAAAAATTGTTTTCTTTCTTGATTAATGCGTCTTCCTTCCTTCCCTAACAAGAATTAATGCTATTTTCTATGAAAGCCTCTATTTTATCTTTTTCTTGTAAGTACTGTGTAATAATAAAAACCACTTTATCATTGTAGATTTTTTTTTTGTCGTACGTACATCAGTTATTAGCCTAAAAAGCTTATTAACCGTAGAACTATGCAATCTTTCCCTTTTCCATCGTCATATGTATGAAAATTACTTTGTTGCCAAGGAAGTGACTTGGCCCGTAAAGGAAATAATAGGACTGATGGACCAACACTGATAATGTTAACGAGCATTCAAGGATATTTCAGCAGGTTGCTTGACTGGCGAGTTTCAAAAAGAAGTATCATCATCGTAGCTTTGAGTGTTCACTTATAAAACAAAACAATAATGCATAGATGAGCAGAGTGATACGAAAGAACACATGATAAAGTATGATAATCCTTAGGCTAGCTTGGATGAAAGAACCGGAAACGAGGATCTGCCCTGTCCGTCAGGTCTCCTTCCTTTCCAGCCATCCCAGTCCAGTCAGGTTTAGAAACATTCTGGGCTTTCCAAGATTGGTATCGTGAAAAAAAAAAAATAAATAAATAAAATATAAAAAAACTGTAAACTCTGATCTGTGACAACTTTTTTCCCTTCGTTTCTCTCACATTCCCAGAGGTCTTTGGTATCACTTCATTTCAAGGTCGTTTTATTTGCATACCTAGAAAACCATGTATCGATTTTTCTTATCTCGGCGCCTAATCCTTGCTTATGGAATGTGCACTCATTGCGATAGAAATGAACTTGCTTAATCAGGCCAATCAAGTTTACTGTGTGTGTGTGTGTGTGTGTGTGTTCGGTACAGATTACTCAAATGCCGCTTGAAAGCCAGTGATGAATATCATCTTGTAGCTTTAATGGCATAATACGCAACGTCACGTTGACACCCAGCAGCTCTTAATTGGGACGTTATTAGAGAAGTACTACATGATTGTGACCAGGAAAGCTTGCCAAGGGATCATGTCCTCCGGAAGTAGTATTGGTTTCAAGACATAGGGCTGTCCTTGGGGTCGTCCTTGGAGGCTGCTGCCCTGTCCTGCTATTTCTCTCTCTCTCTCTCTCTCTCTCTCTCTCTCTCTCTCTCTCTGCAGAAGCTAATATTTTTTCATTCAAAAATTATCTCCCCTTCGTGAAATTGCAAATCCAAGTTCAACCGAAAGATATATATATCAGATATAATATAATATATATATATATATATATATATATATATATATATATATATATATATATATATAGGGAGAGAGAATTGAATGTTAACTTTGGTATGTCTCGTTTCTCTAGTGTATTATCTCACTTTTTATTTCATTTGTTATTCCAGGTTCATTTCCTTACATATACTAGGAAACAAGATGTAGTTGTACATCGCGAACGCTGTCACTGGGAACATCCCAACATTTTTAAAGCTCCTTTGCAAAATCTGTTCGTGGAGTTGCTCATCATACTTCCAAGATATTACTTAGAATGAAGGGTGATTATGGCCACTGGAAGACATCTTGTTTTTCTTAACGAATTAAAGGTCGAGTTCTTTCAATTTTTTATATTCTGGTGGAATTTTCCAAGTTTTCCATCAAATTATTTCTGTTATTGTGAGAATTGTTGTAGAGGCTCATGTTCCGTACTGGGTAATCGGCCCAGGGGTGGTGTTTTGCAGTCACCTTCGGTAATTGCGTGCACAAAGGGAATGCAGTTGTGTTGGCAAGCTCTGCCTTTTTAGTATTAATAATAGCGAGTTGAGGGTCTCGCCTTGAATCAGCCGAGATGTAATGCATACAAAACTTGTGGCAGTCAAAACTGTTCCTGTTGTATTTTTATTTATTTATTTAATATATTGACCTGGCCTGTTGTCTTTCGGTTTATGTAAATCTCACCCTTTTAAGAAAAACGGAAATTAGTAAGTAGTACCTCTCGTCGACGCTAAACAAGAACTAAAGCTAAAAGAGTAGGGGAAGTACCAAACTTCATGAGACAGAAGTAACACTTATGTTACTCGTTTTCGAGATGATGTCAGTAGGCAAGAGGTGGAACTGAAATTGTAAGTAATGGAACCAGTAGGTGCCAGAGCCTCTGTATATTTAGTTTGTAATGCTGCTTCTCCGTGGTTCACTATTGGAGCAAGAGCCTGTGCCAACACAAAGCCTGCATAATCTAAAACGTATTTCTTTCCCCCGGTGAAGAACTGCCTTCATGTCAATGAATCTTTTGTGATCATGCAAATTTGAGAAAGTTTGTCGTTGTTGCCGTCGTACTCCCCTTACATGAGCGTATTTATTTTTTGTAGATGGTTATCGATTTTCTTAATATTTTCGTTTATTCTCGGTTGAATTAGGTCTTTATTTCTGTTTGGGGGCGGGTGGTTCTTTCATTCCGTGGAAGCGTGCAAGGCAATCGTGGCTCTTTCCGTGAGTTGAGTTGAGCCGCAGATCATTATTAATTAATTACTTAAAAATGATAAGAATTGTCACTTGTGTTTTAGGAAAAAGCAGCCAAAAGTACATTTATAGTGACGACATTTGATATGGATTGACCTTCGTGATGGGATCAAACGGCAGAGCGACTCAGTGCCCAATGTCTGTCGTTGCGGTAAAATAGACACTGAACACAATTCGTCTCCAAGCAAATAAGATGACAGTGAAGCTTTGCTGTAATCTTGTCTCGATGACTTTTTGTGTGGACATGGGGAAGGCCACTGTTAGCGCGTGGCCGTGGTACGGCCCTTCTCTGCTGAGGTCGTGCTGCGTGGAGAGAGAGAGAGAGAGAGAGAGAGAGAGAGAGAGAGATGTGACGCGGTCAAACACGTGACTCTGGCCAGCTCTCCTCCTCCGGGGATCCGGACCCGTGCCAGGAGGGGTAGGCTGTATCCCCCGGTGGGATGAGGACTAGAAGGTTGAGTGTTGCTTAAAGGTGGTAGGGGACATAGCGGTGCTCTATATCTAAAAACCGTATTGTAGTTGCCTGCCGGGTTTTGCTG
Source organism: Macrobrachium nipponense (assembly GCF_015104395.2). NCBI lineage: Eukaryota > Metazoa > Arthropoda > Malacostraca > Decapoda > Palaemonidae > Macrobrachium > Macrobrachium nipponense. Next base: position 27,902,793 of record NC_061106.1, read on the forward strand.
GGAGTCTGATCAGATAATGTCTTTTGCAGAGTGGAAATTGGGGTTTTTAATTATGCATATTGCTAGGAAAAGTCTAGTCTATAGATTGGCATCTCTCTCTCTCTCTTCTCTCTCTCTCTCTCTCTCTCTCTCTCTCTGTGAGTGCGTGTGTGTGCGTACGTGTGTGTGTGTGCGTTCGCGCACGTGTGCCAAGAGCAATTGATACAGATAAAATTCACAGTGCATTTGCGGTTTACATAGAAAATGGATATCATCGGATGAGTTCCCCCTGTCCCCCTGAGAGGGGTTCACACGTGATATGTTTTTGGGATATTATCAGCTGCCGGCTCTCCAGGACCAGACTTCGCCCTGGTGATGAATTGCACGGCTTTTACCACCGAAAAGTATATTTTAATAATTAAACCTGCGGACTACATTCGGTATTTGTTGTTATACTCGACACTGCAGAACAACCGTTATGAACTTTCTTTTATTGGAATGGCGGCCATCGATTTGGTCGTTAGTACTTTGAAACAGAAACAAATTGTAGTTTGTGTGACAGTTATCCACGAGATATTTACTATACCTGCATTGTCACTTTAAAATTTTTATCTGTGGTTTTTGGGGTTTTAGAAAATATTAAGTCTGCATTATCGGTACATTAAGCCTCTTAGCGCTGAATCTGGGATGAGCCGTTTTGTTTAAAACCTACACAGCCTCTCAAACTCTGTTAATACTTTTAACACAGAAGCATAACCAACAACAGCAAGTAGACTTTGCCAGCAAATGCTGCGTAACCCTTCCCCGGTTTTTCTCTCACTCAGTACCTGCAGTTAAATCACACATACTTTAGACCACCCTAACATTTCCCATTCTCTCCGGAGTTTGTACTCTGCAGACAATACTATGCATGAGTGTTTCATTGACTTGCGTACAATACTTCCTTTCATAAAGGAGAATTGGTTCGACGGTGCCTATATATCCAAAACTTTTGTGTCTTTTGATACTTCATAGGTAAACGGATCATGACTGTGTATTTTTATGAAGGTGTTCTCTGCCCTAGGGAAAGTGGATAGTTTTTATCATGCTTAGCTTATTGGCTAAAGAGTTCACTTTACGAAAGACACACGTCAAGCTTGAATTTCTATGAATCCTAAATAATCTCGTAAGATCCGAGGCATCGTAGGAAAATAAACAGGAAGATAGCAGAAAGAAAACACACAGATCACTTCCTCCAATCCCGAACTCACTAAATAAAGCTGCAGGTTTGAATGACAAACTTCTCTGCAGGTTTTAATATTTAGTCCTTTTTCGCATAAGGTGACTCGCGCATTTACAGTTCTTGTATAAACTGTGATACCTATTTCAATTGTATTTGGAATCACTTAGTTCAGATTTGTTTTGGTTGGAAGGCATAGTTTTCTCTTATGCAATACAGTTTGTATATGTCAGGTTATTTGAATATATTTGAAAAGAGGTGTAATGACAATAATCACAAAAATTCTTGCGTTTCACTGCTTCAAATATTCAAAATCCTTACAAAAATATTTATAGTTACAAGTGGATGACTGAAATATGCAAATTCATTACATCCCTTGACTCACCTGAGATATGCGCATTCATTACATACCTTGAATCGCCTGAACAAGTATAAATTGTAAAATGGATTCAGATCTGTTGGTATTGAAAGGGAAGATTGGAGGATGAGTCTTTGTACGTTGCAAAGTCGATGACTTTCATACATGGCTTCACAATACCCATTCAGGCAAGCAGTAGTTTGTGGGTGTTGTTGTTTATTAAGATTAAATTGGCCTTATGCTAGCACGGGCTCTTGTTCATAGAGCATCCCGTAGATTCTGCTGTAGCATTGGTAGACTTCGCTGTGGAATTAAAGCTATTTTTATACTTATGAATGGGGCGATGTATCTCTCTCTCTCTCTCTCGTGTTTGAGATCTTATAACAGATAATTCTAATGAAGTACTGTAGAGTTTTCCACCAAATTGTAGCATTGTGTATGGCCTTTAAAAGTATTTCTTTGTACTGATATCGGTATTATTATGTTTAGAAGATTTAATGGACCTTGCCCAAGTTTACAAGAACTCTTATATTTTTGTAGAACACACACAACCCTGGTTTCCGAAGGATTTCTAGCCCAATTGCAAATGTGATTAAAAGAGGGTAGAGTTTCAAGTAGCGTTGATAAAACTCTTCAGCATTAATGTTCAGGAGAACGAATACAAAACAAACTACTTCTGCGGATACAAGGAAACGAGCACGCGAGTCAAAGAGAATGATAAAATAAGATGAAATGAAGAAAATGGAGCTTAAATAACCACTTTGATTTCCTTCAACGAGGAAAAAGGTAAGAAAATAGAATGAATCGAAATAGACAAGATTAATTGTCTTCTGTTATCAGCGAAATGTTTAGCACCGGCAGGTAAATTCTGATAAGCGAAGTCTATCAGGAGGACCGAGGGTCAAGGGCAAAGAGTACTAGAAGGAAGATGCTCTATCTCTTTCGAATTGAATGCCGGGCACAAAAAGTTGTGTTCATTCCAAAAAATCATTTCGTCGTTTGTATGATCACGGGCTGCTCTGAGAGCCAAGAAACCTGCACAGGAATAATGACAGATCGCTCTGAACAGCAGCAGTAGCAGCCACGAACACTTTCAAATTCTAAATATAGAATGGCCGGGTGTACAATGCTGTGTAGCCTCACGGATCATACAGCGCTTATATAGTTTTCACTTGTCTGAATGGGTCATAACGCCAGTTGTATTATAATAGCGAGATAGCTTTGGTGTATCCGCCAGCATTTCTCGACTAATCTGAAAGCAAATAACTTCATATCTTTCCATAAAACTTTAGTTTTCTCTCAGGTTTCCTACATTCTGGGGAATAATAATATGGTAGGCTTCTCGAAAGCTTCGCAATAAATTTCTCTCTCTCTCTCTCTCTCTCTCTCTCTCTCTCTCTCTCTCTCTCTCTCTCTCTCTCTCTCTGCGTCTGCGCACGTGAGCATCGAGACAGTGACGGGTTTTAAGGATGTAGCCTTGGTCGGCGATTTTGCTGTCCCCATGCCTTGACCTAGTCCCCCACCTCCCCCCCCCTCCCAACTACCTCTTACCTAACGGAGTCACGTGTAAGCCACGCTGACCTTACTGACGATCTCTCGAGGTACTCCAGCGGCGGCAGCGGGTCTAGGCGCAGACAGACGGCTGCTGGGGGTGTGGGCACCCATGGATATGAGGAATGGAATCATTCAGCTTTCATCGTGATGCAAGGTTTCCTGTTGTCGGTCTTGGGAATTTGTTGTTAAATTTTCCTTTTTCGAAAACTAGTTGTATAAAAGAATTATGATTTTCCTGTTGAAATTTACCCTTGAATGACACATACACGCAAGCAAGCAGGCGCGGGCACAGACACGTACATACATTAATGCAAGCACACACACACACGTGTGTGTTGGGGGGGGGGGGTTGAAAAACGGATAAGGAAAAAGTCATGGAGTGGGGATGGATGATGCTTCTAGTGGTTCAGTAGTAATTAGTGATTGTAAAGAGAAACTGCCAAAACTATGAGAGTTTGAAAGTTTGCAATCGGAGGAAGTTGAGAGCAGCTATGAACAAGAATACGGTTACTAGTCAGAATAAATGGAAGTTGGGGAGCTGGGGTTGTAAATGGGTGCATGGAGGATGATAGAATGGAGGGAGATGATTTATGATACATTATTTGTGAATAAATATAACGAATGCTAATAGGATGAGAGAAGTCATTGAGGAGTATGTGTAAAAATTGGTAATCTATGGAAACTAAGGTAGAAGAGTATGATGTGGGTGCTGAATGCAAATAAGAGACACTTCAAGCTGCTGGAATGAACTGCTTTTTGTAGTACTATGTGTAGCATGAGAAGAACGTGTGAGGCGAGAAATGTAGAAATGCGTATTAGTAAAAAAGACTAGGACGAGCCAGATGTTTTGAGAAAGAAAGGAGAATGCTAGGCCGGTAAAAATTGTATTATACGGAAGTGTCAGGAATGAAGAGAGGAAGACCTAGCAAGTGCCGGATAAATGGCTTAAAAGCTTCTCTGGAACCGTTCTTTAAGTGGTCATTCATATCTATGTACCCTGCACTACGTTAAAAAGGGGATCATTTTATTTTTGCAGAAATACAAGAGGCCTTACCCCAACCAGTGGAGGTTACCCCAAGTTTTAATTTCAAATAAGCATCCAAAGTATATTTGGCATTGACCCCAACCAGTGGAGGTTACCCCAAGTTTTAATGATGTCAGAATAGCATCCAATAAGACAAAGACAAAGTATAAATTTGCATGTTCAAACTCGTGAAGGACTCTCTCTCTCTCTCTCTCTCTCTCTCTCTCTCTCTCTCTCTCTCTCTCTCTCTCTCTCTCTCTCTCTCTCTCTCTCTACGTTTTAACTGCACGCTGATGTATAATATATAATTATGTGCGTACGTGCGTGCGCATGTGCATTGTTCCCTAATAGTGTTATAGTAATGCGTGACAAAATACTGGAGAAGTGAACATTGTTCACTCCGACCTATGATGGCATTCCAGCGTTCAACTCGTTATTTTAACAGAGATGTTGGAATATTGAAAGGTTTATAAAATGTGTAAAGACAATTGTTCACAGTTTTGGTGAACCCTTCAAGAAAGTTTTATGTAGGGAAATTTGCAATACATTTTGAAAGGTTGCGTTTAGGCAGATGCCAAAGTGATGCCTTGCGGGAATGTTGTCAGCCCTGCATATATATATATATATATATTATATATATATATATATATATATATATATATATATATATATATATATATATATATATAGTATATATATATATATATATATATGTATGTATGTATGTATATGTATATCCCTGCAGCTGCTAGTTTTTTTAACCTTAAGGATTCTCTGTGTTATGATGTGTGAGCACTCATACTAACCTAGCTGTGTTTACCTTGCAGGATCCCTTGTCACATCGGATCATCGAGAAGCGACGACGGGATCGGATGAACAACTGTTTGGCCGACCTGAGTCGCCTCATACCGACGTACTACCTCAAGAAAGGTCGAGGTCGCATCGAAAAGACAGAGATCATTGAAATGGCCATTAAGTACATGAAGCATCTACAGGCTCACGCATGCAACCAAATTGGTAAGTGCAAGTGTAATATGTAGTAGTTGTTCAATAAGCTTTTGTTAAATAAGTTTTACTTTGTATGAAGTCCTGCCTGCTGGATTGTTTTTATATGAAGATGCTTGAGCGTGTTCGTATTATGTTTTAGGCAGGGCCCACGTTTTAGGATACGTATGGCTGATGTGTTTAAAGCTATTATAAGGTTTGAACAAAATTTGAGATAAAACTTGGCAACGCTGTCTAGTGTATAAATACATCCTGAAATAATGACTTAATTTTTATTTTTTATTTTTGTAGAGAATTGTGATGTGACGACAAAGCAAGAACGTACTGGGAACCAACTAGAGCAGTACCATATGGGGTATCAAGAGTGTCTGTCTGAAACCATGCAGTTCTTGGTCGAGTCGGAAGGGTTCTTCTCAGGGGATTCACTGTGTGTGAGACTCATGAACCACCTCACCAAACACTGTGAAAAGATCCTCAATAGTAAGTCAGGTTGGCTTTTATACCCTCCTTTACTTATTTTTGGTCTGTCCAAGACCACGAAATTCTGTCTATTTTTTGTCAACCCATTTTGTATCCACTAAATTGTCTAACTGCTAGTATGTGTGTGGTTCTATAAATAATAACTTAATTTACAGATTTATTTATCATCTGGTCTGTACCTGTGTTTTTTTTTGTGACAATATTCAGTAAAATATTGTAATAGTTAATTGTTTTTCCTATAGTCATAAGACAGATAACTAGAGCCAATATAATTAAACTGCCCTCCTTGTTGTTATTGGTCAAAGTATGATCAAGCTTCTTATTTAGCACAATAATAAATGCCAAATAGTAATTGTTAGGCCGACTCATAAAATCATTAAATTAAATATAGTATGTTAATGTATTATCTAAATAAGATGGGTGTTTTAAGACTTTAGATTTTATTAGATTTTATCAGATTTAAAATTACTTCTGTTTTATTTTACATATCACTTAACCATTGAATTTTATCTTTGAAAAGTTCTCTGTTAACATAACAACCTTTACTTAATGGATTTTGAATGCCTACTAATTCTTATGATTGACTATGCCAGGTTTTGGAGTAACTTTTGATAGGCTGTCTCTAGGTAGTCTATGCTTGGTAATTGTTTATGATTGCAGATGCATTCCTAGGTAATACACATCACATGACAACATTCTAGACTTTATCTCTGCTCTGCAGTCATTGTTCATTTGCAGACAAAGAAGCTAGGTAGCTTAACAGTGGTATGTTGTAAATCAAACCAAGGAGAAATATGTACTATATGTATACTATATTTATATGCATAAGAATCACTAAACAAATTTAAGAAATTACAATGGAGGCAGGAATTGTTATGCCAGGAATATGTAAGAATAGTTCATTTCCTGATAACGCTTGTGATTCTCAGTTCTTTACCAAACCATTACAGGAGTCAACAAGATGTTTGGTAGGATTGCCACACTACTTATGATTCTCCTGTACTAGCTTATGGATTAACTTATTTTTTTGAAGCATTTTGGACTGAGAATCATTATTGGTTTATCAGTTAAAGGATGAAAGTAATTGTGATAGTTATATTTATTTTCCTGGTGAGGAAATGGTTTATTAATGAATATAGGTAGACGGATAAATATAGGATATAATTTGCAGATTTAACCTGAAAAAGTTTATGCTCGGCATTGGATGCATAATAAGTTACCTTTCTAGAATGTTTTAAGTTAGAATATTTTTCTGAACTATGAGATTACTACTAAAGTTAATGTGGTATTAAAGAATGAAAAGATGAGCGCTAGTAAGGGAGTTGATTTAAATATTCCTTTGTTCTCTTTAGGCGAGGGATATGTGACACGTCAAAGTGGAGCCAGTTCTTCAACTTCAAGTGGCTACCATGCAAATAGCTCATCTACTGGATCATCCAGCGACGGCAACGGTAATGGCTCGACCCATGCTTCCGAGAGTAAGGACACTCTTGTCACAGGTAATGCGCAAGGCTCAAGGGAGTTGTCATTTGTTCCTTATTAGCAGTCAAAGGATATAAAGGCAATAATGTATTAGAAATTTGAATTGTGAAACCCTTGTTTTCCTCTTGGGCTCATGATGGGTAAGCTTTCCCTGACATGTACTTTATGAAAGATTTCAATATATCTTTGCTTAGATATTGATATCCTTTTTAATGATACGATGCGGTGGAAGCAGAGAGGTAATTGAAATCCCATATGAGAAATTGAGCAGCAGTTTTGGTCCCAAAGGAGGAACTCAAAGGTTAATGTTGTTGTTTGCAAGAGATCTGGCTGGCCGGGTAATCATATTCATTTGGACATTTTTCCTCTCTCTGAATTTTTTTTTTTTTTTTTTTTTTTTTTGTGAAAAGGGGGGTTGGGGTGGTAGAATAATGAGTTTATGGTGGCTGATAGGTACACATTCATAATTGTTTATCTCTTCTCTTTTACTAAGTGTTTAGTTGTGTACATTGTACTGATGTCTTACTACATCTAGTCCATCTTAGTTTTCAGTCACCTGAGAAAATGAAAACTGATCATGTAGTAGTTGGTAATTATGAGAGAGGCACTTTAGGAAATGTCCACCATGCCAGGCCTCTTTTTGCTTTTGACATCAACTCAAAATTGTTCAAGATAATTAACATGCCAAAATTTGACAAAAAGCTCTTGCTGGAATGCTGGAGGTAGCAAATCACAACATTTCAACTTGGGTCTTTAGCATTCTACTGCTGCCACTAGTGGTGTATTTCCCTATTACTTTTTAACGAGAGCAGTCCCACCTCGCTCTTCTATTTTATTTAATATAAGATTTTTAGTATTTTTGTTATTTACATTGTAATTTCCCATATCCATTATTACTTTGGTCCCTGGGAAACTTCTTTTAAGATATTTTCATTTGAACTTGCAACATTACATAACTACTAATATTAATCTACTTTCCTTTTGAGTCGTACATAAGTCATAAAAGGAGGAAAGCTCTCATGCTTTTTTTGATACTGCTAATGATGTTGGTTTAAAATCTCCCCAAAATTTTTAGTTAATACCGTAATTCCAGTAACAAGTAATATGAGAGACCTGCATTGCATGTTTGTTTCCAAAGCCTTGTGCAACCAGCAACTGAGTAATGTCACTTCAGCGTTATTAGAGACCAGTGCATGTTGAATGTCATTTCAAATGCAGTCTTTGAGTTATCCCATGTTTGATGAGTTCAAAAGAATCTATTGCAGTTGTATGAAAGTGATGACTAAAAGTCTTTAAAAGGTTTCAACAGATGGTATTCTTGGATTTTATTGTGGATATACTTTATCCTCAAGAAATAGTGTTTAATTTTTAGATGGAAAGGAACATTTTAATTTTAATAAGTTAGTATTTTTCATTTATTTAAATTTTTTATTTTTATTTTAATTATGGTTACTATAGCTTTAAAGGCATTGGCAATATTTAATAATAATCACAAAGAATGAAAATCTCTTCCATGGTGCAGAAATGAAAGGTAAGAAAATTGATGTTGCCAATGTTACAGCATGATGAAAGCCACCCTTTCTGTTTTGCTTATAAATCGAATTTTAAAAGCCAATTTAGTCTTCATATTATTGGTTTCAGAAAGGCTCATCACTCCAATCTGTAATTTTTAGCCGTGACAGTACACAGTACAGTCCTTGAAACTGGTCTATAGTAGTATTTTATGTAGTATTATGGGGTAGACATTCATACATACGTAAGTACTAACCATAGTTTTACAGTTACCTTCACTGCTAATTCTAGTGGGGAAATGAAGTAATAAACAATAGAATTTTATGATTCTCAATTATGTATAATTAGCTGATGATGTAAGCTGCTATACAGTGTGTATGTACAGGGAATAAAGGATCTCCTGAACAAAAAGCAATATCAATTGGTAGCCTTTTAGGGGTAACACTGCAATATACAGATTTACTGCATTTTTACAGTTTAAAAGACTGTGGCCTGATTTTGTATTTTGATACCCTAGTGTATCATTCAGGCTCAGATTTACCTGATTGGTACAGTGGACACTTGCTGATGGGCCTCCAAATTTTGGGGTCCTCTGCAAAGTTGTACATACCTATTTTTTGTGGTTTGTCCATGAAATAACGACCGTGTGGAAATTTTTCCTATAGTATTTGCTATATTCCCACTGTTAGTTTATTCAATTTATTCATATATAACAATACGTAATAATAATAATATTTGTATTTGTATTATAAGTTTAATTAGACTGTGCTGTGAATGTGGAAGAAATAAAACTAGAAAATTAAGGAAATCAATACCCAAAATTGAAAAACACCGCGAGGTGATGTTGCAAAGGCAATGCCTGGAACTATGAACTGAATTGAACTGAACAGAAAGCGCCCATAAGCAATAACAAAGGCTTGTATAATTATCATGCAAGGCTGCCTCTGAATGTAAATGTTTTTTAAAGCATTATAAACTAGAAGATGCATAAAGTATCAGACGAAAACTAAATAGTCCAAGTGTGTAATATTTGACTAGTAAAGAAACTTGATTAAGTACTTAATGTCTATTATATATGCACTTTACAGGAATGTTGAATATAGTTTTTTTAATGCAGCTGATTGTTATAATTTCTTGCTTATCTGCATTTATAGACTGTACTGGCAACTTTCATCTCAAGGTATCCACCCAATTACATTATAGTACTATGACTCATTTCAAGTTGTATTTCCATCTATTAATAGCAGTAAAGGTAGATGTAAAACTGGTTTTTATTCATGAAATGTATTGAAACTAATGCTGATGTTTTTAGGCATAATGTTTATTATGGAATAATTTATCAGCCTCTTAAAGATAAATTGAAAAAGCAGAGGTGCATGTTTTCAAGAGCCACTGTCACTAAGAAAATTTTCCAGTTTATTTTATGCATTTTTGGGGTTGTCTCACTCATTTTTAATTTGATTTTATTTTATTATTATGGTTTCTAGTTTAGGGAGGTCAAAGGCAAAATGATCAAATTGCTGTATGTAGTAAGAAGGTAAATATGAATGTTGCAAAGGAATGAAACTCTTATTAAAAGTGAAAGGTTGTTGTATTATTATAGGAAAGTAACCCCAAGAAATAGTATGCTTTACTTCACAATACAAGGCAAATGCAAGAAAACAAGAAATGTAGTTGCATAATCATTAGGACATAAAGTGAAGAATGTACTTATTTTCTTTTAAGAGTTATACTATATATAGTATACGTACTGTAAATATTGATATACATATTGTAAACATATAAGTTAAAGCTGGTTGTGCTATAATATCGTAATGACAGTGCCTTAAATTTCTCTCAAAACTTTTCTTTCTTTAGTAATTAAATGGATGGGAAACTTGGGTATTACTCTTGGGCACAGTATCTGGATAGTTAATAGTCAAGGTTATCAGTATACTGAATTATTATAGTGACCCCTCTGCAGTTTTGACAAATTATTCACTGCCCCTTTCCATCTTATGGCAACTTGTGCAAAGCAGTATGTAACTTGAACAGTTATGTTAATCAGTAGGTATTGTAGAGATATTGCAACACAAGGGTGCATTTTAAAAAAAATGAAGAAATAATAATCACCAGACTAATATTAACAAAGATGAACATGTAATTGTTTATGCCATTAAGAAGTAAACTAGGGCATATTTATTTAATTTAATAATAATACTGCATTTACATGACAGATACACCCAACGATTTAGCACACAACTTTATACTACTGGACAGCTTTTGCTATCTTGTGATAACAAAATGACACATGCCTCCTGTGCTAAGCTATCAGTTGGCAAATATAAGCACCTCAAGCAATACAAAAATGTTGCTTAGATTAATTTTCTACTTTTCAATCCACTTGTCCTAAAACAACACCCACAGTAAAACTTTGTTCAGTGTCAGTAAAAATTCACCAGTAAAGCTAAATTGTACTAGGACAGCAACTTACTTTTTGTCATGAAAAAAATAACGTAATTAAAAGTATTTACCGTCTTGTTAGAGTAAACCATTCTTTTCATCCATCATTAAGAACTAAAAGAAGGAATATCTGTTGAGAAATAGATGCATTGATGCAAGGTAATAATTGTTGTTGTAGCCATAATTCTTAAAATTTGACTTGATGAATAATTATGCTCCACTCAAGAGATACTTTGAAAAATTGCACACTGCACCAATATTAGAAGAGAGATATTTGAATTCCAAAAAAGTGTGTTTTTGGTACATGATCAGTCATTTTTGAATGGTAAGCATTTGGTAGCACATGTAAAAGGGGGAATTACAAATTTTCCAGATTTAACATAGTGTAGATTAAAACAACAGCAACTAGGGGTGTTTGTAGGGGGCACTTCCTATGCAACCCATTAAGGCTTAATGAGAGATGTCTTGACTGAAAGGAAGGTGGATGATCCATATCATCCCTTCCAAAAATAAATAACAGACTATGAAGCTATCAGTATGATGTTACACTAAATTCATTCGAAGTTATAGGTGCCTCACACTGCCTGCTCAAAAAAATGTTTGGGTGAATGTGAAGAGGTAAGAGATTAAACTAATTGAATTTGTTGACTCCAAGCATGTTTCTCACTTGTAGTCAACTGAAGATAAAAACAGACCAGGGCATGTACCATTACATAAAAAAATTAGTGGATGAAAGAAACAACAAAAATAAGTAATAAATGATCCCATGAGCATCTCCACAGCACATCTTAAAAATGTCAGTAGCCCTAAACTGGTGCATGAGCTTTCATTAAAGGTTATCTTACTTAAAGACGATATTAGGAGCCTTACATGTATGGGAACCTAACTCGGAAGATAGAATCAAATTAGCCTAAGTAAAATTCATAACATAGCAGTTGTAAAGAAATTTGAGCTGATTTATGTGAATCTTTGGACCAGCAAAATGAAAAGTTTCCAATATATTCAGCCAAATTCAATTTAATAGGATAAACTACAGGTGCTGCTGCATCAAATGAATTATTTATTTCATAAAAAAAAAGTTACTTTTACATAGTTTATTTGTGTATGTGTGCGAAACTGTCAACACTACAAACTTAGGAAGATAAAAAGATTTTCGCTTATGCATTGCTCTCTCTCTCTCTCTCTCTCTCTCTCTCTCTCTGTGTGTCCAGTCTTCATTAGCCTCTTCATTTTCACTCCTGGATTTTTAAGGTATTTAGAGAGAAAACATTTCGGGCAAATTTTATTTATCATTAGGACCCTCTGTGGAGAAATGTGAACAGTAGTTGTCTTGAAGAAGGCTCTCTGGTACTTGCAAGTTGATTAGGTTTTCCATGTAAGTTGTGTGGGTCTTTCATGGTTGATTTATTTTAATGGTGGTTCTCCCCATCTTTGTAAGATCTACAGGTGCTAAATGTGGACACAGTACCTTGTCCTTATTCAGCTTCTTACCACACATTCTTTTTTTTTAATGGCTTCCCAGATTTAAACTACAGCACCAGCACTTTCTCCAAACATCATCACATCACAACTGTCACTCCTGTATACATTTGGTTCCAGAGGTCAATGATTACAGATGCTCTAGTTAGTTATTCTGACAAAATCTCCCACTTATTATCATTCAGTATCATTCAGGCTTTTTGTGTTAGCCTTCAAATTGATCATCACTAAGGACCATTTACCAGTGCATTTTGCACTTTAGGTCTTTCCTGCAGTTTCCTCCACCACCAGAACTCTTGAATTCAAAGAAGGTTTGCTTTCCCTCACCTGCAATAGAAGTTGCTCCTACAGCCTCAGAAAATGTTAATCCAATTTGTTCAGCCTATTAAGTCCATGGATACCCGAGTACCTGCCAAGAGTAGATAGATTTGGGCTTTTACTTCATTTTTCAGAAATAATACCAAGAATACGGTTTCTTCTGACTGGAAGACTTACCCAGAAAGCCTATGAGAAAACTTCTGAAGAGAGCTCGGACCAAGTTAAGATTAAAATATGAGATCAGGGCTCTTTCAACTTTGCATTATTTTTTTTTATTTTAAAGCAACTTAAGTATCCAGCTTTTAAATGGTGATATATGGCTGTTTCAGTCCACCATTACTATCTTTTATATGAGTTACCAATCATGAGTTTTTAAATTTACACTTTTTGGGCCAGCAGTTGTCAGGTTGGATCAGGTCAGGTGGTTGGAACATTACATTCTAAAGATTAGTCTACCACATCTTCACCAACCATATCGTTATGACATCCCTCTAGGTATAAATGTTTAGAGATGTTTCAATGCCTTTATAGGTATGTAACCTTTTGATATTGGTAACCATACAATTACAGTTCTTTTTATTTTTATATATGGTTTCAGTCCATCACTAGACCTCATGTTCACTCCCAAGTCTGTGGTCTTGGTCTTCCTCTCCCCCAGGAGCTCAGTTCCCTCCCACCTAATTAGCTATTCTGGTTATTAAACAGTAATGTTTGTAATGGATTTTTTTTATCAATACAAACCCATTATTGTTGCCTTAATTTAACACCTCCAGACCCTTTTTTTTTTTTTATGTAGGTGCTCGGACAGTGCAAGAAGAGTGTTTTTGAATGCCTAAGTAAATCAATATGCATGTTACCTTACAAATGAGCGTTTTATTTTTTTTTAATGCTAGGTTTGGAACATTTAGGGATTTGGACAAATGCATGAATAGGCTATGTATATAAGTAATGGATTTTTACTGAAAAATGTATTTTGTCAATAAATTACATGTGGTTGAGGCAAGTTAGTAATTCCTCGGAGATTATTTTATGGTTGCCTATAAAACAGTGTCAGATCTTGAAAGAGTGCTAGTGTGTGTTTCTCAATAAGACTCCCTGACTGACATCTCTAGCTGTTGGTCTGGATTTTTATGGTTGCAGGTATATCTTCATCCAAATGTTTCCCACCAAGACTGACTGACTCATTACCAAAACTAATAACATAGTTATTCCCTCTTGTTATCTGAGGTGATATATAATCAGCATACTATATAAAAACTTCTGAGCTGTTGTGTTGTGCACATATTCTCTTCAATGTTATTGTATTTGCAGTTAATATACAGTATTTACCTAGTTTTAGAATTTGAATATACTGTTAATTTTTTTACTTTTCCTTTTTATATTGTATGATGTGGAATTCATTGCTCAGATGTTGTCACTACACAAGTTGAATGCTACTCTACTCAAGATAGTATTATTTCCTCATAAAGATTGCTTTCTGCATTTCAGAAGGATAAGACAGTCTTCATATAGAAACTGTATGATAAAATTGGAAACCAGTAAGCGTAGTGGGACTGTCTCTTCTATAGTAGTTACTTATTTTTTTGTCCTGCATAAACTTAAGAATCAGTAGGATTTTCATTCTTTCATTGTAGCAATAATGTTTACTTTTTATATTCTATATGGTGCTAAAATATAGATGGGGAAGTTTAAGTGACATTTTTTCACTTCTTTTGAGGTAAATTTTTTTTTCCTTCATATTAATAGGTGACAATTTGATCTTAGGTTTATGAGCATTCTATACACTAAACTTTATTTTTCAAATCAAAGCATATATTATTTGTTGGGGCAATGTTTTTATTTGACTGGGTAGTTGTTAGGTATGCATACATTTAGTGACACATGCCATTCAATAATGGAACTCCAGATTCATTATTTGATTAATGAAAATGTAAGGATTTGTTTTTTTAGTAAACATATATATTTTTTAATTATAATTATTTTATCTAATGTTAGTGTCATATTTATGTCACACACTGAAAATAGGAGAACATAATAAATCAAATTGAGGAGGGAGAATATTGAATAGTGTACAGTTATATTATCATTTGAATTCACAGTTGTTTTTTTATCTTTCAACAGAGGAATCGGCATATCGATCAGATGAGCGGCCTGGATCTGATGACAGAGATGAGAAATCTGGAAGCTCAGCCATGGACAGTGGCTCAGGAATGGGGAGTCAGTTAAGAGAAATTCTTCAGCAGCATTCTGGACCAGGTGGAGGTGTTGATCGAAGATCTGGTTACTCATCTGGCTTGAGTTCTAATAATTCCTCAAGTGGGGATGATAGTGTTCGTATGTACAAATTCAAATCTAATATGAAGCACAGGTTTAGTGCTGATCTTGAGCAGTCTCATCAAGTCCGTAAAAAGAGAAGGGATTCAGAATCCTCGTGTGGAAATTACACAGATTGTGAAAAAGACAGGGTGACGCCAACAGGTCTATTACCTCGTCCAACATCCTACCAAGACGGGTTTCCTAACGAGTCAGTTAAAATTTTGGATGGTCAGGATAGCCCAATGCTTGAAAAGAATAGTGGAACTCCATCTCCAACACCAAAGTATGAACATCCTAGTGGGAGAATTTCCCCAACACGACATATGACAGAGGGTTCTGGTGGCACAATTCCAATATTTGCCCTGAATCAGAATGGAAGTTTTTATGTACCCCTCACTATTGATTACTCTTTGTTGGCACCTGCAATGGCTGGCTTAAGTGAAACCTCTCCTGTTTTGCACCCAGTATCCATTTATGTAAATTTTTGTTGTCCAACTGCAACAGTAACTGCAAATATAGGTGCTGCGCATCAGCCTAATTTTGGAGGACCCCAAGCACCTCACTCTAATGTTTACCCAGCAGTTGGTATTCGACCAACTTATGGAAGCCACAATTCATCTTTGCATCACTTTGAAACATCTACTCACAATGGGAGATTCCCATCTCGTATGTATAATGACAGGAAACGAAGAGACCCTCCCAGACAAGGTGTTTCCCAGTTTGAAGAGCAACGTACAAACCTCTCCAATCCCACTGAAACCGTAGAAAAGAGAGAGCCAGGTGAAATTGATATGCGGGAATACAGAGATGTCAGGGATCATCATCAACAGCAACGAGAGTTTTCACGGGATCCCTCGGCTTGCCACGATCTTGGCCGGGAGTCGAGAGATCAGGAGCATAAGCACGAAGTGCGAGAGGTTCGAAATTTGCGTACAATTCGAGATCTCAGAGAAGCTCGTGATGTGAGGGAAATTCGTGATCCTGTGCAAACTGTTCGTGATTTTATTGATGCTAACAATACATGTCCTAATAATTCTGCTTATTCTCGGACTCACCCTCACTGGGCAGCTGCTTACCATATCCAATCCAAAAATTAGAAATAATCCAAAGACAATTATTATTTTAAGATATGTTACTGGATTGTACAGAATTTTTAACAGAAAAATACAAAATGATAAAACTGCTGGCTTCAGTTTTTCAAGGTTATTTGTGCTGTGAATTATACAGATTTAGAAGTTGGTTACGACACAAAATAAGAAGGATCTTGTGACCTCTGCATTTCTGTCATATTTGGATAATACAACTGTTATATATACAGTCATTGATTTTAAAAGCCTTCTTATATGAAAACATGTCAGTCATGCCTAAAAGTACATACAAGCACTCGGTACGTGCACTAAAGAGGTAGTGATATTTAGGCCAGTGAAATAAGGGCCCTATTTTTTTTCTTCTTTTTTTTTGTGAAGTGCTTATTGCTCAATAACCTTATGAACATGTATATATGTTTTCCCAAAATACCTTTACAATCATATTTAGACAGTACCTGAGAAACTAGACGCAGGTGAGGAATGATGATGGTGCAAAGTAATGTCTTAGTAAGGGCAGTGATGGAGGGGTTGGAGTGTGCATTCATGATATTAAAATGGTGGTATTTACATTCATTACTTAAAAAGATGTCAATTTGTTGATGATGTATCATTCTATATGCAGTATACTAACATTAGATATACTATGACGTGTGTAAGTAATATATTTGTACTTCACATAGACAAATAAGCATCTATATATAATTGTATACACATGTACATATCTACTATACACTCGGATACATTTGCATGTACATACAAATACATATAAGATTGTTTGGAATATATTCAAATAGACTGTACATAGATAGCCTTTGTAATGAAACTATTTGCTAATCCTTGCTAAAGAATTTTTTTTGTGAGAATGCTCTTTAACCAGGTAATCCCATCATATAGACCAAGAGTTGTATTTTCTTGAAATGGTATTATTTTTAGAATGATTGGGAATTTCTGGTGTGCAATTCCAATACTGTATATAGCAGTGAAAGGTCATTAGTGAAAATTTAATTTTAAGCTCATTTTGAGGAGCAAATGTAAAGCCATGTCATTTAATATTGTTGATATATTTTTGAGTTAAGCTTTTTAACATAATTTTGACATATGTTCATGGTGTAGTGAAATTTATTGCTACAATAATTTTTCAGAACCCTCCACTACTGTCAAACCTGAGACCAGTTGTTTCCGTGATATGTTTGTTGTGCATTGCGTCTTAACTAGTTGCTTAGTTGCAAAGTGCTTTGAATGTCAAAATATGTTATATTATGGTGTATATTTGAAGATTTCTATTGTATTACAATTTGTTATGACTGGTATCCAGTGATTTTTATGTTAATGATTGTCTCCAAATTGGATGAATTTTCCTTGTTAATGTTTACAGTGCTATGATAGGTGTGCATGCTAAAAACTGAAGCAAGTTGTGGGAATGATATGGGTTGGTCATGTTTGTTGGAGTGGTATTTGACAATATTTTCTGGAATACAAAAAGAACAGATCAGGTTCTAACTTCCTCAACTTTGGTTTTAGGTTACTAATGCTTCCCTGTAAAGCTATACTATGGTGTAGCAGCAGAGGAATGAGAAATTATATCCATTTGAATCATATGAAAGCTTTTAAGATGTCCAAAGTATTGTGGACATGTAGAAATTTATTTTATTCTACATACAGTACATAGTAAGACATACATACATGCATATATATATATATAATTATGGTTACATGATTTCCAGAATTTTTATTTTACTGATTTAGAATCTGTGTAACAATAGAAAAAAGCAAACGGGTATTGTTCAGTCATTTTGTAACTGGTACGACAGGTACTGGTTCAGTCCTTTTGTAATAAGTACTACATTGGTAAAAATGCTTTCAATCCAGCACCAGTGTTCAGAATAAATACTAGTTATTTTTTTATACAGTACATAATGTTCTTTTGGTGATTTGAACAATCTGAATCTAATAGTATTAAATGTTTTAAATATATTACTTTATATGCCTTAATAGACATTTCCCATGAGTAGACATTAATTTTATGCATGTTTGTATGATATAGCAACAAACATTTTGTTAACTTGAATTTAGCATAGACATTTTTCCTCTTAACAGCCTCCAGTGCAACTTAAAAAATCAGCATTCACATAACTGTCCTATAATCAGATGATACCACACTTGGGATATTGAGACAATACATACAAGTTGTAAACTAAATAGTACATCTAAAAAACTAAGTTTCTAACCTTTTCAGTGAATATGAAGCAAATACATCTGAGCATTAGTCAAATGTCTGCGAGATATACAGTCTCTTTTGTCCATTTTAACTGCAACATTTCAGTATGAGAAAAGTGTATTTTCTTTGAATTGAAACAAGATGTTTCCTATTGGTTAAAATATTGGACATACATATTGCCTTCAGGCTGTGCATTAGTTCATTTATTGAATAAGGGAAATAAAAGTTTTAATGCTAGATTTGCTTTGACTTCTGTTTGTTGCTTATTTTATATTTCTGTATAAACTGTTATATATACACCTATGTCTGCACAGTAATAATACACATACATTACAAAAACTGCATGGATTTTTGGAATTTGGTGATTAGTTTAATCTAGTTATGAAATTGTTACTTTCAGTAGTACATGTAATTGATTTGGCTTTGTGAAAGTGAGCTTCATATTATTGTTGCATTTATTCTAAGTATTTTATTATGCTTGAAAATATACAGCTTTCAATCTTTTTCTAAATTATAGCAACTTCAATCTTTTTCCTGAAATATTGCAATTTCTATACTGTAGTTGGCGTTTCTTATTAATTCGCAGCTTATTTGGTGGGTGCCTTTTTTTTTTTTTCTTCTTTTCTTTTTTTAAAGGGAATGAACACTTTCGTGAAGGGAAACTTAAGATGTCCATCATAATTTATTCATAGTTAATTTTTTGTGTGTTAATACAGGTTTCATGAAGACTGATATCTGGCACCTTTATTATCAAGCTATTGAATTTAATGCCTACTCAATTCTACCTCATTCTTTGGACACAGTTATATATATGTCATGTCTTGGAGTTTTAAGTTTTTATTGTATTCCAGTTTAGTATATTAAATTTTGCCATAATTGTGCTGTATTGCCAGTTTAGTGGGCATTTCAATACTTATCAAGAAGGCTTAGCAATTACACTCTTGCTCAATATGGACTTTGATCCTTCAGAAAACAAGTCTGAGTATTTTGAAGTTAAAATTTTTAAAAAGATACAGTTAATAGTTTGATGTTCAGTATTTGCCTAAGTGTTTAAATAAGATTAGTTTGGTTGGAAGCCCATTTCAAACAGAAACAAAAAATATGGGTATTCCCATTTGTCTATTAATAGCAATAAATTTCCGAAGAACTTATTTTGTGAACAGCACTTTCAGGAAATCAAAGGTACATAATAGAGAAAATACTAAACAATTAAAGCAAGGTCACTGTCTCATTT
This sequence comes from Macrobrachium nipponense, assembly GCF_015104395.2. Lineage (NCBI taxonomy): Eukaryota > Metazoa > Arthropoda > Malacostraca > Decapoda > Palaemonidae > Macrobrachium > Macrobrachium nipponense. Next base: position 27,922,501 of record NC_061106.1, read on the forward strand.
ACATTAATGTATTCTGTCTACTATAGTATACTTTATCTTCCAGAATAGAAAAACTCATAAGTAGGAACAATCATTTTGCTTTCTTGAAATTTTCTTTAATACTTGGATTATAGAAAGATATATTTTGAAAAACTGCATAATGGCTGCACTCGGCAAGTTTTGTTTATTATCATTGCTTTCATTTTATAATCATGATACTATACATTCTAAATACTTTGCCCAATTTTAATGCATCATTCTCATCAGTACAGAATATGTGGATATTTCTCATAGAAAAAAAATACTGTGAATATGCAAATTTTCCTTGAATTATGGGTGGATATGTTCCAGAGAGAAATCCGTGAATGTGTAAGTCCACAAATAAGGGGGACCCACTTTACTATTATCTTGTCCATGAATACTTGATGAATAAATGAAAACACATTCTCAAGTACATTAAACTAAAAAAAACATTTGATTACTGGAAAGTAAAAGGATTTTTTTGCATAAGTTCCTTACTGATACATATACTTTCACACATCAGTGTGCTGTAGAACAATATCTTGCTGCATCATTTATTTATTTCACATTTTCAGTCTATGCAATCTTTTGTTTTACAAAATTTGTGCTAAGTAGTTCATTCTGTTGTTTTAGTGCTAGCATTGGCGTGACACAGTGCTGCAGAAAGTAAGATCCACATCATGAGAGTACATGTAGAACTGAATTCATGTGTGATTTCAACGTGTGCCAAAGGATTACTCTCAATATTTCTAGGCATTATTCATTTATATCAGTCATCTTTTCTCTGTTTGCAGTAAGATCTAAAACCAGATTCAGATTGCCAATATAGTTTGCCTTATACTATTTTGCTCTCCAGTTCTATTGGACTTTCCAGTCAGTTTCCATGTGATGTAAGTCTGTATGTTGTGCAAGTACTGGGGTTTGGTTTCCATAGAAATTTTCTAAGTTTTTTCTTTCATCTTTGGTGTTCTTCTTAGGAAAAAAAAGTACACTATTTATTGTTGACCACCAAATTTTCCAAAAATCTTTACCACATTACTGTTATGGTTATGATAGAAAGGTAATTATGCATTTACCTTTGCTGTTTTGGCTGTGTAATGTAGTTTATAATCCATGCTGAAACATTAAAGCTGCATTGTAATGTGCATACAGATACAACATAGCAGTTGTGCAGCATTTTCTTTGGTCATCCTGTTAGTCCCTTGTAAAATTGCTGATGGATAAAGTTTGTCTCTTTTTCAGTTTAATGATTCATGTACTACCTTAATTCCAGTAATTTTAGAACCACTACATAATTGTAACAATAATTTATTATATTTGCTGTATAACTATGTATAATATATTTGCATTGTGAGAAATGGGTTAGCTTTAGTTCCAGCAAACTGGATTTCATAAGAACGACTCAAAACTTGAAAGGTTTGGCAGTGAATGAGTATATTTTGCAGAAAATATTAGAGACAATTTTAATCTCGGCATTCATGTGGTCATTGGATATAATTTTGTCCTATTGTGAGAGATGTTGGTTATGGTGTTGTATAAAGTGGAAACAGATGTTTAGCACTGAATAAAATCCTTATATTACCCAAGATTTTTATTAATTTATCCCCTGGTTTGTATTTATCTTACCTGGTTCAAGTATTTACAAAAAAATAGTTGTTCCTACAGGTGCCAGGGGGACTGGCTAATGAAAATAAAAGACTCAATCATTCTGGAGTGTTGGCAAGTAGTCTCAAACCACCTGGCACCTTCAGGGAAAGCCCTTGTGTCAAGCATATATGAGCAAAAGTCATCCTGAAACTAAGAGAACTGTTCCTTTTAATTGTCCACAAGAACATGTTTTAGGAGAGCTGGCTGACTCTCCCTGAAGAAGAGCCTTTTTGAGAATTCACCCTACACCTTCCTCCACAACAGGTCCAGAAGTCAACAGAGAAAAGAAGGGAGGATTTGTGAGAGAGACATCTTGCAAGCCTACGCCTAGGCAGAGGTATGGCAAACAGGTCGGCATCCTTCAGAAGGCACGCAGATGTTTTGAGCATCCCAGCCTGCCCACAGGAGAAAAAGCCACCCTTGCACAAGGAGTCAGCAATCTGGGTCTTGGAACTGACCGCCAGGTACATTTCAGGAAGGAAAAAGTCATCATCGATCAGCCCAGCAGTTAAGACCAGATCATATGAACAGAGTGGTTGTTAAAACTCACGAAGTAGTGAACAAGCTGTTGGAAATTGAAAAGGGTGCAGCAATCTACGTCATCATCACAGCCCTCAATGTGAAGTTACCATTGTACCACTCCCTAGTCCCGGACCAGAGAGCTACGATGCAAGATGCCTAACAATCTGGATGTCTATGCCTTTCCTCCATTCAGTCACATGAGAAGGGCTCTTAACAGACACTGACAGTCTCAGAGCCTTCTCATGACATTGATGGCTCCTGCAACCACAAGTGAAGTGGTATGCCTCCTGCACCTGCTAATAGACGTCTTGAGGGAACTACCACAAACACCCAACCTTCTAGTAGATGAACACAATGGAAGGTATCATCAGATTCTCCCCACACCTTCATGGAAGGAATTTACCCAGCAACTTCCTAGAAGGGTTTTTAGAAGGGGGCTGCTGCAACCTTTGCAGACACCCTCAAACCTTCCTACATCGAAGTATTCAAGGTCAAGTAGACCAATTTCTGTGGTTGTTGCCATGAGAAGGATCATGATCCACTAAAGAACCCTGTAAAGGATGTGGTTGACTTCCTTAGTCTTCCTACATCAGAAGACCCTCAACAACAGTTCAATAGATATAGGGCAGCCCTCCACCAGGTGTTTAGTCCAAGGGTCATCAACTTGTCCAACTTCCAGGAGTTTTCTGCCAACATCAGAGCTTTGGAGAAAAAGTGCCCTCTTAAAGAGGTCAGAACCTCAGAGGGAGACTTTAACGAAGGTCACTGCCAACTTACGTCATTCCTTTATGAGCCTTTACAGAAGGCATTTGACAGGGACCTGACTAAGGGTCAGAGAACTGCATGCCCTCTCATACATTGTCCCCAACCCTGAGGGGTGGTCCTCCCTGTCCTTGGAGTTCTTCATCCAGGAATTTGTGGCCAAGACACAGAACCCCTCAGCTCCAGACCTAAAGTTTGTAAGGTTTTCAGTCCCTTAAAGGACTTGAGATAACAAGGAAGTAGTGTTACGGTGTCTGGTCAGAGCACTGAGACAGTACCCGAAAAGGACAGCCTCCCTTCCTTAGACCAGTATGTCAGTACAGGAAGGAATTAGAATGATGTATCTTAAGAACAATCTCTCTTCTACACCATCCAAGGAGGGTGGAGAGGCACCCCTCGGAAGTCCTGGCCCACGTCGTCGGAGGTATATACCCCTCAATTGCCTACAAAACACCATTCTGTCCCACAGATCCTGAAGGCTGGAGTGTGGAAGTGCATTCATGTTCATGTCCTTCAACCTGAGGGACCTAATACACGAGTCCCTGGACATGTTTACCCTGGAGCCATTAGTGGCAGCCAAGCATGTGATATGGTGCATCGTCTGTCCAGGAAGCAGACAGGGTCACCAGAAGTGGCAAATACTGGATGCACTTTCTTTGTTCATACATGAACAAACCTTCAATCTTAACAATAGGATCATTTCTAGCGCCTAGATGGATCCGGTTAAAAAGCAGATGAAAGCAAAGAATCTTGTGATATCTAGCAACGCATGCATAGCTCGGGTGAGGAGTGGTCAAGGACGACGCTGCTACGCCTCTAATGGAGCCATTAGTGGCAGCCAAGCATGTGATATGGTGCATTGTCTGTCCAGGAAGCAGACAGGGTCACCAGAAGTGGCAAGTACTGGATGCACTTCCTTTGTTCATACGTGAACAAACCTTCAGTCTTAACAATAGGATCATTTCTAGCGCCTAGCTAGATCCAGTTAAAAAGCAGATGAAAGCAAAGAATCTTGTGATATCTGGCAACGCATGCATAGCTCGGGTGAGGAGTGGTCAAGGACTACGCTGCTATGTCAGTCTTTTTCTTTGACCGCCTGGGCGAGAGTCGTGTTAACCTCCCTTGGTCTTTTCCCAGTTCATTGCCGGTTTTGCTTGTGTTTTCTGTGTGTGTGTGTGTGTCTGGCTGATATTATGGCTTCTTTTGCTCCTTGGCGTCAATGTATGTGCCCCGGAGTTCCAGGTTTTCAGTATTCTCGTTTTCTGGCTTCGGCAGCGACCGACCCTCACATCACACGCAGTAGGTGTCGTTCTAATTTTTGTACTATCACGAATCCTTGCACAGAATGCCGGGCATAGCCTAAAGAGCAGTGGAGGTCGTTTTATGGAAAGAGAGAACACTGGAGGGTTTCAACTCTTCCTACTTGGGAAGGTTTTTCGCCTCTTCCCGATGTTTCGTCTCCTGCAGTAGTCAACCCCCATAGTAGTGTTTCCTGCATCTCCTTCCTTTTCTTCCATTGATTTGTTGCTGGAAGTATCGGGAGACCACCTGGCTAATGTTTGTGATGTAGTCCCTCCTTCCTTGGGAGTTTATTTGATTCCCGAGAAGGGTGAGGCTTTTTCATCAATCTCTTCTCTTCCAGTGTCGGAGGCGTCCAAAATGGCAGCAATTTGGAAGACGCTCGGGCTAGGGGGTCCCCCGTCCTTGGAGGGATTGCTAGCGCATTTTGTGGAAGCTCACACACCCCTCCTTGGTCTGGCTAGGCCATCCCCCCTCCTCCTGGCCTCGTCTTCGTGGGTAGCAGAAGTCAGCCATCTTGTATTGCTTCGCTAGTGTCTGCTGCCGCTTCTTCGAGTCGGAGTGACGCTGTGACATCAGCCTCGTTGATGACCTCACAGGATCTGTCTTTCTGTATTCCTCTGCCAGTGGCATCTGATTCCCCCTTGCCCCGAGGGGAAGCCGTGACTTCACCACCACTTGTGACGTCACTCCCATTGATGACGTCTCTCCCAGTCGTCTCCACTGATCTGCCTCTCTCAGCCATGACATCATCTCTGCCGCCCAGTTCGCTACATCTCCCTTCCTTGTCATCGGAGCCTTCTCTGGCACATCAGTCTGAGGTCATATGCCAGGCAGTGCTTCAGAGGTTGGGCTCATTTTTGGATGTGAAGTTGGCTGCCTTATCAGTTGGGAGGACTGGTAGGAAACGTGCTTTGTCCCCGCCTCCTGAGAAGTTCGCATAAGAAACCAGTGCTGTCTTCCTCTCCCTCTTCCTCCTCTACGCCCCAGCGGCTTATCAAGCGTTGGAAGGCTGACATTGCCCTTCCTTCGCCTATGAGGGAGGAACAATGCGGACGTGTTCCCGAGAGTGCTATTGTTTTGGGCAGTGTTAGTGCTCCTTCCTGTGCGCAATCTGCAGGGGATGCTTCGGCCTCTGCCTCGAATCACGGGTGTGTTACACTCCCATCGCCCTGTCCGTGTGCATTGACAGCGTCTTGCAACCTCCCCCGTTCATTCACATCGCCAGCGTGTTGCAACCTCCCCTGTTCATGCTCATTGCGAGCGTGTTGCAACCTCCCCTGCCCATGCACATGATGTAAGTGTTCATTCTTCTCCAAGACCTATTCGTCGCCGTAAGGATCTCAAGGCGCCTGTCAAGAGGTTGGAGGTAGTGAGCGCGGAGTTGGTGCAGCTGTTGTGTTTACCTGCCTCTCTCACTGGTGCTTCCAAGAGTTCGACTCTAGGGGATTCTCCTACGATCTCGAGCATTCGGGTTTCTCCCCCATCTCATGTATGTATGTATGTGAGTCATCTGCTGAGGTAAGAGATGTTCCTAGTGTTACAATGGGTTCGTCTCAGAAGCCGACACATGGACCCAGCCCAGACAGGTTAGTTGGGGTTTCGGTCTGTTTGGCTGCTAACCCTAACGTTAATTTTGGTGGGGAAGGTGCCTTAGAGGAGCCTACACATCGTTCTCATCGCTGGTCTCCATTGCCGGAGCAGGAGGAGGGAGACACGCAAGAGTTTTTGTCTTCCTTTTCAGAAGTTGTTGATCTCACTCGTGGGTTTAACAATGTGGAAAATAGGACTCAGGCTATGGAGGAGTAATGATAGTTTATATTTGACAACATCTCCAAAGAGTGAGAGAGAGAGAGAGAGAGAATGAATGGGAGTGGTTAAATGGCGGTCGGAAGCATGTCTGTTGTGGCGCTCTGTGGTAAGTCAGTGGAAGTCTGTTACAGAGTCGGAAGAAGCAAGGCAGTTAGTGAATTCGCAGTAGTTGGTTTGGCAGCATTTGTCCGTTGGTTGTTAGTTGATTTTGTGGTATTTTATTGATTTTGGTGTTGTAAGGTGGTTGTGCGTGTGTCTGTCTGGTTTTGGTGAAGTTGAAGAGGTTGGGGGTGCATTTTCGGTGTCCGTGATTGGTGGTTGGAGCAGTGTTGGTTTTGGCGGCTTGTTGTGCTTCTGTAAGTCGGGTGGTTGTCGTGTTCTTTCGGGCTGTTGGTGTTCTTCGTCTGCAGTTGTTTGTCAGGCTGTTGAGTTGTGGTGGGTTTGTTGGTCTCGGTTGGTGTGTGATTGGTTATCGGCGGTGGATGTGTCACGGCTAGCCTATAGCCTATCCAGCGGACAGCACAGCCTAGCCTATCTGGAGCCAGAGGTGAGTACCTGTTTGTGTTTTTTTTTTTGTTCTGTATGTAGGTATGGGTCAATTATCCTGCTGTATTTTGTAGTGTAAAGAGGAAAGTGTGATTGAGGGTGGGTTTGGTAGCCAGACAGATTAAGTTTATGTGGGGGAGATTTGCTGCTTTCTCATAAGCTTGTTATCCCGCCACATTATTTTTTGGCGCCCGAACAGGGACTGCTGATGTGGCAGCTACAGGACGATGGTCTAGGCCAGTGTGTGTGCGTGGTGAGCAAGTTTGGGATGGAAGGATTGAGTGAGGTGGAGAGGCTGAAGGAGGAGTTGAGGTTGGAGAGGGAAGTAAGAGGACAATTGGATGTGGATAATGAGAGGTTAAGGGTAGAGTGTGAGGAGCTGAAGAGCGAGTTAGAGGAAATGAGAGGAATGCTAAGGAGTGCAAAAGTGGAAATGAAAGAAAGTGAAAGGAGCGGAAGAGAGAATGGTTGAGAAAATGGACGAAAAATTCTTAGTGATGATGAATGCAGTGCAGGAGATGATGAAGGGGTTCATGGGAGAGGGAGCTGTAGGAGGTAGGCTTACTAGGCCTTGTGATAGGCCAGAAGTGGTAAAGACAGTGGAAGACCGAGGGGATGAAACTACGAGTGACGAAGGTGACTTGTTTGTGATAGGTAAAGGAAAGAAGGGAAAGAGACAGGATAAGGATAAACCTGAGGACAAGAATAAGAAGGGGGCTGAGGATAAAAAGACGACTAAGGGAAAGAAGGCTAGTAAGGATGACAGACAGGATGAGACTAGGACTGAATACATTGGGGAAAGGGCTGAGAGTGATTTGGATAGCGGTGAGTGGAAACAGGTGGGTAGAAAGAAGGGTAAGAGCATAATCAGGAGCATGGATGTTAGTATGGAAGTTGATTCGTTGTATTCGGACGAGGTTAAGAGGGATCAGAATGTTAGTAGCGAAAGTGAGAGTGAGCGGGAAGTACAAAAGGCTGTATATATGAGAGAGATACCTAGATGTGCACAATACGAGGAATATGGTAGTAGGGACATAGGGGATTTTTTTAAGGAATATGAAAGGTATTGTTAGGCAAAGTATGGGGATACCAAGAGAGTCTGGGCAAGAGAGTTGGGTAGCTTTTTGACGGGATTTTTGTTGAATATGTATGGGGTAATGATGAGTGTGGGGAATGTGCCTTATGAGAGTGTGAAAGCCAGGATTGTGGAACAGGCGAAGAGGATAAGGAGTAGTGTTAGATATAGGAGAAAACATGGTTTTGATGAGGTAAGAATAAATGTTGGTGAGTCGTTGTTGATGTATATGTGTAGGTTGGAAACATTAGCCAGGAAAAAGTTTGGGGATGAAGGGATAAATGAGTGTAAAGAGTTAGTGAGGAAGTTGTTGGTGACTGTGCCTGAGAGTGTGTATGAGTTTGTAAATCTGAAATGTAAGGAGAAAATGCGATGGACGAATGAAAGGTTGTCGTGGAAGGACATTTTGGAAATAGTAGAGGATTATGAGTTGGATAAGTGTATGAAAGAGAGTAGAAGTGTTAGTATTGGGACTGAAGTGGCTGATGTTATACCAGACTTTAAGAGCTATAGGGAGGCAGTTTTGGAAGGGCCAAGGCGAATGGCAGAGCGAGTGGTTGATAGGAGCGTTAGAGCCAGTAACGTAAGTATGGTTAGCCTTAAGAGAGATCGGAGTGCAAGCGTTGGAAGATTAGGGTCGGTTAGTCATGAACGAGAGCAGCAGTGTTACAGATGTGGAAAGCTAGGGCACAGGAAGAATGAATGTCGGTGGGCGTTGGGAGCTTGCTTCGGGTGTGGGCAAACAGGGCATTTAGTGAGCGAGTGTAAGAAAGATAGGGATATTAAATGTTAAGGTGTGGGCAAGTAGGGCATATAGCAAGTGGATGTCGAGGTACTTGTGTGACTGAGGTTTGCGGTAATTGCGGGAAGAATGGGCATTATGCTAGGATGTGTAAGGAACAGTGGGCAAAATGTGTTGAATGTGGAATGGAAGGTCATGTGGCAAGTGTGTGTAGGCGAAAGAGGATGAGTCAGGTTGGGAGTTCAGGAAACTAGGTACAAAGGGGATTCAGTTGGGTGGGTCCTCTGGTGTGCGGTCAGTAAGAGTGATGCATGTGTGTGAAGGATTGTTGCATGAAAAAGGGTTTGGAGGAAGAGCTCATGAATGTATGAGTGTAAAAGTGAGGTGCAAAGGGGTGTGTTTGGTTGCTTTGATTGATACTGGGTGCAGTGTCAGTGTTCTTTTTGAGAATGGATGTGACAAGTTGCGGAGTGAGTGTGAAATTAGGAAATGTAAAGGGGAGGTACGAGGAATAGGAAATTTAGGTATGCCTGTGGTGGGAATGTTGCGTGAAAATGTAGCAATCAAAGAGGTAGAGATGGATGAAGGTGACTTTTATGTGATCGAGGGAATGAGTGATAAGTATGATATGTTGTTAGGATACAGGTTCCTGAAGAAGTGTGGGATGGTGGTCCATCCGAGCAGGAATATGATTGAGTTGCATAGGAAGGGGAATGTACATGGAGAGTTGTACTTGGATAGGGATGGAGGGGTAAGCAGTAAAATATGGAAGGGAGTGCCGTTGGTTGCGAAAGAGAGTGTAAAAGTGCCGCGAGAAGTTTGAGAAGTTGTTAGTGTGAAAGTTGCGTGGCCCGATAGTCTTGGGATTGTCAAAGGTGACAAATGTGCACATGTGGTTGAGAGTGTGGATGCGAACAAGTTGGTAAGAGCGAGCATGCATGTGTGAGGGTGTGGATTGGCGAACAAGTTGGTAAGAGCGAGCATGCATGTGTACGATGGGATTTTGGATATGGAGAATCCTCGGGCTTTTGTGGCCTCATTGCCGAGAGTTAGGAAAAAGCGAGTGCAGGGTATACGTGAAGGCGATTGTGTGGGGTTGTTGTATATGTTGGTGGATGTGGATGACGAAAGATATGTTAGGGTGCGGCGGGTGATGACAGGTAGCATGAAAGAAAGTGATGAGTAAGTGGAAGTATGATGAGTTAAGAGAAAGAATTGAGGTGGATGAAAATGTTGGTGATGACGAGAGGGAGCGGTTGATGTAGATGTTGTGGGATAGGCGGGGTGCGTTGAGTCGGGGTGACGAGGATTTCAGGGGATCTAAGCTTCCAGAGTTCAAGATAGTTTTGAATGACGATACCCCCATATATCAGCGTCCCCGACACTTTTCTGCGCCTATTGCCCGAGAGATTGAGGAACAGTGTGAGGAACTTGAGAGAGTGGGAGTGATCGAGAGGAGTGAGTGCTTGGAATAGTCCCATAGTCCCAGTATGCAAGACAGACAGGAGTTTGAGGATGTGTGTGGATTACAGGAAGGTGAATGAAGTGACTGTGAAGGAGCGATTCCCGATGAATGTGGTGTCTGATTGTGTGTATAAGATGCATGGGATGAGAGTGTTCACAAAATTGGATTTGGTAAGGGGCTATTACCAGATGCCTCTTGAGGAAGGGAACAGGCATGTTACGGCTTTTTCGAGTGGTAGCTGCCACTATCAGTTCAAGAGGTTAAGTTTTGGATTGGCTAATGCACCTGCTGCCTTTCAGAGGGCAATGAATGTAGTTTTGGCTGGTTTTGATAGAAGGAAGGTGACTGTGTTTATAGATGACGTTTTGATTGCAAGTGAGACTGTTGAGGAGAATGTGGAACTGCTTGAGAAGGTGTTAGAATGGTTGGGAGAGGTTGGAGTGAAAGTGAAGCTGGAGAAGTGTACGTGGTTGGCTGGGGAAGTGGAATTTCTTGGTCATAAGGTGAGTGCGAGTGGTGTAAGGAAGAGTGAAAAGTTTGTGGAAAAAGTAAAGGAGTTTCCATGTCCCCGGACCGTGCAGGAGTTAAAGGGTTTTTTGGGTTTGATTGAGTTTGGGAGGAAGTTTGTTAGGGATTGTTCGGGTATAGGGAAGCCATTGACTGAATGGACCAGGAAGAAAAATTGTACTAAGCTGAGGTGGGATGAGCGAATGGTGGGAGCATTTGAGAGATTGAAAGAGGAGGGACGTCACCTTGGCTTTTCCGGACTATAGTGAGGATGCCAGTTAGCTTGAGTTGTATGCTGATGCTAGTAAGTTTAGTATGGGAGGATGCTTGGTGCAGCTGCAAGAGGTGAATGGGGAGGGACAATTGAGAGAGATTGCGTATGTGAGTAAAGCTTTTAATAAAGCAGAGCTGAAGTATTCGGTGGTTGAGAAGGAGCTTGCGGCAAAAAGGTTTTGTGTGAAAGCATTGAAAGTGTTTTTGTATGGGGTAAAATTTGTCATAAGGACAGATCATCAGCCGTTAGTTTATATGATCAAGAAGGAAAGTGTGAGTGCTACGATTGCGAGGACAATTGAGGATTTGAGTGAGTTTGATTTAGCTTAGAATATGTGCCGGGGAGTAAAAATGTGATTGCTGATACCATGTCTAGGATGCATGGTAAGGACAGTGGTGTTGTGAAAAGTGACTGGGATCCGAATATGGTACCTGAGGGGTTAGTTGTAAAAGAGAGGTTTGAAGGGAATAACAGTGTGTGTGAATGTTTGTTTTCAGCATTGAAAAACTTAGAAGGTGAGGGTCTGGTTGAAGAGGTACCTGGTAGTGTGAATGAGTTGCGAGTGAAGTTGATGAGTGATGTGCAGAAGGAAGTGGCATATGCGGAGGAACAAGGTGGGGAAGGAGAAATGTTGCATGAATAGTTGTCAGCAGTAGCTGAGTTGTTTGGGGTACAATTGTTGTATTTTGGATGGGACAGACCGGTCGAGTATCGAGGAAGGGTGAGTACGGGTAATGAACGTGGGTTTTTGGTGATTCAGTGTGCGGAACGTGGTTGTAATTGGTTGGTTACAAAAAAGGACTGTGAAGGGGATCTGAGTCAGAATTGTGGAAATGGGGAATTAGCTGAGGATGAATGTGATGAGGATTGTGATGTGGATAACCAGGTGGACGTGGTAGTGAATGTGTGAATGCATGGGACTTGAGGGAAAATGGTGACGTTTGTCCAAGTAAATGATAGTGAGTACTGTAGTTTGGTTGACACAGGGGCACAAGTTTCCTTGGTGAGTGGGTCAGTGGTGAGTGAACTTGAGAGATGTGATTGGGAAGTGAAAAGGCAGTCTACAAGTGTGAGAATACATGGGTTAGGACAAGGAAGTGTTTTGGTATGGGAAGAGGTACGGTTAAAGGTTAGGTTGGGAGATCTTGAAGTAATGCATAACTTTATAGTTATAGGAGAAAATGATATGCCATCTTACTTTTTAATAGGGATAGATTTTTTGAGGATCTACGATATAGACGTAGATATAGGCAATGGAATTCTTAGAAAAGGGGGGCAGACAAGTAGCTAGGACTCAAGATGGTAATGTATTTGTAGCAAACTTTGTGGGTATGATTGATATTGCTAGGAGTGAGAATGGTCTGTTGAGTGAGGAAGAGATTGAGGAAATGCAAAATAATTGCCTGAAGATAAGTGTGTTGCGACAAAGTGTTTTGGGAGGAGTGCGTGTGGAAGACTGGCCATGTGAGTTGGATTTATATAAGAGGGTTGCTAATTGTTTTGTGGTGTGCAAAAACATAGTGTACTTTTTGCATCAGGAAGGGGTATATGACAGGGAAGTGTATGTGCCAGTATTTTCTGTTGAGTTAGCTGTGAGTATGTGTTTGTTGGTGCATGATCGGTTTGGGCATATGGGGAAAAATAAGTTGTGGGAATGCATGAGAGAGAGATTGTATGCCCCTGGGTTGAATAAGATTTGTGTGGATGTGGCTGTCACGTGTGAAGACTGTCAGAGGGGAAAGTATCAGTGTGTGCATGCAAGTCCACCTGTGTTGCGATTGTAGATGAAAGAGCCATTTGAAATGCTTGTGATTGATTGTGTTTCTATGCCTAGGACACGTGGGGATGATTGTGATGGTGGATCACATGAGTACATTTGCCTATGTGGTTCCCATCAAAGATAAGAGGAGTGAAACGGTAGCACGAATGGTGGGTCAAGTGATGTTGCCCATGTGTGTGTGTGTAAGCCGGCAAAAATGTTGAGTGATAATGGACCTGAGTTTGTGGGATGGGAATTTGAAGAAATGTTGAAGGAATGGGGTATTGTGCATGTGTATTCTACTCCGTATATGCCCAGTGCAAATGGGTTGGCTGAAAGGATTGTTAGGACGATGACTGAGATTTTGCGAATGATGAGTAAGAGCGACAAGGATTGGGATATGTATGTAGGACGTACAGTTTGGGTATATAACACCACACTGCAGAAGAGTATAGGTATGTCTCCTTGTAAATATGTGTTGAATTTTGAAAGGATTGTCAGACCGCGGTTGGGTCTGTCAGAAGGTGATCGGGATTTGTGGAAGAAAGCGAGTGAAAGGTTTGAGAGTTTTAAGATTGGGGATAAGGTGTTGAAAGAGGTGGTTGAGATGGGAAGAATGAATGTGAATAAAGTAAGGGAGAAATTTGAAGGGCCTATTGAGATTTTGGAAGTGGGACCGAGTGGATTGAGTTATGTTTTGGGGAAATTGCGAGTAGGTGGGGGAATGGATGAGGTTAGGGCACACCATAACCAGCTCCGTAAGTGGAGGGAAGTACCACAGTATGTTCGGGAGAATGCAATGAGTGAGTGGTTGAGGGTGAATAAGTATGAGCCAACTGTCGGTGAACAAATTGGTCTGGGAGATCGACAGTTGGTGCTGGTTGAGTATGGAAGAAAATGGAAGAGTGTGGAGAGAGGAAGTGGAAGGGAAAAGCGTGAACAGCATGGTAAAGGGGTTGGTGGTAGGGTGCAAACAGTTGATAAAGCGTGTGCTACGGATGACTTTGGGGGAATGAATGATACTTGTAGTGTATGTGGGTTTGAGTTGACAGGGACAAGTAAGACTTCAGTGAGATGGAAACTGAGTAGTGAGAAGGTAGTTGATAGGATGGATAAGTCTTTGCAGGAGTTTGACAGAAGTATGGATGAACTGAGTGGTTTGGTGGCCGAAATAGGGGAGATGTTGGAACCAGAGTTAGAAGACATTGGTGAAGTAGTGAATGAAATTTGGGAGGATGGTAGTGAGGGAGATAATGGGAGTTTGAAAGAAAGTGGTTTGGAAGAAGTGAATGGCGATGAAACTGAAAGAGTGTATGATGGTCCTCAAACAAGATCCAGGGGGCCTGCATCTGAGCATCCTTGGGTGTTGCGAGAGGCAATTTAGTGTGGATGTTGTGAGTGTAAGGAGATGTAGTCAAATGTAATGGGGGAGGTAATGTGGAGGAGTAATGATAGGTAATATTTGACAACATCTCCAAAGGGTGTGAGAGAGAGAGAGAGGTTGGTGGAAGAAAGAATGGGAGTGGTTAAATGGCGGTCGGAAGCATGTCTGTTGTGGCGGTGGTAAGTCAGTGGAAGTCTGTTACAAGAGTCGGAAGAAGCAAGGCAGTTAGTGAATTCGCAGAGCTGGTTTGGCAGCATTTGTCCGTTGGTTGTTAGTTGATTTTGTGGTATTTGATTGATTTATATTTGATTGATTTTGGTGTTATAATGTGGTTGTGTGTGTGTCTGTCTAGTTTTGGTGAAGTTTAAGAGGTTGGGGGTGCATTTTCGGTGTCCGTGAGTGTTGGTTGGAGCAGTGTTGGTTTTGGTGGGTTGTTGTGCTTCTGTAAGTCGGGTGGTTGTCGTGTTCTTTTGGACTGTTGGTGTTCTTCGTCTGCAGTTATTTGTCGGGTTGTTGAGTTGTGGTGGGTTTGTTGGTCTCGGTTGGTGTGTGGTTGGTTATCAGCGGTGGATGTGTCACGGTTAGCCTATAGCCTATCCAGTGGACAGCACAGCCTAGCCTATCTGGAGCCAGAGGTGAGTACCTGTGTGTGTTTTTTTTTTTTTTCTGTATGTGGGTATGGGTCAATTGTCCTGCTGTATTTTGTAGTGTAAAGAGGAAAGTGTGATTGAGGGTGGGTTTGGTAGCCAGACAGATTAAGTTTATGTGGGGGAGATTTGCTGCTTTCTCATAAGCTTGTTATCCCGCCACAAGGCTAGGTTGTCTTACACTCCTCCTTGCTTGGAAGCCTTAGTGGGAGCTACTCAGGACCCCAAATCATCTCTTCAGCTTCCTTTGTCGGGGCACGTTCAGTTGGTCTTGCAGAAGGTTAACGCCTCTGTTTCGGACCAGGATGGTTCGCTTCACTCTAGGGGCTCTACCAAACTACTACCCCTGCCTCTCACGAGACATAAGAAGTACTATGCTACAAGCTCTGCGTTTTTGTTGTCACGCCATCTTAACCCAGACGTCATTCGCCTGAAGTCGGGATTGACTTTGGAATAGGAGAGGTCGGTGCCTCTGTCCTTGTCTCTGCAAGATGCCTCAGCATTGGAATCTACGGCGGCCTCCATGTTGCAGACGGTTTCTTGGCTGGACTTCTGGTCTGTGATTATTGCCAAGATAGCTTCCAACAGGTCCCTGGAAGGGTTGGTGAGTGCATCCTCGCTTGCCAGTCTGTTGCAGTCCGGGGGCAAGGCGTTTTCTTATATGGCTCACCTCAGTGCTAATTTATGGACTAACCTTCTTCTGGTTAGAAGGGACACGGCTTTGTCTAGGATTGAGTCCTTGCTGGCCCTGAGGAACTGAGATCTGTTGGAGTCCCAATTTTTTTTTCCTTGGACAGAGCTCGAAAATGCAATAGACCGGCACTGGGCTGACACCAAAGACAGACTGGTGCACCAGACCGTGTCTTAAGTCGGAGTCTCGTCCTCGGAGATGTCCGGCTCCTCCTCTTCCCCCTGTCCAGCAGCAGTCAAGGAGATTTGTCGCCTGGTAGGCCATCGAGGACCTCCAGTTCGGCAGGGCCTTCCCATTTGACACAGCCTAAGTCAGAAGATAAACACCCCTTTTGCTCTCGTTCCTTTAAGCCAAGAAGGGGCCCAAGGGGAAGAGGTAAAGGTGGCCGTCTGTAGGTTAGGCACCTCCCCCTCTCCTGCGCTACAGGTGGTGGGGGCCTGGCAGGCCAATGGGCCAAGTGGCAGAGTTATGGGGCGGAGAAGTGGGGGGTAGATGTCCTTCGGGTGGGATACCTACTGCCATTCGACTTCTCTCCTCCTCTGTCGGACAAGCTGCAGCTCAGGAAGGCATATCCTCCAGATTCTCTGAAATTCTTGGCTCTTCAGGAGGAAGGGCAGAAAATGCTGGACAAGGATGCGATGAAGGAAGTGGTGTGTCCGTCCCCGGGGTTTTACACTTACATCTTCTTGGTGCCCAAGGCGTCAGGAGGATGGAGGCCTGTGATCGACTTACCCACCTTAAATCACTTCCTCAGGAAGACACGGTTCAAGATGGAGACCCCGGGCTTGGTGTTGGCAGCCGTGAGGGAAGGCGACTTCATGCTGTCGATAGACTTGAGGGACGCATACTTCCAAATCCCTGTTCATCCCACGTCCAGGAAGTTCCTTCGCTTCTCTCTTTGGGACAAGATCTTCGAGTTCAAAGTCTTGTGCTTCAGGCTGATGACAGCCCCACAAGTATTCACAAGGGTCTTCTCTCTCATGTCAAGTTGGGCCCATGCTCAGGGGATCCGTTTGCAGGGGTACCTCGACGATTGGTTAGTCTTGGCAGTTTCCAGGGAAAAGCTGCTGCAGGACAGGGATCGTCTACTTCGGTTCTGTCTGGAACTGGCATATTAGTCAACCAGGAAAAGTTGAACCTCGTACCCAGTCAAAGGATTCTCTACCTGGGCTTGGTCATCGATACGACAGTGGCAAAAATTTTCCCGTCGGATCAGAGATTGGAGAAGTTGGGGGCAGTGGCGCGCAACTTCCTGTCAGAGTCACATCAGTGGCAGGTTCTTCTGGGAGTCTTGTCTTCCCTGGAGAAGCTGGTCCCTCATGGGCGTCCTCATCTTCGGTCCCTACAATGGAGACTGGGAGAATTCTGGTCTCCGGTGGGGGACTCTTCCCTGTTAACCCTCTTACGCCGAAGCGGTAAAAAAAAAATTGTCTCCCGTGTGCCGGAGGTGTTTCAGAGTGAGCGCGGAAGCGGAAAAAATATTTTTTTTCAAAAAATCACAGCGCGCTTAGTTTTCAAGATTAAGAGTTCATTTTTGGCTCCTTTTTTTGTCATTGGCTGAAGTTTAGTATGCAAACATCAGAAATGAAAATGAAAAAAATTATCATTATCATTTATAAATAATGCGATATATGATAGCGCAAAAACGAAATTTCATATATAATTGTATTCAAATCGCGCTGTGCGCAAAACGGTTAAAAGTAACAAGTTACTTTTTTTTTGCTGTAATGTACACTAAATTGCAATCATTTGGTATATAACACATTGTAAAACGATAAAAGCAACACAGAGAAAATATTATCACAAAATAATGCATGAATTCGTAACGCGCGGACGTAAACAAATATTTTTTTCAAAAATTCACCATAAATCTAAATATTGTCTTAGAGACTTCCAATTTCTTTCAAAATGAAGACAAATGATTGAATATTACTATACTGTAAGAGTATTAGCTTACAATTGCAGTTTTCGACCATATCTGACGAGTTAAAGTTGACCGAATGTCGAATTTTTTTATATATATATTTTTTATATGCAATTATTTCGAGAATAAGAAAAGCTACAACCTTCAAATATTTTTTGTTTTATTCTACATGAAATTGCGCACATTTTCATATATAAAACTCTATGGAATGCCTAATATGAAACGGAGCAAATATTCCGAGAATGGTACGTACGCATTTCGGAGATTTGTGGCGGAGAATCCGCGCGCGGAGGGAAGGGAAGATTTTTTTTTTAAATTCACCATAAATCTAAATATTTTGCTAGAGACTTCGAATTTGTTTCAAGATGAAGATAACTGACTGAATATTACTAGACTGTAAGAGTTTTAGCTTACAATTGCGTTTTTCGACCATTTCAGTAGAGTCAAAGTTGACCGAACGTGGTTTTTTTTCTATTTATCGTGATTTATATGCAAATATTTCAAAAATGAGAAAAGCTACAACCTTCAATTATTTTTTGTTGTATTCTATATGAAATTGCACACATTTTCATATATAAAACTTTATGTAACGGCTAATTTAAAATGGTGCAAACATTACCACAATCGCACGTATGATTTTTTCGGAAGAGTTACCGCGCGGACGTAAAGAAAATGTTATTTTTTTCATAAATTCACCATAAATCGAAATATTGTGCTAGAGACTTCCAATTTGTTGCAAAATGAAGGTAAATGCTTGAATATTAATAGAATATAAGCGTTTTAGCTTACAATTGCGTTTTTTGACCATTTCGGTAGAGTCAAAGTTGACCGAAGGTTGAAATTTTGGCAATTATCGTTATTTATATGAAAATATCTCAAAACTGATAAAAGCTACAACCATGGGTTGTTTTTAGTTGTATTGTGCATGAAATTGCGCACATTTCCATATATAAAACTTTATATAACGGCTAATTTTAAAATGGTGCAAACATTACCACAATCGCATGTATGATTTTTTTTCGGAAGAGTTACCGCGCGGACGTAAGGAAAAAGTTTTTTCATAAATTCACCATAAATCGAAATATTGTGCTAGAGACTTCCAATTAGTTGCAAAATTAAGGTAAATGATTGAATATTACTAAAATATAGGAGTTTTAGCTTACAATTGCGTTTTTTAACCATTTCGGTAAGTGACCGAAGGTTGAAATTTGGCAATTATCGTTATTTATATAAAAATATTTCAAAACTGATAAAAGCTACAATCATGAGTATTTTATTGTTGTATTCTACATAAAAATGCACACATTTTCATATATAATACTTCATGTAACGGCTAATTTACAATGGTAAAAAAATTATGTCAGTGACGAAATAATTTCCGAGATGTGTCACAGATACTTTTTAGTGCGGCATGAAAGAAATTCGCGCTTGCGTGCCTGCGTAACGATTATAAACAAAACAACACCTTGATCCGTGAACTCCCAGCATCCCCCAAGGCGCGTGATTCAAAAGTTTTAGGCTGGTAGGCCTATAAGTATTTTTCCGCGAATTTTAAAAAAAACTTTTGTAAGTGGACGTAAAATACGTCCAGTCGGCACACGGGAGACAAAAAATGTCGACGTAAAATACGTCCAGTCGGCGTAAGAGGGTTAATGGTTACTGTATCTCTTGAAGTGAGAGAAGACCTTGTTGGTGGTTGGACGACCAGAATCTGGTGAAAGGTGTCCCTCTGTGTTCTATTCCACCGGACTTCCTTCTGTTCTCGAACACCTCCCTCGCAGGTTGGGGCGCACACTTAGGTGGCCTCATCGCTTCAGGCATTTGATGTTTGGAAGACAAGCAGCAACATATCAATGGGGAAAGGTAGAAGGTCATTCTGTCGTTCTCATGTTGGACAACACCACGGTGGTAGCCTATGTGAACAAACAGGGAGGCCTGGTTTCACGTCAACTTTACGCCTTGACCGTCGAGCTTCACCAGTGGGCGGTCAGCAATTCAGTTGAGCTCTCAGCCAGGTATATCCCAGGAAAACGGAATGGGGTTTGAGCAGTCTGAGTTCTCCTAGAGAACTCAAGCCTCCGACATGGGATGTTTCCTTGGTTCTTAAGAGCTTCACTAAGAGTCCATATGAGCCCTTGCGTCGCTCATCTGACAGGAACCTGGTGCTCAAGACAGTTTTACTTCTGGCTTTGGCATCATCCAAGAGGGTAGGAGAGTTCCACGGTCTGAGCTATGAGGTGAAGCACACCAGGGGTTGGGGGTCGATGTCCTTTGAATTAGTCCCGGAATTTGTGGCCAAGACCCAAAATCCCTCTGTGTATGATGACAGGTTCACTTTGTTTTCCATTTCATCACTGACTGACTTTGTGGGTGGTGATGCTCAAGAGCTTTTGTTGTGCCCTGCGTTGCTATCTTAAAAGGACTCGGCACCTTAAACCAGGCCGCTGCAGACTTTTTGTTTGCACATGCCATACAAAGAAAGAGGTGTCTAAGAATACTATCTCTTTTTGGATACGGGAAGCCATCAGACAGGCATACTTGACTTGATGATTCCACCACCACGTCTGTGCAGGCTAGAGCGCATGATGTTAGAGGCATTGGTCCCTCTCTGGCTTTCAAAAAGAACTTGGCTGTACATAGAGTGCTGAGCGCTGGTACTTGGTTACACCAGTCCACGTTCGCCTCCTATCTTAAGGGTGTTACCTACAGATCTGTGGACACGTTTTCCCAGGGTCCTGTGGTGGCTGCCCAACAGGTTGTGTAACTCATGGTTGCCCTTAACAGGGCACCTTTGTATCTTACCCAAGATGATTGTGTGGATGAAAGAATGAGTGAGATGGCTGGTCTCCTCCTTTCTCTTGTACCTTTCTTCCTTCGGGCAGTTTAAGGAATAGACACGTCATTCGCTGTACTGGTCTGATACAGGTGAGTAAGGTAGTCATACTGATAGTGTGATTGTGTAATATACAAATATCTTACCTGCTATTTGGTAGCATATGCTCCACTCCTTGGCAAGGAGGGGTTGGGAGTAATACAAACCCTGGTGTCTTGGTTTGTTATATCATTGTACGTCACTCAGGTTCTGAGTGATTAGATATCAATTTATCTAGCATCTCAACGGGCTTCAGTCCCTCTCCAAAAACCATTTCTTTTGAGAGCTGGACTGGTGGATAGGCCCCCAGCTGGTCTAGGATGTCTTATACTTCCCTCCAAGTATGAGTATCCTATTGTTAAGACCGAAAGTTTGTCCGCGTATGAACAAATGACAAATTTTCTAAGACAATTTATATTTTTCATAGCTACAAACCTGAGGTCTTAACATTATACTGCCCACCTCTAGCCGCCCCTCTGTTTGTTAAGTCATCCTGAGTTGAGAAAGACTGGCGTAGCGGTGTCGTC
This sequence comes from Macrobrachium nipponense, assembly GCF_015104395.2. Lineage (NCBI taxonomy): Eukaryota > Metazoa > Arthropoda > Malacostraca > Decapoda > Palaemonidae > Macrobrachium > Macrobrachium nipponense. Next base: position 27,942,956 of record NC_061106.1, read on the forward strand.
CTTGACCACTCCTCACACAAGCTACACATGCGTTGCCAGATATCACAAGATTCCTTGCTTTCATCTGCTTTTCAACCGGATCCAGCTAGGCACTAGAAATTATCCTATTGTTAAGACCTCAGGTTTGTAGCTATGAAAAATAAAAATTGTCTTAGAAAATTTGTAATTTTGGAGGGAAGTTACAGTATTAATTACCTGAGACAGTGAGAGTACCTTTTCAGACAACTTGGCCACCACCAGGCCTTGCTTGCAGTTGCAGGAAAAAGATTGGCCTCCCTTATAAGGATAAGACTCCATTTATAAAAGTGTAGGTTTGTATTTCAGTTTGAACAAAAATGATTTGTATTTTTCCTAAGACAAGAACCATAGCTTTCACAAAGGAATATACCCTCCTCTGGCACCCCTCACATTTTCAAACTTTCCCAACATTGGGATTGGTTGTGTAACTGGAATTTGGGCCAATTTTCACAGTGGATAAGCTGGGCCATCTAAGATTGTGCAACTCTTAAGCCTACCCAACAGGATTTTGTTTTTTCTAGCTAGTCAGTGTAGCCAAAGTGTACCTTGCATGACTGCTATGGTTCATAACCTAGGAAAAATAATTTTTACAATTTTTTCTTTTGGTTACACGATATTGGCTTATCTGCTTCTTTAAGTTGCATATTTCAAGCCCTCGGCTACTTTGCATCTTGCATTGTTGTCATTCCTTTGCACCTAGCTCAGCAGAATTTTCACCATTGGCTTGCTTCACTTTTCATCCGCTCTTTAAGAATACTGTAGATCCTTTTAGACCAGCCGATTAGTCTTGTGACTATAACACATTTTCAAGTCTACTACTGAACTTGCAGCCCTTTGCAAATGGCTGTGACTTACCTGAACTCTCAAATGTACATCGGAAGCACCATCATATCACCACCTGGTATTATAAATTGCCCACATTTCTTGATGCCTACATGAATGCTACAAAGTAAATTGGCATCCTTTTCAATGTTGGCCATGTAGTTCTAGCTTGCCTTAGGCATCTACACACTCATGTTGAGGCATAGTGCAATAATCACAAAATAGTACTAAATATTTTAAACGAGTTAATTTAAAAAATAGCAAAAGTTCACCAGTAATTTTGCTGGATATTAATTACTACAAAAGCAGCTTACAAAGCGTAATAAGAAAGAGTTAATGTAAAACTATCCTAACTTCATTTATCATAATTCCTACAGTTATTAAAAGCAACATAGTTGAAGTCTTAATCAGCATCCAGAAATAGAAAAAAAAATTGAAAAACTACTGAATTAAGACAAAGAAAAATTAGAAAAAACTAAGGTTATGATTATTGATACAATCGGCCGCAATACAAAGATACACCTAATACTATATACAAATGCATTATCAAGAAATTAATTACTAGATGGCATTGCAATTAACCCTTAAACGCTGAAGCGGTATTTTAAGAATCGTATCCCGTATGCCGTCGGCATTCGCGAGTGAGCGCTGAAGCGGAAATTTTTTTTTTTTTTTTAATCACAGCACGCTTAGTTTTCAAGATTAAGAGTTCATTTTTGGCTCCTTTTTTTGTCATTGCCTGAAGTTTAGTATGAACCCATCAGAAATGAAAAAAATATCATTATCATATATAAATACAGTGGTCCCCCCGTATTCGCGGGGATGCGTACCCCCGTATTCGCGGGGGATGCGTACCAGACCCCCCAGCGAATAGTTAGAATCCGCGAATGTTTGGAACCCCTATAAAAATGCTAAAAACAGCCTATTTTGTTAGTTAAAACTTAAGAAAAACCACTACAAATTTTCATACTTGGTTTTTTTAATAGTTTTATCACAAAAAGTGCATTTTATGATGAAATTGATAACAAAAACCAGGAATTTGTGGATATTTCTCATAGAAAAATACCGCGAATGCGCGAATTTTCCGCGAATAATGCAGGAAAATGTTCCCGAGAGAAATCCGCGAATGTGTGAGTCCGCTGTATTGGGATATATGACCGCGAAAAAAAAAAAATTCATATAATTGTATACAAATCATGCTGTGAGCAAAACGGTTAAAGCTAATGAGTTAATTCTTTTTTCGTTGTATTCTACACTAAATTGCAATAATTTTGGTATATAACACACTGTAAAAAGATCAAGGCAACACAGAGAAAATATTATCACAAAATGATGCATGAATTTGTACGTGCGGGCATAACAAAAAATGTTTTCAAAAATTCACCATAAATCTAAATATTGTGCTAGAGACTTCCCGTTTGTTGCAAAAGGAAGGTAATTGATTGAATATTAGTAGACTGTAAGTGTTGCAGCTTACAATAGCAGTTTTCGACCATTTCGGTCGAGTTAAAGTTGACCGTAGGACGAATTTGTTCTATTTATCGTTATTTATATGAAAATATTTCAAAACTTATTAAAGCTACAACCATGGGTTGTTTTTGTTGTATTCTACATGAAATTGCACACATTTTCATATATAAAACTTTATGTAACGGCTAATTTAAAATGGTGCAAACATTACGACAGTCGGACAACAAAATTTCAGATTTTTTCGTTAGTTACAGCGCGGACGGAAGGAAATAGTTTATTTCATAAATTCACCATAAATCGAAATATTGTGTTAGAGACTTCCAATTTGTTGCAAAATAAAGGTAAATATTTGAATATTACTAGAATGTAATAGTTTTAGCTTACAATTCCGTTTTTTTACCATTTCGGTCGAGTCAAAGTTGACCGAAGGCTGCAATTTTGCCACTTATCATTATTTATATGAAAATATTTCAAAACTGATAAAAGCTACAACCATGGGTTGTTTATTTTTGTATTTTACATGAAACTGCACATATTTTCATATGTAAAACTTTATGTAACGGCTAATTTAAAATGGTGCAAACATTACGATAATCGGACGAAAAAACTTTGATATCGGAAGTTACTGTGTGGACGTAAGGAAAAATTTTTTTTTTTTCATAAATTCACCATAAATGGAAATATTGTGCTAGAGACTTCCAATTTGTTGCAAAAGAAAGGTAAATGATTGAATATTACTAGAATGTAAAGTAAATGATTGAATATTACTAGAATATAAGAGCTTTAGCTTACAATTGCGTTTTTCGACCATTTCGGTAGAGTCAAAGTTGACAGAAGGTTGAAATTTTGGCACTTATCATTTTTTATATAAAAATATTTCAAAACTGATAAAAGCTACAACCGTGAGTTGTTTTTAGTTGTATTCTACATGAAATTGTGCACATTTACATATATAATACTCCATGTAACGGCTAATATGAAATGGTGGAAAAATTATGTCAAAGTGACTAAATAATTTCTGAGATGTGTCGCTGATGCTTTTTAGTGTGAGGAGAAAGAAATTCACGCTTGTGCGCCTGGGTAACGATTGTAAACAAAACAACGCCTTCATCCGTGACCTCCCAGCATCCCCTAAGGCGCGTGATTCAAAAGTTTTCACCTAGTAGGCCTATAACTATTTTTCTGCAAATTTTTAAAAAAACTTTTTTATATTGACGTATATACGTCCAATCGGCACCCAACAGAATTTATATTGACGTTTAATACGTCCAATCGGCGTTAAAGGGTTAATTACTAGATGGCATTGCATGCCAAAAACCTATATAAATCAAATCAAATAAAAAAAATCAAGTTTTAGAATTCATTACTGAAGGATTATGATGATACAGTCCAACATCTTTAAACTGGCACACTTGGGACCAGACCACAGAAAATCCCAGAAGACATCACTCCTAAAAAACTGTCTATGAAAACAAAGGTTTGCAAGCTCATTCCACATGTGTTATCAAAAGTAGAACAAATCTTAATGATAATAATTTGTTAGGTTTAGTTCCATATGAAGTTTCTGGCCTGCTCCATAACCATCTCCCAAGAAATACATAAACTTTGCTACATAGGAGCTGAAACCACTTTATAATATTAAGCACGCTGTCAAATTCTGATCTGGTACCTTTCAATGTTTTCCAGCACTTCAATCTTTTCTGGCCTTTGTTTTCTGCGAAACCTAAAAATCTGCTGCCTTAGCCCCAGTTAGGTTATTACACCAACAGATATCCATTTGCAGAAGTCAAATATGTGATACAATTGCATTAAGAATAATGATATGTAATTCTAATAAAACAGTTTTACATGCTGCAGGCAATTATATTTCATGCATTACTGTCATATTATTATTTATGAACACAGTGATCAGGCACCATTTGGATTCTGGTAATGTTTACTTAATTAAAATTGTCAGTTGATTGTATCGTACCATCATTATAGCCATTAGTTGGCAAACAAAATGCATTTCAGAGATATGTTTTTTTTCGTAAATTATCAAAGCTGGGCTTAAAAATGCAAGTCAGAGGCAATACTATAAGACCCATTCCAGTGCCTTTCTCTTAACCTTAATGGACAGATACACTCATATGAGTAGCAATAACAGATTTGGTATAATTTCTCCTCTGTTATTTTCATGGGACCAGTAATCTAATATTCCTTTACAGTTTATTTATTGACTGTACAGTACAATATTTAAATTACATAAAAAATTACAACTTCTGAGCAATAAAATATATCTAAATGTTCTGAACTGCAAAGTAAGCTATTATGATGACATTATATCAGTGAAGTATTTGTAATTTTATGGGGAAAAAAATGAAAACTTACCTTACAAAGAAAGTGAATCAGTTTTACTGGGAATTTGGATCACTCTCTGCAAATAAAAATAGTTAGGGGGGCTTTTTACAACTTTTTATTACGAAAATAATTGAAAACAATCACTTGTGAATTATGATGCCTCCTCATCATAAATTTCTGTGTCAATTCCAAAAATGTTCTCTTCACACTCATATTTTTCCATGTTATTTTCATACTGTTCTTCCGTGAAGTCACGTTCTTCTTTGCCATAGTCATCAAATTCCTCCTCTAGAATTTCATTTTTCGGCTCTTCCACTTCTGAACTCTGCAAAGGCTGCTTTAGCATTTCAGACCTGATTGACTTACTTTCTAAAGGTCTTTCACTTTCTAAAGGTCTTTCCTCCTCTTGTTCAATCTGGAAAATAAGTTTAATTTGTAATTACAGAAACCACAACGTGAAAGGGAATTAGCTTCGGTTAATTTTTTAAGTATAGAGTAAAATACATTGCCTTTCAACAGTTTGGGAAGCATCTCTTCATTGCTTGACATGACTCACAAGCTACCCTAAAGGATTAACTCTTGAATGACAAGTGACAGAGGAGCAGGAAAAACTTATAATGCATACAGCAAAGGGAGATTATGCCAAGGAAGCAGGTGAAAAAAAAATCATATATAAAACAACGTCCAGTATAACCAACTGTTTACAGTACTGAAGATTCTATGTAAAACCATTTCAGTTCCCAGTGTCCGTTTTATTTTGTTTTCTTTTTATTTTTATTCATTTTCTCTCTTTACTACTGGTGTCCAAATACAACTTTTTCCTGTTCCAATTTTTTATCCTTAATAAAATTACCATACAAGTACACAAAATCTATGAAATTCAACTTGTACTGTTTCATTAAACTGCTTAACAACATCATTTTAATACCAGATTTTCCTTTAAAGGGGTTGTGCGAAAGTGGGTTTTCTACACTGCCTGAATACCCAATCAGGTCTGTCTCCACCTGTACCCTCATTCTAGGATTTTGTGGGCATTCCTACATGGCTCCACTCTAAGACACTACCCTACTTATGAACATCCTAGTTACGAACTTTCTAAGATACAAACAAACATTATTGTAAGTTAAAATTGTGTTCAGAGCACTTACCTCTGCCAAACATAAGTTATCACAATTTATTTAGGTCTTTTTATCATTCGTATTGATAAAGTATTGTATTCTACAAAATACAGCACTGTACTGACTTTATACCATACTGTACTTAAGACATGAAAACCAGCTAATAAACATTTCAAGATATAACAGCCATTCAGAATGTAACTCGTTCATATGTAGATAGTGTCTGTTATTTCTAGTGTATGTAAGTGATATGATTGTTGGCTGGAAAACAAGATTATTCAGTATGCCGATAATGCAACACTTGTGGGTGTCGTGAAATCTCCACTTATGAGAAATGAAACTTTCCTTCGTCTCAGAAATCAGACACCCCTGAATTGCAATTTTGGGGAACCCAGAAGGAACCCAGGGCTATGATTGGCCTGCCATGGTCTACACTTGGACCTGGTAAATTTTATTTTCTGGGCAAGACAATTCTTTGGTAAGAAAATTCCTCCTCCTCTGGGTTGCCAGGGAAAATATTACGTAAAATTAGAGCCCATTGCTGACAAAATGGGTTGACCCAGACAGTATACATCTATGTCCTGGGCTGTCAATGGACCATATCCATGCAGAGGGAGTCTCTCTCTCGCAGTTGGAGGCAGCATCACTGGAATCGACTAGAATGGAAGCATTCCAGACAGTCTTGTGGTTAGATCTTTGGTCTCTTACAGTAGCCAGGATTTTGAAAAGACCGATTCTTTCTGGGATAGGAGTATCATCTACCTTGCCACCAGACAGCCGACCTGTACGCAAATCTAGTTCTGAAGAGGCGAGATACAGTTCTGTCTCAACTCTTTAAGGTTTGTTAGCCAGGATTGGGCTCTGATTCTAGGGATTGGATCAGTACTGGTATCCTTCTCTCTCTTTGCTAAGTGAGATGGAGGCCGTGGTGGAGAGGCTTTGCATGAAAAATAATGACAAGCTTGTCCACCTGGAAGTGTCCAAGACTTCTTGGTCTTCAAGTGGCACTGAAGCCCAACCCTTAGGTCAGGGTGGCCCTTCTCATTGGGTCAGAGAAAGTCCCAGACTTGCTCTGCCCTTTATAGAGAAATCCAGTCTTCTTTTGCCCTGGTAGTAAAGGTACACAGTCACATCCCTTCTTCAGGGGTTTGGGGAGGCTTTTGAGGGTCCTTTATCCATTTGATGAACATAGTGATAGGCAGGTGCTGTCGCTGCTGCTTCATGGTGGCGAGGGCTTGATTATAGGGCCCCAATGCCACATCAAGGGCATTTGAAAACTTTTAGGAGTGTTCCATATAAGGATTCCATGGTGAAGCCACAACCTGCAACTCCTAAATTATCCTCTTAAGTTGGTTCATCTGTCAGAACTTCAGATGGCCTGAATAAATCTAGTAACTAGAAAACTATTTTGACTGTCCATAGTAGGACTTCTCTCGCTGATGGTGGAGAGAAAAAGAGAAAGTATCCTTGCCAATGTAATAACATTAGGGCTGTGGTCTTTGTCTAAATGGATACCACAGTCTAGGAGAGAGACAGAGAGAGTTGAGAAGCACTGAAGCCCTAATCAAATCCCTTTCAGCTCTGACCTAGACGTGGAGGCTCCATTTCTCCAGGGACACGTTCCTGAAACTTCTCGATTCTTTGAGTAGGCTCCCCAACCTAGATCAAGGAGTTAAGTGTCCAGCTGTGTTTCCCTGTCCCAGTTGGACTCAGTGTTCAAAACCTTCGAGCATTCCTTTAAAGGGAAACCAAGAGATGTTTACGGACAGAAAATGAAGACAAATGTAAGAGAAGTGAGGACTTGAGAAGACTTAAGCTGTAGAGGTCGAAGCCTTGATCCCCGAACTAGAAGATCCTGTCTCGTAAGACAGACCTGGGATACTCTCCTGAGTCTGGACAGGACATGGCAGAGTGTCCTACATATCTATGTTCTCCATCCAATTGCTCTGGAGAATAGACGGCAAATCAGCGAGCAAACTCACAGACAACTAAGTAGACTAGTTGCTGACACCTGCTGATTTTTGACAGCAAGTACTAACATATCCTTGTAGGATCAGCTTCTGAATTGGACTCAATAGTACTTGCGTGGACTCTAATACACCTCGTACAGACCGAAAACATGAGGAGCTGTATGTGGTGAAAAATACTATCGGGCACGCTTATTAAAGCTAGAAAAGTTCACAAAAGACACAAAAGCCTGGACACAGGATGACAGTGGCTTTGCCCAAAAGAGTAGTGACAAATTCCCTCTGCAGTTAAACAATTTTCTAAACAGAAAAATAGTCCACAAGCAGGAGGTACACGTTCAGAGGTGGGAGTCTGTTACTGTGTAGATAGTGCTGAGAACTCTGGAAGATGTCAAGTGTTCGGGAATCAGCGCCAGGAACCAAGAAAGGGTGCCACTAGTAAGCATTGGATCAAGAGATGTGTGGTGCTTACTCTTCCGCTTGGAGGTCAAGTAAGGTCTTTCAACAAGGGAATGTTCAAGAGAAAAGATATGGTCATTCCAAAGGAAGATGAAACACGGACGAGACAGATGGAAGCACAGCAACTTGCAGGAAAGCGTGAGACGAGGCTAACCTCTTAAGCACTTAAAAAATTTACATTGTATACTGGCTGCGTTGGAAACTTTGGAACTGGATGAAACAAGAGGAAGAATTGCAAAACTATCAGAAGTCTGTATAACTGACTAACATCTTGGAGGACAACAGAGCCCCTAATGTTCTAAGTAGTAATTAGCTGACGGTCTGAAAGCAGTTGAAATCATTCTGGCAGTTGGTTGTCTCACAGTAGAAATGAGCACAAGAGCTGTTCTTCTTTGGAATCCAAAGAAAAGTGGAAATCACTTAAGATACATCTCAACTGTCCTTGACCGCACAAGACAGGATGAAAGGTTAAACAAGGTAATGTCTCCCGGTAAACACTTGGGAGTCTTTTATCTTTAAGTCCTTGCTCCTACTGCCCATCAAGACAAACCTTTATTTTAAAAAATCTCTACTAGATCATCATCAAGGAGTCTAGTTCTATCAAAGTACCAGGAGAAGACAACAGATACTTGTTTAGCTCCCTATCAATGAAAATCCTACACCCAACTCTTTAGGAGACTTTAGGGGGAAGATGAAAATGCTAGAGGTGGGAGCTTTCTTCAATAAGCTAAAAAAATTAACACAGTCCCTGTCTGCATAGGACAGGACTCCAAGACACTTTAGTTGTTAAACGGAAAGCAACGTCAGCTTGCCTTAAACTAAAAATGAAGTTGGAACAGACTGAAGAGAGAGAAAATGCTGACTGGTCTGATACTGGAGAGTTGTGTCCAGTGATCGGGGACAGTCACCGGCCACATGAAAGTCACGGTTGTCTTGATCCCTGTTCAATTAGAACTGGTGCTCGAGAAAGAACAACAGTACGTTCTTCAAAGGAACTGGTCCTGAGCCAACGAGGAACTGGCACTAGTCACTAATAGGCTGGTGCCAGCTACCTGACAGCTGGTGCCAAATGGACAGGAGATGGTGCTCAGACAATGCTGGGCACTTGGTCGAAGTTGTATGCTTTGAAAAAGACTAGATAATATAAAGTTCCTCTTCAACAGCCAATGTTCATTGGAAAACACACCATCGGCGCTTCTATTCCACGCTGGAGTTCATATAACTAGATGACAATGAAAGCACATCCTTCAGGAAAACTTTCCAATGGCAGTCCGTCTATGCCTGTGGACAACAGGCTTGACCGAGGGGCAGCTATCCAGAGGCAAACCCTTACAGACTCCCATGGACTTCAGCATGCCTCCTTTCTGGTGGCTGGAGAATCTGACGGACCTTTGTCTAGGAGCACTGAGGGATGAATAACCAATGCACACCCCTTCACTATTACAGGGTTAACCTGTTAATCCAGACACAAGACTGGCAATGGCATAGAAAGTAAATGAGGAAGCCAGGCGGGAAAGGAGGTGGATAAAAAATAAGAGGACTAGTAGCAGGAGAGAAAAATTGGATGCAGAGAGAGCTGGCACCAGACAATCGGGAGCCGGGTGCTCCCAGGATGTAGTTGGAGCCAGGCTAGCTGGGCGCCAAGCAAAGTAGTAGCTCATGAGCTAAGAACTCGGGAGCTGGAAAGCATTCCTGGGCGCTTGGAACTGATTCTCAGCTGTCATGAAATTCAACTCTTCCAAAGGCCCAGCTCAACCAAAACATGGTACAATTTCTCTCCTTACTACGTTCTGTCGTTACACTTTTTCAATTCTCTGCAGAGAAAGTGTAATATGTTTAATCAATTCTTTACCAATAAATGTTTGAAGTACACAGAGTACCATCATACTGACATATCTCAACTCATAACAAACATTGAGAAGACAGATGTGCATTTTATTACTGAATTTATTGGTTCGGTAGTGAATGCAGTTTGTTTTATCAGTTGATTGCAAATTCAATACTGTAGTGAAATATAAAATTGAATTGGATCTTATTGAAGGCTACGTGAAGTCAGTGATATACTTCACCAAAATCTGGTTAGGTAACCCACAAATAATGAAAAAAAGCTGCTGCAAAGATCTGTTTTCTGGGCTCAGCCGTGTCGCTCCGTGAAATGTGTCCTCTTTAGCACTATTTCTAGTAAAATATTGCTATAATACCAGAGAACTGCTAAATTGGACATGTCAGAAGTCTCTGACTCGCTCACCTAAATAAAAGGTGTCGGTATAAAACTGGGGCGAGTGTTAAACACTACCACAGCAACCCCTCCAATTAGCCTTTTCCTCATCAAAAGACCCTAAATACGGGGAGCCGACCCATAGGTCACACCTAGCTACCCTGTTGAAGGAGTCTGTGACGTCATTCTTATCGATAGCCTCCCAGCGTTTGAACGCTCGTATAAAGCTATCTGTTCCTTTTCATTGGTTTCTTTATTATTTATCATTATGGATCGTCAATCTGCCTCTTCACCCAAGTTAAGTACTAGTTCGCGTTTTTTCAATATTTAGGGAGTGATTTTGCCTTTATTTAGGGTTTTGTTAGGCGTCTCTTTTCCGTAGCGGGCGGCGGCGAGTCGCCATTACGCCGTTCTCTTGTATTGTACCAGTTTCGAGTGGGCTTCCTTCCTACTCGTAACTTGTGATATTTCAGTACTATATATTATATATATATATATATATATATATATAATATATAGATATATATATATATATATATATATATATATATATATATATATATATCTATATATATATAGATATATATATATATATTATATATATCTATATACTCGTAACTTGTGATATTTCAGATATATTTTATTTATGTCTTGGGTGGCAGTTGTTTTGTCGATCTTGTTTTCATTTATGTTTTGTTATTTTCATTATTTCCATGTTTTTCACGGGGTCTGCGTTCGAGCATGTTTCTTTGTTACATGCTTCGCTGTCTATCCACCGCCCCCCCCACCCCCCCCTTTTTATTTTAAGTTTGGTATATTTCATTCAGAGAATTTTCCCTTTTTTCTTTTCGTCAGCTTGCCGTTTCTTATCGTTTTGTCAGTAGGTAAGTAGTTTTTTCCCTTTTGCACCCACCGTTATCGAGTGGCCTTCATTGCGTTTTATATTTTACGACATTTTATTTTAATTTCCCCCCCCCCCGTGTTAAAGCATGATTTTCTTTTAGCTTTAAGTAATTGATTTTATTTTGTCAATGTATATGTTGGATGTTCGGTCGGCTAGCCTACATAGGCTATGCCTGCGTTTTCCTCGTGATCCTTTATTCACGAGGATACGTTGGTCACGTGATCGTCACCCCATCAGCCCTCCTTCCCTCCCCCTCACGTGGGGCCCCCAGTAGTTGGGTGCTCCTCTCGCCCTGGTTGTCGCTGATGGCCGTTCCCATCAGCAGAAGGGGGGGGTTTAGATGGTCCTCCAGGACCTTAGGTTGGTGGGTGTCGCTTCTTAGCCGTCCGCCTCCGGAGTTGATGGTTGCTCTGCGTATTCAGCCTCAGCTTCCGGGGATTTGTTGGGCTCTGCTTCTTTCAGCTCCCGGAGCTTGCATCCATCCGCCTAAAACATTCCCTCTCCGCATAAGGCGGGTTTAGATTCCGGCTTCTCCGGTAGTCGTTGAGGGCTATGTTTACGGGAGTTTCTCTTCCGTAGGCGGAGATATTACCGTATATACTCGAGTAACATGCGATCTCGCATATCATGTGACCCCCAAATTTTCACCAATAAACAGTGGTTTTGTCATGTATCTCATGTATCATGCGAGTTCCTTTTCCGAGAGCGTCAGTTCATAAGGTTGGTGGTTTGCATGCTAATGGCCGAGTCATTCAGATGTGTGCTGCTGCTAGTCAAGTTACGGTAATTTTCTTACTAATCTCGAGAATTTAATAGAAAATCTCAAGATTAAAAAAGAATCCCAAGATAATAAAATAATTGTAAAAATAACACGCCTTTGAGTCATAAATCCATTCTCTCTCCCTCTCTCTCTCTCGTCTCTCTCGTCTCTCCTCTCTCTCCCTCTCTCTCTCTCTCTCTCAGGAATAAATACTGTAATTTGAGTCTTTCACCAACGGGTATCAGTAAATGTGTAGACATTGTGTGCGTGTTTAAAAAAATGTGCAGTACACACATTCCGATGTTTCGGTTTTTGGAATTTTTCAGATTTCGGAAATGTGAGGTCAGATGCATAATCAAACAAACATCACTCCTGCAGCAAAAACATTTTTTTGCCTTTATGTTTTTCATTATTGTTATTTATTAATTACAGTTTATTCAAATAAATATTAATATAATACTGTTAAATGAATGTGAGATAACTAAGATCACCTTTAACAAAATAGTGGGACGATTAATATCATATGTTCACTAATAGATATTATTTTCAAAAACAACATTCCGATAAAACGCAAAAAATATATGTACATGAACAATCAAAATATAATAATGTTTTTGCAGTTCAACTTGTGATTTTAACAATAAGTATGACTATATAATATATTTCACCATATCGATCTTGAAGTTGAAGAGTCGTAAAATTTTGAGGATGGTCCGGGAAAAGGATTTGTACTTCGTGATTACGTATCGCTACAACACCATGTGGTATTTTCATACCACTATATTGATGACGCATCGCTATGACACACTGGTATTTTTCATACCACTATACATTAAAGTTAAAATGATCATATTTTATTAGTTTTCACGAAGAAATAATTATATAAAGAAAATTATTGAGTAATTTTTGCCGTCAGCAGTCAGAAAATCACGAACATGGTAACGTTCAAAACTAGTGCCATCCACGGCATATGTCTATAAATAGAACAGAAGCAGAGGGCATTCATTGGATAACAGATCTCCATGGCTACCAACCAACCAACCAATCAGTTGTTAGTTATACTACTCTGTGAATTTCTTAGAATGAACGTTTACACACGCAAAGCTAACGATGATGTGTGTGTTTTGCATACAATACGTAGTTTTAGTTTTTATTAGTGTAAGTATTTTACTGATTACATGAAGAATAGAATGATTCCTTCTCATTACTTTGAATGCAAAATGGTTTGAAGATTCTTCCGCAAAAAGAAAAGAAAAACAATTTCTTTAGAAGATGATACCTATTTACTAACGCGGTTGACATAGCTTCAAAACAAAATTCAGCTCTTTAATCTCTGGAAAAATGTTAATCTTTCTGTCTGCTGGTCACAACCTTTATATCCCCGGCAACTAACAACAACTGTTTTGGTCCTCCCACGTGTTTGATCGCATATCTGCCAAATTTATAACAACAACAGAGATAAAACCATTTCTCCCATTACAGATATAAAATATTATCTTTTCCGTTACGCAGAATTCTAGATAAATTATGTAAGTTCACAATTGATAAAGTTTTTTTATGTAATAACAAGAAACGGAGTCAGATTTTCTATACCATGGCATCTCATTTTGGTGCTGTTGCGAATATTTCAACCAGTTCCACGTGCCTTTAAATCCATACTGACTGTACAGTCTGGAGGCAGTTCTCCCTTCTACACATATCTTGATTTCTTAATATCGTAGGTATAGAATAAATTGGTGAGCAAGGAAATATGAAATAAAGCATAACAGAGTAAGTTTGACGAGTGAGAAAATAAACAATCGTATACAAATAGATTATCTCTCTCTCTCTCTCTCTCAGGAATAAATACTGTAATTTGAGTCTTTCACCAACGGGTATCAGTAAATGTGTAGACATTGTGTGCGTGTTTAAAAAAATGTGCAGTACACACATTCCGATGTTTCGGTTTTTGGAATTTTTCAGATTTCGGAAATGTGAGGTCAGATGCATAATCAAACAAACATCACTCCTGCAGCAAAAACATTTTTTTGCCTTTATGTTTTTCATTATTGTTATTTATTAATTACAGTTTATTTAAATAAATATTAATATAATACTGTTAAATGAATGTGAGATAACTAAGATCACCTATAACAAAATAGTGGGACGATTAATATCATATGTTCACTAATAGCTATTATTTTCAAAACAAACATTCCGTAAAACGCAAAAAATATATGTACATGACAATCAAAATATAATAATGTTTTGCAGTTCAACTTGTGAATTTTAACAATAAGTATGACTATATAATATATTTCACCATATCGATCTTGAAGTTGAAGAGTCGTAAAATTTTGAGGATGGTCCGGGAAAAGGATTTGTACTTCGTGATTACGTATCGCTACAACACCATGTGGTATTTTCATACCACTATATTGATGACGCATCGCTACGACACACTGGTATTTTTCATACCACTATACATTAAAGTTAAAATGATCATATTTTATTAGTTTTCACGAAGAAATAATTATATAAAGAAAATTATTGAGTAATTTTTGCCGTCAGCAGTCAGAAAATCACGAACATGGTAACATTCAAAACTAGTGCCATCCACGGCAATATGTCTATAAAATAGAACAGAAGCAGAGGGCATTCATTGGATAACAGATCTCCATGGCTACCAACCAACCAACCAATCAGTTGTTAGTTATACTACTCTGTGAATTTCTTAGAATGAACGTTTACACACGCAAAGCTAATGATGATGTGTGTGTTTTGCATACAATACGTAGTTTTAGTTTTTATTAGTGTAAGTATTTTACTGATTACATGAAGAATAGAATGATTCCTTCTCATTACTTTGAATGCAAATGGTTTTGAAGATTCTTCCGCAAAAAGAAAAGAAAAAACAATTTCTTTAGAAGATGATACCTATTTACTAACGCGGTTGACATAGCTTCAAAACAAAATTCAGCTCTTTAATCTCTGGAAATATGTTAATCTTTCTGTCTGCTGTCACAACCTTTATATCCCCGGCAACTAACAACAACTGTTTTGGTCCTCCCACGTGTTTGATCGCATATCTGCCAAATTTATAACAACAACAGAGATAAAACCATTTCTCCCATTACAGATATAAAATATTATCTTTTCCGTTACGCAGAATTCTAGATAAATTATATAAGTTCACAATTGATAAAGTTTTTTTATGTAATAACAAGAAACGGAGTCAGATTTTCTATACCATGGCATCTCATTTTGGTGCTGTTGACGAATATTTCAACCAGTTCCACGTGCCTTTAAATCCATACTTGACTGTACAGTCTGGAGGCAGTTCTCCCTTCTACACATATCTTGATTTCTTAATATCGTAGGTATAGAATAAATTGGTGAGCAAGGAAATATGAAATAAAGCATAACAGAGTAAGTTTGACGAGTGAGAAAATAAACAATCGTATACAAATAGATTATCTCTCTCTCTCTCTCTCTCAGGAATAAATACTGTAATTTGAGTCTTTCACCAACGGGTATCAGTAAATGTGTAGACATTGTGTGCGTGTTTAAAAAAATGTGCAGTACACACATTCCGATGTTTCGGTTTTTGGAATTTTTCAGATTTCGGAAATGTGAGGTCAGATGCATAATCAAACAAACATCACTACTGCAGCAAAAACATTTTTTTGCCTTTATGTTTTTCATTATTGTTATTTATTAATTACAGTTTATTTAAATAAATTACAATATAATACTGTTAAATGAATGTGAGATAACTAAGATCACCTATAACAAAATAGTGGGACGATTAATATCATATGTTCACTAATAGCTATTTATTTTCAAAACAAACATTCCGTAAAACGCAAAAAATATATGTACATGACAATCAAAATATAATAATGTTTTGCAGTTCAACTTGTGAATTTTAACAATAAGTATGACTATATAATATATTTCACCATATCGATCTTGAAGTTGAAGAGTCGTAAAATTTTGAGGATGGTCCGGGAAAAGGATTTGTACTTCGTGATTACGTATCGCTACAACACCATGTGGTATTTTCATACCACTATATTGATGACGCATCGCTACGACACACTGGTATTTTTCATACCACTATACATTAAAGTTAAATGATCATATTTTTATTAGTTTTCACGAAGAAATAATTATATAAAGAAAATTATTGAGTAATTTTTGTTCCGTCAGTCAGTCAGAAAATCACGAACATGGTAACATTCAAAACTAGTGCCATCCACGGCATATGTCTATAAATAGAACAGAAGCAGAGGGCATTCATTGGATAACAGATCTCCATGGCTACCAACCAACCAACCAATCAGTTGTTAGTTATACTACTCTGTGAATTTCTTAGAATGAACGTTTACACACGCAAAGCTAATGATGATGTGTGTGTTTTGCATACAATACGTAGTTTTAGTTTTATTAGTGTAAGATATTTTACTGATTACATGAAGGAATAGAATGATTCCTCATTACTTTGAATGCAAAATGGTTTGAAGATTCTTCCGCAAAAAGAAAAGAAAAACAATTTCTTTAGAAGATGATACCTATTTACTAACGCGGTTGACATAGCTTCAAAACAAAATTCAGCTCTTTAATCTCTGGAAATATGTTAATCTTTCTGTCTGCTGGTCACAACCTTTATATCCCCGGCAACTAACAACAACTGTTTTGGTCCTCCCACGTGTTTGATCGCATATCTGCCAAATTTATAACAACAACAGAGATAAAACCATTTCTCCCATTACAGATATAAAATATTATCTTTTCCGTTACGCAGAATTCTAGATAAATTATATAAGTTCACAATTGATAAAGTTTTTTTATGTAATAACAAGAAACGGAGTCAGATTTTCTATACCATGGCATCTCATTTTGGTGCTGTTGCGAATATTTCAACCAGTTCCACGTGCCTTTAAATCCATACTGACTGTACAGTCTGGAGGCAGTTCTCCCTTCTACACATATCTTGATTTCTTAATATCGTAGGTATAGAATAAATTGGTGAGCAAGGAAATATGAAATAAAGCATAACAGAGTAAGTTTGACGAGTGAGAAAATAAACAATCGTATACAAATAGATTATCTCTCTCTCTCTCTCTCTCTCTCTCTCTCTCAGGAATAAATACTGTAATTTGAGTCTTTCACCAACGGGTATCAGTAAATGTGTAGACATTGTGTGCGTGTTTAAAAAAATGTGCAGTACACACATTCCGATGTTTCGGTTTTTGGAATTTTTCAGATTTCGGAAATGTGAGGTCAGATGCATAATCAAACAAACATCACTACTGCAGCAAAAACATTTTTTTGCCTTTATGTTTTTCATTATTGTTATTTATTAATTACAGTTTATTTAAATAAATATTAATATAATACTGTTAAATGAATGTGAGATAACTAAGATCACCTATAACAAAATAGTGGGACGATTAATATCATATGTTCACTAATAGCTATTATTTTCAAAACAAACATTCCGTAAAAACGCAACAAAAAAAATATATGTACATGACAATCAAAAATATAATAATGTTTTGCAGTTTCAACTTGTGAATTTTAACAATAAGTATGACTATATAATATATTTCACCATATCGATCTTGAAGTTGAAGAGTCGTTAAAATTTTGAGGATGGTGGTCCGGGAAAAGGATTGTACTTCGTGATTACGTATCGCTACAACACCATGTGGTATTTTCATACCACTATATGATGACGCATCGCTACGACACACTGGTATTTTTCATACCACTATACATTAAAGTTAAAATGAATCATATTTATTAGTTTTCACGAAGAAATAATTATATAAAGAAAATTATTGAGTAATTTTTGCCGTCAGCAGTCAGAAAATCACGAACATGGTAACGTTCAAAAACTAGTGCCATCCACGGCATATGTCTATAAACTAGAAACAGAAGCAGTAGGGCATTCATTGGATAACAGATCTCCATGGCTACCAACCAACCAACCAATCAGTTGTTAGTTATACTACTCTGTGAATTTCTTAGAATGAACGTTTACACACGCAAAGCTAACGATGATGTGTGTGTTTTGCATACAATACGTAGTTTTAGTTTTTATTAGTGTAAGTATTTTACTGATTACATGAAGAATAGAATGATTCCTTCTCATTACTTTGAAATGCAAAATGGTTTGAAGATTCTTCCGCAAAAAGAAAAGAAAAACAATTTCTTTAGAAGATGATACCTATTTACTAACGCGGTTGACATAGCTTCAAAACAAAATTCAGCTCTTTAATCTCTGGAAAAATGTAATCTTTCTGTCTGCTGGTCACAACCTTTATATCCCCGGCAACTAACAACAACTGTTTTGGTCCTCCCACGGTGTTTTTGATCGCATATCTGCCAAATTTATAACAACAGAGATAAAACCATTTCTCCCATTACAGATATAAAATATTATCTTTTTTTCCGTTACGCAGAATTCTAGATAAATTATGTAAGTTCACAATTGATAAAGTTTTTTTATGTAATAACAAGAAACGGAGTCAGATTTTCTATACCATGGCATCTCATTTTGGTGCTGTTGCGAATATTTCAACCAGTTCCACGTGCCTTTAAATCCATAACTGACTGTTACAGTCTGGAGGCAGTTCTCCCTTCTACCACATTATCTTGATTTCTTAATAGTGAGGTATAGAATAAAGTTGGTGAGCAAGGAAATATGAAATAAAGCATAACAGAGTAAGTTTGACGAGTGAGAAAATAAACAATCGTATACAAATAGATTATCTCTCTCTCTCTCTCTCTCTCTCTCTCTCTCTCTCTCTGACAAATAATAGATAAGAAACAAAGACTGAATATTGCTTGAATGCGATATGGCAAAGTTTTGGCCCTGGCCTGTCCTGAAGTGTGGAGTGACTTTGACACCGACTACAAGTTATTCCTGGTCATCTCACAGCCATGGATAGACATCAACTTCACAGCCGAGAAAGGGCAATCGTATACAAAATAATTAGGTATGGAAAATGCAAATGCGGGCCTATGTTGTCCCATAAAAAGCCTCTCGCTTGGACAGCTGAGATTTAGAGATTAGAGAGATAGAGAGAGAAGGAGAGAGAGAGAGAGAGAGGAGAGAGGAGAGGAGTGAGGGAGAGAGGAGAGATAGAGACGAGCAGGGCCGAATAGGAAGGAGATTAAAGTACCTGGAATGAAACCCCTTATAATCTTATAATTATAGCCTCGGGTTTGTCTCAAGGACATTCAAAGGTCTGTCAAACACGGGCAGTTGTTTTTATTGTAAAATTAGCATAAGGGCAGATCTTTAAAAGCCACGCCAGAGAGCTCGCCACGGTGGCAAGACTATACCTTCCATATGAAGATGAAAATGATCAAAGATCTGGAAGATGACGAATATGACTGCCTTGATGGCGAAGAATTCAGAGCAGGATTTGAATGATACGGACACGGAGAGCGACTTGGAGGATTTTAGTTTATTAATTTTATGCATTTTTTTTACTTTAATAAATTTTCACTTGACTGCGTATCCTAAAATAAAAATATAGTTCAAGTAACAAATGTTTCTTTTACCGAGTAAAACAAAAAGTAAAAATTCCTTCGATATTGTGCCTTAATCAACTGATTTGGAATTATAGATGGTTAGACTAGAATAGCTAAACCATGCTGTATAAACCAAAATAATGCAAATGGCGCACGATCGCTCTTTTGTAATTTTTAAAAATACAATAGTCAAATATGAGAATGCATACAATATCACTGGATATAGTGAAGTACAAGTAAAGCATGACTACTGTTTTCCTCCGGTAGTAACTATCGCATTCTGCCGATTTGGGAAAGCATAGAAGGTACGCTAATTTTATACCGCGTGTATGATGCGACCCCTTTAAAATTAGCTTCAAAATTAGGTTTCAAAAGTTGCATGATATGCGAGTATATACGGTATATTTGTTATTTTAGTTTTCATTATTTTTATTTTTATTTTGCCACGGAACTTGCGAGTTCATGTGGCCGTCCCGGGTTACTTCGTGTACCCCCCACCCCGGGTCATACAGCTCCGGGTTGTTTATTTTCTTACATTCCCGGACGTAAATATAGGAATATATATATATTTTTTATAGTATATGTTTCAGTCCGGAATGCTCCGGCATATAATATTTTTATCATAATTATCCTAATAAGTTTGTACAATTGTTCTTATATATTATTGCACTTACAGGCCACTCAGTGTCTGGTTGCCGGCTGTAGTGCTGCACTGCAAGATCCGTGCGGCCATGACGTTTGCCGGAGCCACGCCCCGTGCGCAGTGTTGCTTACTGATTCCGTGGTCTGGCATCACGAAAACTGCTTTGCCTGCTACGACTTGGTACAACAGGCTACCTCTTCGGTAAGTTACCGCACTGCTTGTTCTATGTATATTGTGATGAAATTATATTACACTACTTGTTATTTAAAAAAAAAACAAAAAAAAAAAAAAAAAAAAAAAAAAAAATTAAATAAAATAAAAGAATGCAAATCAAATAAATGAACAATAAAAACTCCTTTAAATTAAATTACATTGATTATTCAACATTTATAAGCATAATGTTCAAGGAATTTACTCGGTATTGACACATTCCTTGCATTACAGGCTGAGCAGTCTGTTAAGGATGCTGCACTCTCCACCCTCAAGATCTGGGTTGGAGGGTTTGGACGGAACGTAGGGAAGGCTAAGCCGTATATTTTGTCTCAAGATATGGCGACTTTGATCTTCCCAGCCGGGAAATCTGCCGGATACGTTGACCCAAAAGTAGCAGCACCAATTATCAAATCAATCCAAGACTCAGTTATAAAACAGCAAGAGGCAGAATTGCCGGACCTTGGCTTGGAAGGAGTCTCACTTGAAGTGGTTGAGGATTTGCCCGTTACACTAGATATGGGTACAGGTAACAGTGTTAATGAGGCTAGCTTAGTTGGTCACCGGGGTCTTTCCTCGAGTGACTCTGATTCTTCCTCTCCCTCTACTTCCAATTCCTTCATGGGTTTCACAGGAGGATTGCCCCCTTCCAGGTCGCATTCCTTCTCTGTGATTCCTAAATTAAAGAAAAAACCTTCAGGTAAAACCTTGCTTAAAGGCAGATCAGAGACAAAGCCAAGGCCTGGGCAGGCGCCAGGGGTTCATACACATATTAGACCTAAGATAAAGTCTCTTTCTTAGTCTTCAAATCCAAGGTCTCAGGGAGGGAATTCTTCCTATTGCCCCACAAGTTCCATCAACGTCTAGGGATCGGATAACCTCATAAGGTACCGCAGGGGGGGGGGCAGGAGGATTCTCCTTTCGTGACCAAGACCAGTTCAACACGAATATTTTAAATCATGTCAGTAGCCTTGGTAGCTTAGTCAGCTCAGTTGCAGCAAGGTTTGAAGAAGTGTTTAAAAGGTTAGGTGCACAGGACTCCTTGATTGCAGGTCTCAGACAGGAGTCGGCAGTTCCGGCACCTTCTAGTAGCTTGGTGCAAGCTCAGAGCATGCCTGACGGGTCCACGCTCCCTCCGTTCCACCCTGGTAATCCTTGGAGGGTGGCGAACTTCGCTCCGTTTGTCAACGGGATGTTGACTATAGAAGGTTGTGGCACACGTAGACTTGAGGATTTAGAGTTCTTCCCTGAAGGGTTACAGCCACCATTTATAGGTTATGTTAGGCTTACGGAGGCAGCTCTGGTTAGAGAGGATAAGGTCCCCAAGGAGACTGTTATCCTTTCCAGAGATCAGGCTCAGCAAACATGGATACGGAGCCTAGAAGAGTGGAACTGCTCAAATACTAGAGTAACAGCATTTAAAAGCCCTTTCACAATGTTTACAACTGATGACGGGAACCCTTTACCTTTTACATCAAAGGTAGCAGAACTTAAAAAAACCCGCCCCCAGGAGGCACAGTGACTCGGGTACAAGCCATGCCCCCAGCTTATTGGAGGGGACAGATCCCACATCATTGCTACTCCCAGGTAGGGAGGATTTGTGGGAGGATTTGCCAGCTACATTCTCGGTAGGCAAGCTGAAGCCTGACTGTGCAATCACTTTGTTTAGTGAGCGCCTTCCTAGGCTGTCAGACGCACTGATCCAAGCCGAATTTGATGCTAAGACACGTCTCGCAAGGTCTCTTAACTCCCTAGTGATGACAGAGACGGCGGCTTGGGAGTGTGCTCAGGAGCCACTGCTTAAGGTCATTGCAAAGTCGTTACTTTTGGGCATGCAATGTGACTTGTACGACTTTGCGGTTGCTAGGAAATTGCAGGAAGCAGTTCTATCTGAGGCTACGATCAGGCACGAACCCAACAAGCTTCTGGCTTCCTCAATCTGGGGTGCAGATTTCTTCCAGCTTCGGCAGTAACGAGGTTCAGAGCGAGGCATTCACCACGGTCTTAACCAAAGCATCAGGTTGGGGAATTCCTTTCAAAGGAATCAGATTCTTCTCCCTCCAGTTTTAGGGCTAGAAAGAGGCAAAGGAAGTTCCAACCTTTCCAGTTCCACACAGCATCCTGTGCTACAAGCTGTTCCAATTCAGCAAGTATCCCAGCCTTCGACTTCTAAGGCTCAGCCTCAAGCACAGCATCAATTTGTCTTCCTCCTTTTGCCGTCGACTAACCAACAGGTTTCCCCACAGTATTCAGTGTCGCCTGCTTTTAACCCAGTCTATGAGAGTCGGACATTTCACCCCTTTACCAGGGTTGCTAGGGGTGGCAGGGCTAGAGGATCCTTTCGTCAGCGCGGAGGAGCCAGAGCCCAAGGGCGAGCTAGAGGTGCGAGGTCAGGAAGAGGATCCCGGCCCTCATCATCTCAATGAAGTTTCTCAGGTAGGAGGCAGGCTGTACCTCTTTCGTCATCGTTGGGGGTTCAGCAGTTGGGCGAAAAGCATAGTATCCAGAGGCCTAGGCTGGAGTTGGATCAAAAGTCCTCCTCCACCCATCTAGTTCTATCAGGAACCAACGCAAGAGTTGAGGGATTACTCCAGGGACCTTCTCCAGAAGGGAGCAGTCTCCAGGACAAAGAACTTGAAATTTCAGGGTCGTCTATTCAGCGTCCCAAAGAAAGGGACCGACAAAAGAAGGGTGATCTTAGACTTGTCCCGTTTAAACTTGTACATTCGTTGCGACAAGTTCAAAATGCTGACTATCTCTCAGGTGCGGACCTTACTTCCCCGTGGGGCCGTCACCACCTCTATAGATCTTACAGACGCCTATTATCATGTCCCGATAGCTCGGCACTTCCGACCATTCCTCGGCTTCAAACTAGGGAAAGAAGCCTACTCCTTCAAGGTAATGCCCTTCGGGCTGAATATAGCACCAAGGGTTTTCACGAAACTGGCGGAGGCAGTGGTGCAGGAGCTAAGGTCTCAGGGTATATTGGTGGTGGCGTACCTAGACAACTGGCTAATCTGGGAGATGGACAAAGACAAGTGTATGAAAGCCACGGACAAGGTCATGTCTTTCCTGGAATATATAGGGTTCAAGATCAACATGGCCAAGTCCTGGTTGACTCCATAGTCCAAGTTCCAGTGGCTAGGTATTCATTGGGACTTGGATTCACACACACTTTCCATTCCAGCAGGGAAGAGGAAGGAGATTGCCAAGGCAACAAGACAATTCTTAAAATGCAAAAAGACTTCGAGAAGGAATCAGGAGAGGATCCTAGGCTCGCTCCAGTTTGGCTCGGTCACAGACGTTCTGTTGAAAGCCAAGCTCAAGGACATCAATCGAGTTTGGCGTTCAAAGGCAAATGCCAAGTGTCGGGACAAGTTCGCCCGGATACCTCTGATTCTCAGAAAACGTCTGCGCCCATGGACAAAGGCCACAAACCTAGCCAAAGAGTTACCGTTGCAGTTTCCTCCCCCGTCCCTAGTGGTGCATACGGACGCATCACTGACAGGTTGGGGAGGTTATTCACAGCACGAGAAGGTTCAGGGAACTTGGTCACCTCAGTTCCAAAAGCTTCACATCAACATTCTGGAAGCTATGGCAGTGTTTCTGACTTTAAAAAAGCTCCGTCCTCCAAAGAAGACTCATATCAGGTTGGTCCTCGACAGTGCGGTAGTGGTACACTGTATAAACAGGGGTGGTTCAAAGTCAAGTCATGTGAACCATGTGATGGTAGCAATTTTTTCTCTAGCAGCCAAGAACACCTGGCATTTGTCGGCTACCCATCTGGCAGGAGTCCACAATGTAGTGTGGCAGACGCACTGTCTTGATCAGTCCCCCTGGAGTCAGAATGGTCACCATTGGACCAACGAATCCTTCAAGAGGGTTTGCAAAAAGAGTACCTCCGGGTCTGGAAGTAGATCTGTTTGCTACAGAGGCAAACCACAAGCTGCCTTGTTACGTAGCCCCAAATCTGGACCCTCTAGCAAACGCTACGGACGCCCTGAGTATAGATTGGAACCAGTGGACGAAGATTTATTTATTCCCTCCAGTGAACCTTCTCCTGAAGGTGCTGCACAAGTTGAGATCCTTCGTAGGTCAGGTGGCTCTCATAGCTCCTCACTGGCCCAAGGGCAATTGGTTTCCCCTTCTCCTGGAACTAGGTCTTCGTCCTCACCCTCTCCCGGACTTGAGGCTGTCGCAACAAGTTCAAACGAGGACTGTGTTCGATTCCTCAGGTCTTCACAAAACCCTAACTTTATGGATTTCATGAAGTTTGCAGGTAAGAGAGTAGGGGACATTGATCCACATAACATTTTGTTCTTGGAGTCAGACAAGTGAGAATCTACACTTCGCCAGTATGATTCAGCAGTTAAGAAATTGTCTTCATTCCTCAGAGAATCAAATATCAAAGTAATGACAATGAACGTGGCTATAACCTTCTTCAGGTCTTCGTTTGAACAAGGCTTGGCAGCTGCAACAATAACAACCACTAAGTCAACTCTGAAAAAGATTTTTCTTCTTGGGTTTGGTATCAATCTAACTGAGTCTTATTTCACCTCTATCCCAAGGGCATGTGCACGCCTGCGGCCCATTCACAGACCGTCGTCAGTGTCATGGTTTCTTAACGATGTTCTTAAGGTGGGTACACACGTGCGAACCGAACCTTGTATTGTAACCGATTCTTGTAACAAAAACGCAAGTGTGGATGGTTCCTCGAACCCGAACCCCGAACCCACGAGGTTCGAGGCTCCGTTCGCCCTCCGTCCCGGCAATTGTCGGTCTTTGGGCCCGAATCAAAGGGAGGTCTCTTTGAACGTTACGCCATATGTGGACGGGACCTGTATTACACGCGTAACAACAGAGGTTACTGAACTTGTTAACACCGACTATGAACAAGGCCGTCCATAGTAGAGTCCCTTGTTTTGGTCAGTCAGTACGTATATGTCTACCATGGCTGATTGAAGTGACGAAGAGGTCCTTCAATTTATTAGTTATTACGAAGAACAGACTTTACTGTGGCCAGAAACTTCTTGGAATCTCATGTCAGCGAGTAATTCCCGACCACTGTATTCTACCCTTCTAGTATATAACCTTGATTGCCACCATCTTCTTTTATTTCGCTTCATCTTCGTTAAATAATATATATAAATATACGCGGCAGCTGCTACTTGCATGGTGGCCATCGTCGGTAAACAACCCGGACAGAGATAGACTGATGATCGCAGTGGATTGAAATGAAGTTACGTGCTTAACGTGGTTACGGTTCGTCCTCAACATTTTGACACCTTGTAACCGTATATGCGTAACTCAGTTACACATACAAGGTTCAGCTCTCACGTGTGTACCCACCTTTAGGTTAGCCTCGGAAACAGACAACTCCAAATGTGATTACCAAACCCTTTTGCGTAAGACACTGTTTTTATTGAGTCTGGCTTCAGGTGCCAGGATACCGGAGCTGTCATCTTTATCTAGAGATGAAGCGCATATAGAGTTCCTTTCCTCGGGGGACGTGTTGCTTTCGCCAAATAAAGAATTTCTGGCTAAGAATGAAGACCCTTTGATGAGGTGGTCTCCATGGAAGATTGTTCCGCTTCCGCAGGATCCATCTTTATGTCCTGTTAAAACTCTTAAGGACTATTTATCTAGAACATCTACCTATTCCGTAGGCCCCCTTTTCATTAGAAACGATGGTGGTACACTATCCCTAAAGGGCATTAGGCAGCAGATTTTGTATTTTATCAAGAAAGCCAGCCCAGGGTCATTTCCCAAGGTGCATGACATTCGGGCTATAGCAACTTCTGTAAATTTCTTCAAATATATGAACTTTGATGATCTGAAGAAGTATACTGGTTGGAAGTCACCCTTGGTTTTCAAAAAGCATTACCTTAAGTCTTTGGAGGATCTTAAATATCATGCAATAGCTGTAGGGAGACCAGTGTCTCCTGCTACTACATCAATATAGTACCATCCTTGTGTCATATGAATCTTTTCCATTATGCCAGCCTCATTAACATTTTACCTACCTCAGCAAATGTCCTTAGTTTGTTAGAATTGGTGTAGTGTTACGTTTATACAAATTATTGGTAATTATTTTATTATGTGCGTGTTTTGTTGCCACATGTTATTGCTATATGGTATATTTTGTAAATAATAAATTGTATTTTTCCAATTCTAGACTATTTTTTTGTTTTCTTTAACCCTTCTGAGTTCAATTTAATATTGTATTTCATTTCAGAGGGGTGTAGCTTGGTGTTTTTTTTCTCTGGTACAATTTTCACGGAGCGACACTGCGAGCCCAGAAAAGGGATTTTGACGTAGGAATAATCTTTTTCTGGGCGAGGAAGCCGTGTCGCCCAGTGAAATCCCCCCTATTTTTCCCCACCCTTGCTGTGCACCAAGCTTCAATGCTATCGATAAGTATGACATCACAGACTCCTTCAACAGGGTAGCTAGGTGTGACCTATGGGTCGGCTCCCCGTATTTAGGGTCTTTTGATGAGGAAAAGGCTAATTGGAGGGGTTGCTGTGGTAGTGTTTAACACTCGCCCCAGTTTTATACCGACACTTTTATTTAGGTGAGCGAGTCAGAGACTTCTGACATGTCCAATTTAGCAGTTCTCTGGTATTATAGCAATATTTTACTAGAAATAGTGCTAAAGAGGACTCATTTCACTGGGCGACACGGCTTCCTCGCCCAGAAATAGATTTTTCCTACGTCAAAATCCCTTATTTACATCTAGAATGGCAGAAACAGAATGAGGTTGGTTGCTCGGTCGTTCCCAGTATTCCCATTAGTGGGCGGGACTGGTCACTTACAAAAAACGATTGAAGGGCTACCATGAGTTTTGAATTTAAGGTGCAGAGCAACTTAGAAATTTTTGCTATGTAATTACTTGATAAGATACTTATATAAGTCTCATTATACAACTACCAAATATGTGCATACCAACACAGAGAATAACTTCATTTGCTTTTTTAGCTTGTTAACAGAAATACCACAAAATGACAATGCAAGAAAGCTATTATCATCTACAGTACTGAAACTGTTCCAAAGTTAGAGCTATAATTATATCTGCAATAACTGGCTTCAAATATGCAAAGTTTAGCTTTCACAGTTATAATTATAAAAGTTACTGTCTAATGTAAAAGTAAAAATATGGTGGAGTAATGATGGTAGTTTATATCTGACAATGTCTCCAAGGGTTGAGAGAGAGAGAGAGAGAGAGAGAGAGAGAGAGAGAGAGAGAGAGAGAGAGAGAGAGAGAGAGAGAGAGAGAGAGAGAGATATTGGTGGAAGAATAAATGGGAGTGATTGAATGGCGGTCGTAAGCGTGTGTCTGTTGTGGCGCTCTGTTGTGTATATCAGTGGCGGGAGTGTGTTATGGGAGTCGAAAGCAGTAAGGCGTCCGGTGAAGTCAGAGTTAGTTTTGGCAGCCATTATCCATTGGTGGTCAGTTGATGTTGTGTTATTTGACTGATTTTGGTGTTGTAAAGTTGTTGTGCATGTGTCTGTCTGGTTGTGGTGAAGTGGAAGAGGTTGGTAGTGCATTTCGGTGTCTTTGGGGCAGCGCTGGTGTTGGGGTTGTTGTGCTGGGGTAAGTCATGTGGTTGTCGTGTTGTTTCGAGCTGTCTGTGTTCGTTTGCTCAGTGATTTGTTGACTTAAGTAGTTGTTGGATTGTGGTTCTCGGTTGGTTGGTTTGTGTCGTGATTATCGGCGGTGGTTGTGTCTCGGCTAGCCTATATCCAGCGGACAGCACAGCCTATCCCTGAGTATCCGGAGCCTGAGGTGAGAACGTGTTTGTGTTTTGTGTCCAGTATATCGTTAAACCAATTGTCCTGCAGGTAAAAAGTAACGTAAAGGGGAATGTGTGAGCTGGGAGTTTGCTTGTTTTTTTACTTAGCTTTGATTCCGCCACAATATTACATGACCATAGATAATGATGAAACAACAACTGGCCATATCCTACCTTTACATCTTTGTAAATGTACATTATAAACATGAACAATTCATAATACGTACCGGTTTGGGTTCTTTTTTAACATGAGGCTCAGCAAATTTTACTGTAATAGCTATTCCTTTGATCTGAAAAAAAAAATTTATTTATTTATAATGAATATTACAAAAATGCTATGCTGTATTGACATTCCTTAAATTGAAGAGTTCCTGACATCACAATATGACAAATTTGTATTTGTTTTTCATAACTAGCAAATCTTCGGTCTTAACATTAGGATTTACTAGCGCCAAGCTGGAAACCGGTAGAATTAAATTAAACTTGTGCAATCCAGGGACTATTGGCATTTATACCAGGTCACAGGGCATGTATACCCAGAATGCCCTCGGCGCCGTGTGACCGACCCGCCAGTTATACTTCTAACCCAGTTAGACTGCTAGAGGGGTGGTTCGAGGTGGGCCCTTTAACTGTTAAGACCTCAGGTTAGTTAGTTATGAAAAATACAAATTAGTTACAAATTTGTCATTTGTTCATATACGAAACAAACCTTTGGTCTTAACATTAGGATAGACTTACTTATTGGAGGGAGGTAAGTCTGTAACTGACTGGGAGTTTGCCACCTAAATCCATTTTCGAATATTGGGAGAATTCTAAGAGAATGCACTATAACCTTTGAACCAAAGATATAAGGAGATCTATTGGTTTCCATCACTCGTTGCTGGTATCATGCCATGGTTTATAAACTATGGGGAAATAGGGGACCCCCTATTCTCATAAACCACTCTTTTCCCTTGTGTCTGGATCTACCATCACCCCTCCCTTCCAACTACTGAGAGGGGTGTGTTGCTACTGGAAAGTATACTATACTCTAACATAACTTTACAGTATGGCTGACCACCTCACCTGCATCTAGTCCGTTCCAGCTCATGATGGTACTCTCCTTCATACTGCCCGTAGGTAAAGGAGTAGAAAGAAAGTAGTAAAGACAAAAAGACCAGTCATCCCATTCATTCTACTTTCATACCTTCATCTTAGACTAGACACTAACTGATCCACCAGGGGTACTGGATGAGCTATACCACTTGCTGGGCCGCCACCACTGGACCCAAGGAAAAGGTATCCAAGGATCTATGGGTAACATCTTTTAAATAAAAGGAAGTGAAAGTCGTTTGGCGTTTCCAAACACCAGCTTTCAGAATTCTCTCGACAGACATATTCTTCTGGAATGCCAAAGAAGCACTCAAGCCCCTAATGTCATGAGCCCTAGCCTTCTCCTGGCTATCTGACCCCTTGCCTTCTGTCATGTAGGCATTCCTGATCATTTCTCTTAGCCAAAACGATATTGTATTCCTGGACACTTCCTTTTTGTTCCGTCCTGTACTTACGGCGCTTGGGCTATGCCCTAAATTCCATAATCAATCAATCAATCCTGTACTTACGAACAACCTCC
Organism: Macrobrachium nipponense; assembly: GCF_015104395.2. NCBI lineage: Eukaryota > Metazoa > Arthropoda > Malacostraca > Decapoda > Palaemonidae > Macrobrachium > Macrobrachium nipponense. Next base: position 27,972,817 of record NC_061106.1, read on the forward strand.
TGCACCCCGGCCTGAGGTGCCTTGTCCTCCTTAAGTACTCTCTTGTTACCCTGACGGGACACACAAGCATCTCATCTTTGTCATTATCTACAAAAGTGTCAAACCTGCTGTCCACTACTGATGGGTTTTGAGTCTTGGCCACGAATTCTGGCACAAACTCGAATGCCATTGACTTCCAACCTCTCGAGTGCTTTACCATAGACGACAGGCCATGTAGCTCCCCCACCCTTTTGGTTGAAGCTAGGGCCAATAAGAAGACTCTTTAGGGTCAGGCTCCTATCTGTGGACTGCCTTAGTGGTTTGTAGGGGGGGTTTTGTCAGACTACTCAGTACCATGGTCAAATCCCAATCTGGGGCTTTCAGTTCCTTTGGTAAGCATGACTGCTCAAAGCTCTTCATCAACATGGCCAACTCCCATGAAGATGAAATGTCCACGCCTTTCATGCGTAAGACCGAGGCTAGAGCCACCCTGTACCCCTTCACTGCAGACACAGACATATGCCTTTCTGTCCTGAGATATATCAGAAAGTCTGCTAATTGCTGAATAATGGTACCGAGAGGAGACAAGTTCCCTCTACGACACCAATCAAAGTATGCCGACCATTTCCCTTGGTATACTGCTGCCGATGACCTTCTGATATTTCCTGCCATGTGCGCTGCTGCTTTTTACGAAAACCCTCTCGCTCGCAAGAGATACTCGACAGTTTCCACCCATGAAGCGATAGCGACTTCACCGACCGGTGGTACCTCTCCACGTGAGGCTGACATAGCAGGTTGTTCCATGGTGGTAACTCTCTTGGTACGTCTATCTGGAGTTCCAAGAGGTCCGGAAACCATTCCGCCTTTGGCCATAACGGAGCTACCAGAGTCATTCTGAGGTTCTGAGACCACATTACCCTGTTCAGAACCTGACGGATTAGACAAAAAGGAGGAAATGCGTAGACGTCCAGATTGTCCCATGGGTGTTGTAGAGCGTCTTCTGCTATTGCCTCTACGTCCAGGACTACCGAACAATAAACTCCCAACTTCTTCTTGTACCTGGTTACGAATAGGTCTATGATCGGCCTTTCCCACAACCTGAGCATTCTGTCCACAACTTGTTGGTGCAAGGACCACTCCATTCCCAGGATCTGATCCCTTCTGCTCAACTTGTCGGCCACCACGTTTCTTTTTCCCGGAATATATCTGGCCCCGATGTCTACCACGTTCTCTACAGCCCACTGATGAAGTTGAACTGTCATCATATGTAACTGTCAAGACACTAGACCTCCTTGTTTGTTTATGTAAGCTACTACTGTGGTGTTGTCTGACATCAAAACCACTGAATGCCCCTGCACCCTCTCCCGGAATTCCTGTAGTGCCAGAAATGCTTCTTTTAGTTCCAGCACGTTTATATGGAGTTTGTCCTCGCCGCTCCATTTCACTGAAACCATCAGCTCCTCCATATGCGCTCCCAACCTTCTAATGACGCATCTGAGAACAGCAAGAGATCTGGTGAGGGTTGCTGAAGGGGAACACCCACTGTCAGATTGCTGTCCTTCACCCACCACAGCAGGTCTTTCCTCACTTCTGCCGACAAGGGAATCTGCTCGTAGGGGTGACCTACTATTGGCGACCAGAACTCCTTCATCCTCCATTGTAGAGACCAAAGATGTAACCTCCCTTGTGGTACTAGCTTCTCCAAGGAAGTTAGAACTCCCAGTACTACCTGCCACTGTTTTGCTGGCTGTGTTTGTTTTTTTAGAAAGGCCTTCACCACTTGTTTGCATTTCTCTACTCTCTGGTCTGTTGGGAATACTCTGGCTTTTATTGTGTGTATGACCATTCCCTGAAACACCAGCCGTTGACTTGGATCAAACTGCGACTTCTCCCGATTTATCACAATGCCTAAGCTGTGACAAAACTGTAGAAGGATCGCTCTGTCCCTGAGTAATTTCTCTCTGGACTTTGCTATCATCAGCCAATCGTCTAGATATCTTATTAGCCTGATCCCCTGAGCATGCGCCCATGTCGACACGAGAGCGAACACACTTGTAAATACTTGAGATGTTGTCAATCCAAAGCACAGAACTTTGAACTCGAAAACTTTCTCTGCCAGACTGAAGCGGAGAAATTTCCTGGAAGACTGATGGACTGGGATCTGAAAGTATGTGTCTTTAAAGTCGATCGTCAGCATACAGTCCCTGATCCTGACTGCTTGTAGAACCGTCTTTGGAGTTTCCATTTTGAACCTGGTTTTTCTTATAAACAGATCCAAAGTTGACAGGTCTATTACTGTCCTCCAGTCCCCACTGGCTTTGGGTACCAGGAAAATCCTGCTGTAAAACCCCTTTGACGGCATGGATACTTGTTCCACAGCCCCTTTTTCCATCATCTTCTTCACTTCCTCTTGCAGAATAAAAGCCTTCTGAGGTTCTTGAGCATAAGCGAGGTGAAGCAATGGCTGTTCTGTCAGGGGTGGGGATACTTCGAACAGAATCAAATACTGGACTCTGAGAACCTCCAACACCCACTGCTCTGCTCCCAGTTCCTGCCATACCTTCCAGTGATTTGCCAGGCAACCCCCCACTGGTGTGGCCGAGTGATGAGAGGCGCCTTTCCTATCATCTCGAGCCCCTTCCTCTTTCCCTAATCCCCCTTCCTCTGTTATTTCTATTGTGAAAGGGCAGATGAGTCAATTTCTTTGGGGAAAAGGGCCTTGTTGCCCTATTAGGGATATTATGCCTCACTGGCTTCTTCCGAGGTATTTGTTGTTGCCTTACTTCCATAGGATTAGCCTGACTGCTAGATGTTTTCCTGACTGACTGCTGTACCAACCTATCGTTAGTGTCCATCCTTCTCCTATCTATGGCCTCTTCTAGTATGGCCTCTGGTAACAGCAATTGCGACTCTAAGATATTCTCATTCCTCATTACTAGCAGGGAATCCAAATCAACAGTGCGACTTAGCCTGGCCAAAGCTGCATCCCTCCTCATTAAAAGGATATTTGCCCAAACATTGGCACTTAAATTTGTCAAGTACACAATTGCTTTGGCACCTGATTGTAGCAATCTAATGAACATTGATTCATCCACTGCCTTCCTCGTCACTTCTGAGGATGCAATCTTTGCAACTGCTGTCAACCAAAGATCCAACCAAGAAGAGGTCTGAAAGACAGAAGAGGCTGTCACTTCTAATGTAGCAGCCTCTTGGCAAGTCATCAAAGGGCATTCCATTTTCACTTGATCTAAGTTTAATCCAGGCCTTAACCTTACCACATTTGGGTTAATTTGTCTAGCCAGTAAAGGAACCGTTGATGTCATAATATTTTTTATGTTTCATCATTGGAGGGGGGATAAACTTAAACGATCTATTCGATCTTAAGGAATTATCCCTTCCCGCAATCCGTGCGTTTACATGTTGTAAAACGGACTCCGCATGATTCGAACAAGGCAACTCATATGACACCTTGGTATCCTTTTTCGTACCAAACGCCATGTCAATCCCCGGAGGAAGCATACTGGCAGGTGTTTCCGTTCTCTACGAAAGGTTATTGAATTGAAGAATCAAATCAATCACCTCGGCATACGAAGCCAGAAACTCTTGGTTCTCTCCTTCCTCCGTTTCTAGCGTACTATGCTCTGCCACGGGAGACGCTATCTCACTCCTATCCCCTGACAACTGTTCGGGTGCTTCATGGCCGTCTGCCCCTACGGCCGCGGCTTCTTTGATCTCCGCTGACCGCCGACGGCTCGGTCCCCAACAGTCAGCAGGAGAACGAGACCGGCTCACTCCTCTGCTTGCAGATCTAGAGCGAGAATCTCGCCTATATCTCCAAGATGAGGGCTCTCTCAAAGCCGAGTTCACTTCCTCTTCATCCCAGCGTTTGCAGTAAAACCACTCCCAACGTTCTGCATCGTTGTAACCAAAGAAGTTGTTGGCCTAGCCGCGACATTCTTTCCCATAAAGTGCAAACCCGGGGGATGAGGAATATTCAGCGCTGCCGGATTCAGCTGGAACCGTGACGCCACATAATGCGACAGCAAATCTTCCAAGGTTGGTACGCCTGGAAGGCCTAGAACCGCCCAAGTACCCTCCATCCTGTTCGAATCGGGAGCCGGCACCTAGAACAAAGATGGCGATGCTCCCCCCCTCGCTGCTGGGAACAAAGGAGCGTAAATATTATGTATCAAATTACCCAAAACCCCTCCTGGCGTTTCCGAAAACGAACCACTAGGAGAAACTGAAGGGGTATAGGACAAATCAAAGGCCGGTGGCAAAACATATGGAGCAGTCTGGTGTATTGCCATCGACTCACTTGCTCATTCGGACTCTTGTAAGCGGCTTCGTCCACTAGCTTTGAGCTTAACAGCCACTGACTTCCTGCCTTTCCTGCTGACTGGGATGTGACCGTCCTGGTCTGAAGAAGAAGAAGAATTCCCTCTTCTCCTCTTGGCCCAAGAAACAGTCGCGAAATCCAGTACCCTCCTACGCTTGACTGGTACACGCCGTGACGTCATCGAACTTAGTGATGACGCCGATTTAGAGAAAGAAGACGAATCACGCCTTTTCTTTTTGCCTTTCTTATTAATTTTCTTCTCTAAATCCTGTAATTTCTTCATTACAGTGTGTACTACCGAGTCAGGAAGCGTATTTGAGTCCGCAGGCAGCGAAGAAGACTGAGAATCAGTCGGCTGTGACGTCATCGCGTCTGCCGTGTCGGTGTGTGACGTCGGTTGTGACGTCACCAATCTTGTAGGTAGAGATTGGGCTGCTGCTGCTGGCATCCCTGCGTTTGCAGCAAAACCACCCCCGTTTTTTTTTTGTGAGTAGTAGATGGCATTGAGGGCATATTTATTGCATAAAACCATCAACAGATTGTGTTGGATATTTTCACTTGATTTCATCAGAATACAAGCTTTACATAAATATCTTTTCTGGGTCGACCTGTGTTCACCAGTGAAAAGGTCCTTCTTGCTTCTTTTCTGATATAAATAGTTTTCCAAATATACCAGAGAAAGATTTAGCATTGGTATGCAGAGGTTACTACCCATGCGCGAGCACCCCTAAGGGCGTCGTGTATAAAGAAAGGGCGTGTGAAAGCCACTATCACAGGTTGTCTACCATTTAGATTATTCCTCATCAACATTCATCCGCACTGTCTTGAACCACCCCGCCACCGCCCGATGCTAGCGCCATCTCTCATCCTTCTTTGGAAATTTGTGGTTCCTGCATGCGGTATTTTTCTTTTGTGCTATTACCCACAAATTATTGGATTTAACGTGATGGCTGAAGCCCAGATGCCACCGACACATATGTTAAGTACCCCAACGTCTGTTTTCAATAGAAAAATTGAGGTATTTGTGGTAATAGCCCCATGAACCCGTATTTTATTGCGGGGGCACGGGGTAGCGGCCATGTTCAGCTATCCAAGAGCGTACACAAAGCATCGTTGTGTTTTGATTTAGGTATATATATATATTTATATTTGACGACTTGCCGTATCGCTCTTTCACATGCCTTTAAAATTATATCTTTTTGGTAGGAACATCATGCTTTTAGGTCGCTATTAAATGTTTAAGTCTAATGAATTTAGATTTAAAAAATAGTTGGATCGCTATCCCGTAATGGTGGCGATGTAAACAAAGCCAGGTTCCAACGAATATTCTTTAGGGTAGTCACATTACGAAGCGAGAAAGGGAGTTTCTACACGACCAGTAGTAGTAAGGTTAATATAAAGTTACATATATCTCTTTATTTTAAAAAAGTAAGAAGGGATATTTCCCCCCTTTCTTTTTTCCCGACCTCATGAGGCCTACCTAGGCCTCTCTCTCTCGCTCGCTTATTTGATTCCGTGACTAGGTTATATCATATATGCATGTGTTAGTTGTTAGAAGTTATTTAATCAATTTTAAGACAGTAACTGAGAGGAGCGTACTATAAGGTTCACATGGAGATAGTGAAATATATTTCCAGTGTTGAAGTAAGGCTGGATTTATCCCCCTTTTCTTCAGTAGCCATTATCAAGTAGTTACATAGGTTTCCTTTTAGAATTCCAAGGTAGCCTGGGCTAAATCCTTGTACACGCTACCCCTAGTCAATGAAATTGACATAGGCTCTCAGGTTACAAAAATTGTTATTATTAAGGTAGCTTATACACTAGTATAGCCAGAACTTTGTACCATATATACATGACATAGGCTAGCCTATATTTACCAAATTATATGGCCCTCTGCCGCTAGCGAAGTATCACAGTGACCCACGGCATGACATGGCCACGTTACCGATGAATGACCATCTTGTTTAAGGGAAGCCAGTCTAAGACTAGGTTTCCTGAAATTTATGCTACTTTTGAGTGGATTCAAGATGGTCATAGATATATGACCTTGTCTTTATCTGGGCCATATCGTCTACCTATATGTCTGACGAAAATGTCTCCCTATTGGTTAACGATACTCGTAATCGGCAGGCTGGCCATAAGTGATCGCGTGAGTGGCCAGTATATAACGGACCATTGCTCACGAACTCACTCCCTCCCCTTCCCCTCCTTCCCCTCCACCCTTCCGTATAGCCCCTCCCCCCCTTTGACCCACTGGGGATCAGACGGGGGGGGGGACAGGGCTGAGTGGTAGGTAATACGATGATGATTAGTCACGGAGCTCCGCCAACGGAGCTCCGTATTCAAAGTTTTGAACTCTGGCAGCTAATAAATATTGTATTAGGGAAGTTAATCATTATCCCTTCATTATTTATAGTAAGAGTTATTCAACTCTTATTCATGCTCCGGTGCTCAAGCCGGCTGGGAGACACCTTCCCTCGACGGGCTCTTAGGGGCAAGTTACATGGTACTTGTTCTTGTCTCCGGACCTAATTACTCCGGTGAATTAGTCCCCCATCGGAGAGCCATTAAGTACACTTCAATTGCTACCTTGTCAGTGTATGTATTTCATATGATCCTATCTCCGGCAGCCACCGGTCCTCCAGTGCGCACCAGAGGAATAGAGCAATCCTTGATCTTCTCGTGAAGATATACATAAATAGATGGGATACAATGAACCCTATCCTAGTAATCGTGTTTGGCTAGATCCAGCAGGACTATCCATTCTTGTATCATGCTAATATAAGTTGCATGCTCCGTTAAACCTAAGTTTAGTTAAGTATCTCCTCTAAGAAGACTAGGTACTTATTGAAAATATTCTATTACAGAAAGCCTATTGTGCGTCCCAGGGATGCCCAGCCTACTTCAGCGATCCGGTGGGCCATGAGGTCTGCTGGTCGCATGCCAACTGCGCCATTTCCTTCTTGGCGGAGGATGGCCAGACGCCTTACATGGTCTGGTTCCCTGAGCCCTGCTCACTCTGCTTCGAGCTAGTATCCATCTTGTGTAATGATGAGGTAAGCTATGAAACTACATTCGGATGTTCATGGTTTCCTAGATAATCTCCTCCTATTCATATTGTCATAGTCCTAATTTAAGATCAAGCCAATAGAACTCAAAGATTTCTCCTCATTCCAGGCAGAAGAGGAAAGCCTGAAAGCGGCCAAGACGAGCCTGAGGCAGTGGGTCTCCGGGTTCAGCTGGAATGCTCCACAAGGATGTCCTTATGTATTAGACTACAGCCTGGGATCCCGTCTGTTCCCTGCTTCTCCGTCGGCTTCGGTGGAGAAAGAAGTAGCTGCCCCCATCATCGAAGCCATCCGGGCTGCGATGGCTCCGCCCCCAGAAGACCAACAGCTGACTGGAGACGTTGCAGCCTTAGACATCCATCTGGAACCGATGGATGAGCAGGTAGGTGGTGAAGTGCTTGAGGCATGTTCTTTTATCAGTCCTACTCCATCTTCCTCTTCATCCTTTCTAGGCTTTGATAAGTCTACTCCTTCACCTTGGGAAAGATCAACGTCAGTCCGACCCAAGGTTAAAACCTTGAAGGCGTCGAAACCATTACACAAGGTTTCGAAATCAACTCCGCCAGCAGTGACGGCGTCGTCATTGGCCCCTAGGCCCTCAACTTTGTCTGAATCGTCGCCTGCTGCCAAGGTTCCTCCTCCCACCAAGGGACAGAGGAGTAAGTCCGCTAAATCCAAGGCAGCGGAGCTTGAATACCAACATGACCTAATGGCTGACAAACTTTTGTCAAAAGTCAGAGAAGCGGTGGACGAGAGGTTGGACGAGAGATTTTATTCTTTACAGCCAACCTCCGTTCCGGACACCCAGTCCGTGTCAGAAATCGTGGCGGAGCAGCTCAGGCCACTAAAAGATATGATTGCAGGCCTGCTCCACTCCGGAACTCCAACGGCTCCGTCATCAGTTCCGGATTCCTCTAAACTACCGCCGTTCGATAAGATCAACCCTTGGCGGTTAGCCCTCCACGCTCCATACCTGGATGGCACCTTGACTATTGAAGGGCTGGGTACTCGACCCCTTTCGGACCTCGAGTTTCACCCCAAAGACCTGCAGTTCCCCTTCAATGGTTTTGTCCGTCTCACCAAGAACGCCCTGATCAGAGTTGACAAAGTTCCTAAGGAGACAGTCATATTTCCGAAGGAACAAGCCCAAGCTGTCTGGGCTCGCACGCTGGCAGACTGGGGATGCGTTAACACCAGGTTAACGCCTCACAAGGGGTCATACACCATCTTTACAACACCCCAAGAGGTCCCATCCCCATTCACGGACAAGATCGCGGAGCTAACGCTCCAGGTGTCTTATGAAGATCTCCCTATGCCAGCTCTTAAGGAGACGGAAGCAGCCTCCCTCCACATGCCAGCCACCAGGGAATTCTGGCATGATGCACCGTCGACTTTTACGGTTGGGAAATTAGACCCTGACTGCGCCTCCACTCTGTTCTCAGACAGACTGCCTGAGAACTTACTGAAAACAGAGTTTGAGAAAAGATCTAGGCTGGCGAGGTCCATCAACGCAGTGACATCACTGGAGTTGGTAGCCTCCATGTATAGAGAAGATCTGTGGTAGCCTCCATGTATAGAGAAGAACAGATCTTCCAGGTCCTAACGAAGAGTCTTTTGCAGACTTTTCAATTAGATTTATTTGAATTCACTGCAGCCAGGAGAACCTGCAGAAAATATGTGCTGGCTGAGGCATCTATTAGGCACGAGCCTAATAGATTGATCAAGTCCTCTTTCTGGGGTAAGAATCTTTTTCCCCAGGAGGAGGTAGACAAGGTTTTGCAGGAGGTCTCTAGAACCAATCAGAGCCTCCGAGTTCGTTGGGGACTTCCATCAAAACGAAAGTTCGATCCAACGAGCAAGCATCAGAAACTGAAAAAGAAGCAAAGGTACTACGCCCCGTATAAAGCTTCCCAGGCCCAACAACAATATCAGCCTATCTCTCTGCCCCAGGTGTCGAAACCCTCGACTTCTAAGGCACCTCCGCCACAACAATTTATGATAGTACCAGCCCCACAAGGCTCGCAACCAACTGCTACGGCAACTTGGATGTCTTCTCCGGCCATCAACCCGGTCTACGAAGCCACCGGATCATTTCGGGGCTATGCCAGACAATCCGGCAGTGGCATAGCTAGAGGTCAGTCACGTCAACGTGGCAGACCTAGAGCCATAGGTGCAAGGGGAGGCAGAGGTTTCAAACCAGCACAAAACCAGTGAAATGAACCAGGTAGGAGGGAGACTATACTGGTTCAGAGATCAATGGACCTTCAGCCCTTGGGCTCACAGTATTGTTTCCAAGGGGCTGGGTTGGAGGTGGATAAAGGGGTCTCCACCTCCGCCGGTGAACTTCTTCCAGACACCCTCACCGGATCCGGAGGAGTTTACCAAAGATCTCCAACAGAAGAAGGCGATAAAGAGGGTAAAAAGCCTAAAATTCCAGGGACGTCTGTTTACTGTTCCAAAGAAGAATTCTACCAAAATGAGAGTAATTCTGGACTTGTCCAAACTCAATTCTTACATTCTTTGCGACAAGTTCCGTATGCTGACTGTCTCTCAGGTACGGACCTTACTTCCCCGTGGGGCCGTCACCTCCTCTATAGATCTTACAGACGCCTATTATCATGTTCCAATAGCAAGAAACTTCTCTCCATACCTAGGCTTCTGCCTAGGCACCAGATCTTATGCTTTCAAGGTGATGCCGTTCAGCCTCAACATTGCACCCAGAGTTTTCACGAAACTCGGAGAGACAGTAGTACAAGAACTCAGGAACCAAAGAATAACGACTGGATCATTTGGGCGAACACAGTCGAAGAATGTCACAGGGCGACATCCAAAGTAATTCAGTTCCTGGAAAGTCTAGGTTTTCAGTTGAACCTGAAGAAATCCCGGCTGGAACCAGCAACCCAGTTCGAATGGCTGGGGATTCATTGGGACCTGGAGTGTCACAAGCTATCTCTTCCTCCCAAAAAGGTCAAGGAGATAGCGTCAGCTATACAACAATTTATCAGGAACAGAAAGATATCTCGGCAATCTCTAGAAAGAATTCTCGGCTTACTTCAATTTGCGTCAGTAACAGACGTCCTACTGAAAGCCAAACTAAAAGACATCAATCGAGTTTGGAGAAAGAGAGCCAACATTCATTTAAGAGACAAAGTCTCAACAATTCCCCCTGTACTACTAAAGAGACTTCTCCCTTGGACGAAACCCAAGAACCTTGCCAAAGCAATACCAATGCAAGTTCCCCTCTACAAGTGACGATTCATACAGACGCGTCACTCAGTTGTTGGGGGGGGGGATACTCCCAACACCAGGGGACCTGGTCCTCCAAGATGAAAAATTTCCACATAAATGTGTTGGAAGCGATGGCAGTGTTGCTAACCCTAAAGCACTTGTCTCCTCCCAAGAAAAATCATGTGAGGATAGTTTTGGACAATACAGCAGTAATCCACTGTATAAACAGGGGGGTTCCAAATCACCCAAACTGAATCATGTTCTAGTAGCAATCTTTTGACATTGGTACCTGTCAGCAACACATCTGGCAGGAGTAAGAAACATAATAGCGGACGCTTTATCCAGGACCAAACCTCTAGAGTCAGAATGGTCCCTAGACATGAATTAGTTTCGGTGGATATCCAGTCTGGTTCCAGGCCTCCAGGTAGATTTGTTTGCAATAAGCTCCAATCACAAACTTTCGTGCTATGTGGCCCCCAACCTGGACCCTCTGGCTTATGCCACAGACGCATTAGTGATAAACTGGAACCTCTGGCAGAATATTTATCTGTTCCCTCCAGTGAATCTTCTGATGAAGGTACTACACAAACTACGCTCCTTCAAAGGACAAGTAGCTCTGGTAGCACCCAACTGGCCCAAAAGCAGCTGGTTTCCACTCCTTCTAGAGCTGAAACTCCATCCCAAACGAATCCCACGACTGGAGTTGACACAAGTGGTTCAAACACAGACTGTGTCAGCTTCCTCAGGAATTCTACAAACCCTAACTTTGTGGATTTCATGAAGTTTGCAGCTCATAAAGAGGCAAATATTGATCCAGACAATGTCATATTCATAGAATCTGACAAAAGGGATTCAACGCTTAGGCAATACGATTCGGCTGTTAAGAAATTAGCGGACTTTTTAAAGAATTCAGATATTCGTCAGATGACCCCAAATCTGGCCATTTCATTCTTTAGAACTCTGTTTGAAAGAGGCCTAGCCACTAGTACAATTACAACGATTAAATCAGCCCTGAAAAAGATTTTTCAGGTCGGATTTAACATAAATCTAGCAGATTCCTAATTTTCATCCATTCCAAAAGCTTGTGCACGGCTTAGACCAACAGCCCATCCACAAAAGGTTACATGGTTTTTAAACGATGTTTTGAAACTAGCCTCGGACGTCAATAATGAATCCTGCTCTTACATTACTCTATTGAGAAAAACCTTGTTTCTTACAGCCATGGCCTCAGGCACCAGATCATCAGAATTAGCAGCTCTCTCTCGTAATCCTGAAAACATAGATTTCCTTCCGTCAGGAGAAGTGCTGCTCTCCCCAGATAGGAGTTTCCTAGCAAAAAATGAGTTCCCTCAAAATAGATGGTCCCCTTGGAAGATTATACCTTTACCTCAGGATACATCTCTGTGTCCTGTAGTAACTCTTAAATCCTTTTTAGCTAGGTCCTCCTCACTGTCCTCCAGTCCCTTATTTATCAGAGAGCAAGGTGGCACTACGTATCTCTTTACAGGGTATTAGACAGCAAATACTCTACTTCATAAAACAGGCTAACCTGGAGTCCTTCCCACAGGCCCATGACATTAGGGCTGTAGCCACCTCAATTAATTATTTTCAAAATATGAATTTTGACAATCTTAAGAAGTACACGGGTTGGAAATCTTCTCTAGTATTTAAATGCCACTATTTAAGAAACATTCAACCCTTGAAATATTCAACCATAGCTGCGGGGAGTCTAGTCTCTCCAGAGTAGTTTATCCTCTCATATTTCATTTTTCTGTCCCATTCTTAACCCCTTCTCCCTTCTACCTGCCGCTTGCACTTTCGCCACGATGCCACTCTCCTCGGTGGTGCAGAGATAGGTACCCGGATTAGTTAGGATGTTCTCACTTAAGGAATTTCGAACAGCCTTGGGTTTTCCTCAGTCCTAATTGTACATTTGTAATTAAGGTGTTTATATATATCTCTAAATCATTTGCTAACTGTGCTCATAATTAGTTTTTAAGTCATAGTTTAAGGTCTAGTTTTAAGCTTAACTATTAAGTTTATATCCTAGCATCATTACTTTAAGTAAATTGGTATATATTATTGACAATTTCATTCTCCCTTATATTAGAATTGAGTCATAAGGTTTGGAAGGCATTCTCTTGTATATTTTCACCAGCAAACACAGGTCGACCCAGAAAAGGGATTTTGACGGAGGAAAAATCTATTTCTGGGGAGAGACCTGTGTCGCCCGGTGAAAAGGTCCTTCTTGCTTCTTTTCTGATATAAATAGTTTTCCAAATATACCAGAGAAAGATTTAGCATTGGTATGCAGAGGTTACTACCCTCGCGCGAGCACCCCTAAGGGCGTCGTGTATGAAGAAAGGGCGTGTGAAAGCCACTATCACAGGTCGTCTACCATTTAGATTATTCCCCATCAACATCGATGTCTAGGGTGCGCCGTAACAGCGGTTTCGTCCGCACCGTCTTGAACCACCCCGCCACCGCCCGATGCTAGCACCATCTCACATCCTTCTATACATTTGGATTTTAATACTGGATTGGAAAGGAATAGGGATGGGAAACCAGGGTAGGGTTTCACCGGGCGACACAGGTCTCTCCCCAGAAATAGATTTTTCCTCCGTCAAAATCCCTTTTATCAGAGTGAAAACAGTAAAATGTGTTCTTTCATGCCAAATAGTTTTGATTAAAATAAGTTTCTCAAATTTTGTTTATGGTCAAGTTTGATGGTGCTATACCGAATCTTGCGGGAGTTTCATCCATGATGCCAATGCATGATAATAGTCAGTAGCAGATGAAAATGCTTTTCTCTGCTTCAGCTACATTTTGCAGCTTAAATTTGGCAGTATATGCCCTGTCTGATCTTTTCTCCATAGCGAATAAGGATATAATAGTTATGTAAAAACATATCAGTCCTATTCTACTTAACGTCATTTGTAATATACCTACAGTCATTTTTCACTATCGTACAATGGCTGAAATGCAAGCAAACAGCTGTTGTTACTGGATCCAGTTGTTCATAATAAATCAGCCTTTTCTGGCTGTATGGGTTTACACGACAAGTATAACATTACTAACGATACTTTTAGCATTCTCTTTTACTTTTTTTTACCTTAACTAGAAGCTAGGAAAGATAAAGAGATGGAGGAAAAGGGTTTAGCTGAACTAGAAAATGGGATAGATAAACACAAGACACAAACGGACACGGAGGATGGGCACTGTACCGGGCTACTGCGTGTGGAGAAGTGGGAGCTGGGGTGTTCGTAAAGTCGATCAGTCGTAACTTGCATAGGTCGTAAGTCGACAACTAGCTGTATTAACTGCATTCCCTCCTGAAAAACCCACACTTTTATCTAAAGCGTGGATTTCACTAATCCTTTTAGCAGTAGCTAAAGTTACTTGGAAAAGGGTTTTCATTGTAAGATCTCTTAAAGAGATAGTATCTAATGGTTCAAAAACGTAAGCCTGATAACCATTTTAATGAGATCCAAATTCCAGGAAACCACTGCCTCCTCCTTCTGCCTTGTCGCATCGAAGGATTTAATTAATTCCGACAAATCTTGGTTGGAGGATAAATCTAAGCCTCTGTGTCGGAAAAGTGAACTCAACATGGCTCTATAGCTTTTAATAGTTGATGTGGTCAAAACTTTCACGTTTTTCAGGAATAGCAGAAAATTCTTGCTTTACAATCTGATTGTTTCTATCCAGTTTCCAGCTGGCGCAAGAAGAACAAAGGTCTGTTCTACATATGAATAACTATAAGTTGAAGAGTAGCCAAAAATGGTAAAATAGGGTATCACAATGGCCTAAAAGGTTGATTTTAAATACCTCACCAGTATCATAAATAATTCAAAAGATTAAATTTATTTTGTCAAATAACCATTACTATTCAACAGTCTGAATATCAACTTAAAAGAGAGTCAGCTAAGCTGCTGTAACCTGGAATAGATCAAGGACATGAAGTAACCAAGTGGAACTTCTGGGCAGTGCCAATGTGAGCTCCAAGTTTTATATGGGGGTCATGAATTGAACTAGGGCGATGTTTTTAAAAGTACAGAGTTGCACTTGTATATAAATGGATATATTTCATATTAAAACAGAAGCATTCTTACCAATAATGTAAGGAGTAGGAGCCAGACACCCTGGAAGTGGTCGGCCAACTAGGATGCAAAGGCAATAGTATGTGTTTCCCTGAAACCACAACACCAACCAAAGCAGTCAAAGCTTGGCATGATACCAAAACTGGTCCTAAAGAATACAAAGAATAATGCCTCATTTAAGACAAAGCCAAAGTGGTGGAAACCTCCATGTATCTTTTGTTAAAATGGAATCAATATCACAACTTCCTGTAAAGTTAAAGGAAGTGGACAGTTCACTGATCTTCTGTACCAATACCTTTACCTAGGCCACTGGCTCCTCAGAAATATTGTCATGTGCTCTCAAGACGACCCATCTAAGCCAGAGTGAGACTATTCTTTTTAACCTCCTTGTTACCCTTATCTTTTAATGAGAACAATCTGGCTGAGCCCTCTATGAAATCCCTAGTCCAACGCATCCAAACCTGAACAGCCCTGACGGTACGGATCCTCTCATTCTTACACTGTTGAGAAAGAGGAGGAATGGCAGTAGGAGCCATAAAATGACCTAAAATACATATATTGAGTGTCTTGGCCACAAAGTAAAGAGCCAAACCAGTGGAACTCCGATTTCTGGAATGAGTTGCCCTTCTCATCAAGCCTTAGGAATAATCTTCATTTAGACTGATATTCCTGGATGACCTAGCTTGATAATCTCCACGAGTGAAGATTATGGAGGAAATTTCTGAAGTTAGGCTGATACAATAGCTTCTCCCATATATGAATAGTTCTTTTTATTGGGGATAGAGGCTGAGAAACCATTCCTGATCCTAAAGGGGTATGTATTACAAAATCAGCTGCTGTCTCACCACCTTTATTATTATTATTTAGAAGATGAACCATATTCCTATGGAACAAGCCTACAGGGATCATCGACTTGAAATTCAAGCTTCCAAAGAATATGGTGCTCATTAGGAAGAAAGAGAAGGTAGAAGGAAATACAGAAATATCTCACTTATTAACCCTCTTACGCCGCTTGGACGTATTAAACGTCAAGTCAAAATGTCTCCCGTATGCCGATTGGACGTATTATATGTCGACTCATAAAGTTTTTTTAAAAATTTGCGGAAAAATACTTGTAGGCATACCAGCCAAAAACTTTTGAATCACGCGCCTTGGGGGATGCTGGGAGTTCACAGATCAAGGAGTTGTTTTGTTTACAATCGTTACGCAGGTGCACAAGCGCGAATTTCTTTCTTATCGCACTAAAAAGTATCAGTGACACATCTCAAAAATTATTTCGTCACTTTGACATAATTTTTGCACCATTTTAAATTATCTGTTACATGGAGTATTATATATGAAAATGTGCGCAATTTCATGTAGAATACAACAAAAAATACTTATGATTGTAGCTTTTATCAGTTTCGAAAAATTTTCATATAAATAACGATAAGTGAAAAAATTTCAACCTTCGGTCAACTTTGACTCTACCGAAATGGTCGAAAAACGCAATTGTAAGCTAAAACTCTTATATTCTAGTAATATTCAATCATTTGCCTTCATTTTGCAACAAATTGGACTTCTCTAGCACAATATTTCGATTTATGGTGAATTTATGAAAAAACTTTTTCCTTACGTCCGCGCGGTAACTCTTCCGATAAATTTTTTCGTGCGATTGTCCTAAAGTTTGCACCATTTTAAATTTGCCGTTACATAAAGTTTTATATATGGAAATGTGCACAATTTCATGCACAATACAACTCAAAACAATGCATGGTTGTAGTTTTTATCAGTTTTGAAATATTTTTATATAAATAACGATAAGTGCAAAAATTTCAACCTTCAGTCAACTTTGACTCTACCGAAATGGTCGAAAAACGCAATTGTAAGCTAAAACTCTTATATTCTAGTAACATTCAATCATTTACCTTCATTTTGCAACGAATTGGAAGTCTCTAGCACAATATTTTGATTTATGGTGAATTTATGAAAAAAAAAAAATTTCCTTACATTCGCGCGGTAACTCTTCCGAAAAAAATCAGAAATTTTTTCGTGCGATTGTCGAAATGTTTGCACCATTTAAAATTAGCCGTTACATAAAGTTTTATATATGAAAATGTGCGCAATTTCATGTAGAATACAACGAAAAATGATTGAATGTTGTAGTTTTTCTCTTTTTCGAAATATTTGCATATAAATCACGATAAATAGAAAAAAAACCACGTTCGGTCAACTTTGACTTTACCGAAAGTCGAAAAATGCAATTGTAAGCTAAAACTCTTACAATCTAGTAATATACAGTCATTTATCTTCATTTTGAAACAAATTCGAAGTGTCTAGCACAATATTTAGATTTATGGTGAATTTAAAAAAAAAAACTTTCTTTCCCTCCGCGCGCCGATTCGCGGCCGCAAATCTCCGAAATGCGTACGTCGCATTCTCCTAATATTTGCTCCTTTTCATATTAGGCGTTTTATAGAGTTTCATATATGAAAATGTGCACAAATTCATGAAGAATACAAAAAAAAATATTTGAAGGTTGTTGCTTTTCTCATTTTTGCAATATTTGCATATAAATAAATATATATATAAAAATTTCGACATTCGGTCAACTTTAACTCGTCCGAAATGGTAAAAAACTGCAATTTTAAGCCAAATTCTTACAGTATCGTAATATTCAATCATTTGTCTTCATTTTGAAACAAATTGAAAGTCTCTAGAACAATATTTAGATTTATGGTGAATTTTTGAAAAAAAACATTTTTTTACGTCCACACGTTACGAATGCATGCATCACTTTGTGATAATATTTTTTCTGAGTTGCTTTGAAAATTTTACAATGTGTTATATATCAAAATGATTGCAATTTAGTGTAAAATACAAAAAAAAAAAAGTACCTCGTTAGCTTTAAGCGTTTTTCGCACAGCTCGATTTGAATACAATTATGTATGAATTTTTTTTTGTCGCTACCATATATCGCATTATTTATATATGATAATGATATTTTTTTCATTTCTGATGGTTACATACTAAACTTCAGGCAATGACAAAAAAAAGGAGCCAAAAATGAACTCTTAATCTTGAAAACTAAGCGCGCTGTGATTTTTTGAAAAAATTATTTTTTCCGCTTCCGCACTCACTCCAAACCCGCCTCGGCATATGGGACACGTTTTGGTTTTTAGGGCTTAGGCGTAAGAGGGCTAAAAAGAAAAAATAAATTAATACCTTAACAGCATTAGGGTAGTAATGCATAGCATCTTTGCTTGAACTTTTGAAGTTCCAATTGCATGACATCCTCAGGGAGACTGTGACACAGTCCAACATTATGAGGAATAAAGGACCCAGGGAACTGAGAAGTTCAATAGTGAGGCACATTTACCGCAAATTGCCACTGGTGTCCAGCAAATCTGGTCGCTCTCGGAAGGAAAAGAGGAACAGGGATTAATTACGAATGATCAAGATCTCTGTTAAAACACAACTTATGAACAATTGACAAACAAGAGACCATCCATTGATGGTCCAAGTCATACCTGCTGATATTAGGAAGCAGAAACCTCCTACAATGAACCACTTTGTCTAAAAGAGATAAATCTCTGGCAGAGGCAGACACCCACACTAGAGAACAGTGTACTAGTTGAATACTGGAATGCAAGAGCTAGAAAAGTGATCTGCTGCAAAGTACATTTCTGGAGAGCAAGAAAGTAGCTACCAAAGGGATTGCAGGTCCAGACAAAACTCTTATGATCTTGGGAACACTAAGGAGGACATGTAAACTATACAGTAGGTAAAAATTATAACCAGGAGTGTGATAACAATAATTAATTAAGT
This sequence comes from Macrobrachium nipponense, assembly GCF_015104395.2. Lineage (NCBI taxonomy): Eukaryota > Metazoa > Arthropoda > Malacostraca > Decapoda > Palaemonidae > Macrobrachium > Macrobrachium nipponense. Next base: position 27,991,338 of record NC_061106.1, read on the forward strand.
TCCATGTTATTCATTAAGAGCTATGATTTAATCTGGGAAGGAATGTGTTAATAATATATGATAGAGAGAGAGAGAGAGAGAGAGAGAGAGAGAGAGAGAGAGAGAGAGAGAGAGAGAGAGAGAGAGAGAGAGAGAGAGAGAGAGAGAGAGAGAGAGAGAGAGAGAGAGAGAGAGAGAGAGAGAATTTTTATGTAAGATATGTAAAATTCTGTTTCTCCAACAACACACTTGAAACACTACTGAGAATATGTACTGTATGTTATGCTTTAACCCAAGATTCAATGGAAGAAGTCTTTGATGGACTCCAACTCTCCTTATAGTCTAATGCAGTGAATGAAAAAATGCACTTACATGGTGGTAGTCCTTTAAAACTGCAATACCAGCAGCCTCAGAATCACAAAAGGTTACAAATGCAAAGCCACGACACAGTCCTTTCTTGTTCCTTTTCACATCAAGTTCTTTAATTTTTCCAAAGCAGGAGAAATAATTCCAAAGATCCTCATCAGAGAAATTCTTGTCAAGACTGCCTATATACAATCTGTCACACTCGTCAATTGGCCCCACCTGTAACAGTGACTAAAGGTTACCATGGATAAATTTTCTTAAAAAGCTTTTGTAGAAAGAAATACTAGGCACCATTTGACTAAATAATCAGTAAAGTTCTCAAACATTGCTAGAGTTCCATCAAATTAAGACACTATTAGAATCAATATCCTAAAAAATGGGAACGTCAAATCTTAAAAAAAACACTTAGCTTAAGGAAATTCTTTGAAAAAAGCTAAATGGGTAAAACAATAAGCATTCTTTACTAAGTTTAAATTCATCTTTAACCTTCTCATCCGGCTCTGTCCCTTCATTATCGTTTTCAAGATTCTTTTTATTGCACACATAGTCTCCACTTAAGTTTTCTTCTCCAACATCTTTTGATTGCTCAATGTCCTTTTCATTAAGTTCCTCTTCCTCCTCCTGTTCCAATTCTTCCATTAGCCCCAGCTCTTGAGCTTGAGTAAGGACAAGTTCATCTGCTAATTTTTCAGTGTCTTCAACTTGCGCTACACTGGAGTTTCCCATAGGGGTTTTTGCCACGTCTACACCCAAATCAGGTTCTGCCAACTGAAAAAGAGTTAAGTTTGTTCTTAGTCTCATATGAACTTGATGCTCTTGATATTTTTTGCACAACTTTCAGAGAGAGAGAGAGAGAGAGAGAGAGAGAGAGAGAGAGAGAGAGAGAGAGAGAGAGAGAGAGAGAGAGAGAGAGAGAGAGAGAGAGAGAGAGAAAAGCTTTTCAATGGCTGTGAGGGTTAAAGTTAAGGAATCTTAATCCATGTGTGGGTTATCTGGGATACAAAGATATTTTTCCTAAATGTGTAAGTAATCACCCACTTAAAATTAAAAGTATGACTAAGACTAAAGCAATACTAGTTTTAACTTATGGAACATTTTATTGAATCATTAAGCAGATTAAAAATGGAGAACGGGCACAAAAAAACAAACACCTTAAGTGCATAAAATTTAGAATAGTTTACTTTACCTTCAATGATGGTTTTTTATTAGGAGGCTTTGGCACATTAATAATTACAGGCTTCCCATTTATCTGGAATAAAAATTTAGTTGAAAAGCTTAAGTATTGTACTTCACATACTGTAAACACTTCAATGTTAATACTTTACAAATCTTGAATTGTAGAACTTTCAATCACAAACATTCATAAAGAAAACGGTAACTCATTTTCACATTATCACAGCTTTTCTACACTACACTGAAACTTTTCATCAGCAATGACAATTCATTTTTTTTATCACATTTTTTTATCACATTTTTTATCACATATTGCAGTAACATACCTAACTACAAGGTGATATTCTTTCTTTAAAAAATTAAACAAGGACTTAACAGAATCATTACCTCATGTTGGGTTATAGATAGTACATATTCTCCAACCTTTGGATCACAAAAAGTAATAAATCCAAACCCACGACAGACTCCATTTTTATTTTTTTTCATGTCAATGACTTGAATTTCTCCAAAGGCAGAAAAGTAGTTTTGGAGATCATCTTCCTTACAAGTTGGATCAAGGCCACCAACATACAACTTCTCTTCACATTGCAACACAACCTGAAATTTAGCTTAATTGGTGAGTAAAAGTTGGTTAAAAAGTACAGGAAAGTACATACGTACTTGTGTTTTTATTCACGACTATAACTGCAGTTGTGCAACAACCAGAAATCTTACCTCTAATTACATGCAACAGAAATAGTTAAATTTTAACTGTAATTCTTATGCCAATAATGCTGGTATGATTGAAAAAAAAAAGGATTGTAAGCACTAATCTAAATCAACAGTCACATATGAACACAGTATTATACAAAATCTAAAATTACATTTAAGCTTCAATTATTTTTCTCCTTTTTATTTGCTTATCTTCATTTCCTTGACAGCATACTGAGCTCTGAAGGGCTGCTTAACCTAACAAAGCAACAATTAATGCGGGAGTTGTGTAAAGATGGCTTGCTATTGCCAAGCAACGACCCTTGGCTAAAGAAAACTACCCAACTTAACCATTAAACAAAATGCTCTCTTTCAAAAACTGTCTACACAGAAATATTTGCCAAATGGAGGTCGAGTTGAGCTGAATATAAAATTTAGGCCAAAGGCCAAGCACTAGGACCTGAGGTCACTCAGCGCTGAAATGGAAATTGACAGTAAAAGGTTTGAAAGGTGTAACAGGAGGAAAACCTCACAATTGCACTATGAATAAAGTGTTAGGAGAGGGTGGAAAGTAAGATGAGGAAAGAAAATCTAAAAGGAAGTACAGTAATAGGAACGAAAGTGATTCCTACAGTGCACCCCATGAGGTCTACTGATGGCACTAACCTCCTACGGGGGCCAAATGGAGGTGACAAAAGGAGAATGCCCCCCAAAAAAATTGTTTGTACCAAGACAAATACATGCCATGTTGCAACTACTGTTTTAGAATGTTTGTAAAAACTTGTAATTACAGTGCAGGGAGTACTGTCCTTCACTTCACATTACACCACCATTATCCTAATTTATTGTGTTTGAAGATAATACTCCAAGTGGCTGTTATCCATCCAGACTGTTAAAAAGAATGAATTTAATGCACCTTTATCATTTCATATTTATTCCATGGTTCGTCACTCTTCCCCTATTTGGTTGTACATATTTGTGTGTTTCAACCAGAGTTAAAGCGCACTTTGATTTTATTTCTTTTCTTCTTCAACTGGTCAAGAAAATAGCTTATGAATGGATGTACTGTAAGTTGCCTACTTTTGACGTATTATTAATAATTATTATTTTACTTTTGGTCTATCACAGTCATCCTATTCGACTGCGTTGTTTTTAGTGTGAGGTTCTGGGTTGCGTCCTGCCTCCTTAGGAGTCCATCACTTTTCTTACTACGTTCACTGTTTCTAGTAGCACACTCTTCTGCAAGTCCTGGAGCTATTTCAGCATCTAGTTTTTCCAAGTTACTTTTCAGGGACCTTAGGATCATGCCTAGTGTTCCTATGGTTATGGGTACAATTTCCACTGGCATGTCCCATATCCTTCTTATTTCTATTTTTAGGTTTTGATACTTAACAATTTTTTCTTTTTCTTTCTCATCTACTCTGGTGTACCATGGTATTGTGACAACAATGAGTGACACTTTTTTCTTGATCTTGTCAATCAACGTCACGTCTGATCTTCTGGGCATGAATCACCCTATCTGTTCTGATACCATAGTCCCAGATGATCTTTGCTTGATCATTTTCTGTCACTTTCTCAGGTAAGTGTTCATACAACTTATTACTGCAAGCTAGCTGGTGTTTCTTGCACAGGCTCCAGTGGAGGGATTTTGCTACTGAATCATGCCTCTTTATGTACTGGTTCTGTGCAAGCACCACACATTCGCTTGCTTTGTGGTTTATGGTCTTGTTTTTCATATTACACTTCCTGCACATGAGTGACATGCTATTTTGTTTTTTAGACATAACTGGTTCTTATGGCCTCCTCGTGTCGCTTTTAGCATTCCTTCCGTTTCCTTCTTGAATTCTCCCCTCTGTAGCCATGTTTCATAGCTGCCCAGTTCTTTAGTCTGTCTCATGTACTGTCCATGCATTGGTTTGTTGTGCCATTCCTGTTCTGTTTTTCATTCTCCACTCTCTGTATATTTCTGGGTCTTTGTCTACTTTTATCAGTCCTTCTTCCCATGCACTCCTTAGCCACTCGTCTTCACTGGTTTTCAGGTATTGCCCAAGTGCTCTGCTCTCGATGTTGATTTTGACTTACGTATTGCCTTAAGTCTCTGCATATATTCTTTCTTGGTTGTGTCTATCTCTTGGTGTTTTATATACATATTATTTAACATGAACAATTTTTATTAATTTCTCAAGCAGGTTCTTCTATAAAATCACTAAATGTAAAAAATGCTGCATTTCATATAAAATACATGACAAAGAAAGAAACAGGAAAATAAAATGATAACATAAACTATATTAAACCAAACAAAAACTTCTTTCAGGATTCTTCTGATGATTGAAAAAGAAACCCACAAATCAATTTATGCAAAGTGATTTTGTGGGTTTCTTTTTCAATGTACTATATCATTATTATTATTCAGAAGATATGTAAACCTATTCTTAAGGAACATGCAAACAGGCGACATTTACTTTAAAAGCAAGCATCAACAGAATATGGTGTTCTTCTGAAAGAAGTTATAAAGGATAGTAAAAAATACATGAGATCACTTCTTAAATAAAATTAATAAAAAGAAATTACTAATTAATATACGGATAAATAATTTAGTAAGATACACAGAGCATTGTTTTAGCATAGTTTGTTTGTATGTGTTTTTATGTTGCATGGAACCAGTGGTTATTCAGCAATGGGAACAACGGCTTTATGTGACTTCCGAACCACATCAAGAGTGAACTTCTATCACCAGAAATACACATTTCTAACCCCTCAATGAAATGCCAGAGAATTGAACTCGCGGCCACCAATAATTATTATTAAGAAGGGTTAGTTTTTCCAGACCTCTGAGTCTTAAGTAGACTCTTCTCGGGCTAGTTCTCAGGGATTAATCCTGAGTGAAAAAAAAATTAAACTTCATTTAAAAAACCAGTTTTATTTTGAAAATATATGATGTAGTAGTTAATTGAAAAATCTTTGCTTTCAGCAAGAATATTTTTCACTTTTGAATTCCGTAGATAAATTTATCTTTGTTGGGTCCAATTTGGGCATTCAACAAATAAATGTTGCACTGTCATGGGTACTTGACATCTAATTACACTTCACTGAGTCAGCATGTGGTGTTGACATCAAGTGACCATGCGAGAATCTTGAGTCCTATAAGGAGCCTTGTTAAGATTACCTCTTTTGATCTTTCTTTTTGTGAAGATGTCCTCCATGCACACACTTCAGTTTTTATACTTTTAAGCTTATTTGTTGTTGGCACCTAGGACCATTCTCTTTTCCAATCTTGGTATATCAATGGTTTGACAGGTGTTATCCAGTCTGACACTGGGGCTGTGTAACTGTTGGAGGGATATTGCAGGCTAATTTGGCAGCAGAGTCTGCATTTTCATTTCCTTTTTTTTCCCACATGTGCTGTAATCCAACATATTTCTATTGATAATCCTGATTGGAGGAGTTGAATTTTTTTGTTGTATTTTTTGTACTATTTGATTTACTGGTTTATACCGACTTATAGCATCTATAGTACTACGTGAGTCACTGAAAATAATGGAGACACTTGCTTTTTTCTCAGATATTATATCAAGAGCCATTTGTATGGCCGTGAGTTCGGCAGTAAATACTGATGATATTAAAGGTAGGCTTCTTTTGATTAATATATTTTTCGAATATGCAGATGCTCCTACTCCAATATTATTTTTGGAGCTGTCTATATATACCATGAATTTGTCTCCTTTTCTTTTAATGTGCTCCAAAGCATGTTGGCGGTAGATTTCTGTACTAGTCATTTGTCATTTAAGTAGGTATGATAGGAAGGTACATATTTTTATTAGTTTTAACATCCATGGTGGTGACAATTCTATTGGTGGGTGAAAAATTGGATTTATATTATGGAAGTTCATTAGGTGTTTAGCTCTTTTTGGGAAAGAGCTAATACTATGAACTTCTGTTACTGGATTATAATTTTGAAAGTAGTCAGCTGCAGGAGATGATCCTGCTTGTAGTGAAAGACCTCTTCATATTGTTATTAAATTACAGTGATGTTTCAGGGGCAACATACCTGCCTCTACCAGAAGCGAGCTTGTTGGGGACAATCAGAATGCTCCTGTGCACAATCCCATGCCTTCATGGTGCAATGTTTCAGGGGCAACATACCTGCCTCTTCCAGAAGCGAGCTTGTTGGGGACAATCAGAATGCTCCTGTGCACAATCCCATGCCTTCATGGTGCAATGTATCAAGAGTTTTTAATGCAGATTCTGAGGCGGATGAATATACTGGACAGCAGTAATCTATTATGGATATGACTGTTGCCTTATTTATTTTTAATAAAATCTCTCTCTTTGCTCCCCAATTAGTGTGTGGTAACTTTTTCAATATGTTGTTCAAATATCACTCCTAAGATATTTTATTTTTGTACAAAATTGTACGTCGGTGCTACAAAGGTGAAGTTTGATTTTTTACACCACTTGGTAAATTTAAAGTAATGTCATTTAATTGCTAAAGCAAACAATGTACTGCTCAAGACACTACTTTGAGGGATTCCTTCTTCAAGTTTATAGGTTACCGAGTAGGAATTTTCAACTCTTACTTGAAAAGTTCTGTTTGTTAAAAAGTTCTTAATAAATATTGGTAAGTGGCCTCTTAATCCCTTGGAGTGGAGTTTTTGCATGATGTTATGTTTCCATGTTGTGTCATATGCTTTTTCTGTATAAAAAAATATACCTACCATTAATTTTTTTTTGTGCAAAGCCTTTTTTGATATGATCCTCTAAATGTGTTAAGGGATGTAGGGTTGATCTCCAGCTATTGAACCTGATTGTGTTGGTGTTAAAATAGATTCTTTGGTTATTACATACGTTAATCGTGCATTTACCATTTTTTCTAAGATTTTGCATAGGCAGCTTGTTAGGGATATCGGTCTATAATTGGATGGATTACTTGTATCTTTTCTTGGTTTATTTATTGGGATTATTATGGCATGTTTCCATTTATCAGGAAAGATACGTTTTAGCCAGATAGTATTATAAAATTTTAATAAATATGATTTAGCTATAGGAGCTAATTTTTCTATCATTTCAAATGATATTTTATCATATCCTGGTGTGGATGGATGGCATGAGTTGATGGCATCTAGTTCATCCATGTTGAAAATATAATTATATTCCAGGTCTTCAAGAGTTTCAAAATTGAGTATTATATTTTCATTTTGTTTTCTGATATTTTGAATATTATATTTAGGCTAGAGTAAGCACATTTTCAAAATGTTTTCCAATTATATTTGATATTTCATAAGTATCATGGTATATTTTTCCTTTTAGATGTATTGCACTTCTTGGAGGTCTTATATGTTTTCCATTGATTTTCCTTATCTTTTGCCAGATATCCCTTGTGGATGTGTTTGAAGATATGTTCGAGACATTCTTTCCATGACACAATTTTTTCAGCTATTAAGGTTTTTCTAAATTTGGCTGTATATTTGTTATATAGTGGTTTAATGTGGTTAATTGTTATATTTGTTATAATTATTTTGCTTAATATGTTTATATTATAGGGCATTCTGTTGAGTGATTTAAGGCAAGTTTTGAGTCTGTTAGTCTGTTAAGACTGTGACCCAATATGTTTTATTTTACTTAAGGTTGCTAAGGTTGGATTCCACCATGGGACAGGGGATTTTGTGGAATGTGATTTGGTTTTTGGAATGCTTTTATCTGCAGCATTTATTATGAGGTTCGAGAATGATTCACATGTAGTATGTATTGTGATCTTTGTTATGTGGGAATGGTGGTATGTTTTGAGTGCCTAGGAAATATTTATCCCAATTAGCTTTTTTGATATTATATCTTGTAGGTGGCAATATTTTGGTATTACTTAAGTAGTTCAGATGATTGGGAAATGGTCAATTGTGTATGAATCGTCTAGGACAGTCCATTCAAATTTTTTAGCTACATAATTTGAACATAATGAAATGTCAATTGAGGAAAAGATTAGGTGTGTATTTGAAAAATATATTGGAACTTCACTTTCATTGAGACAACACAGGTTAGGTTTCATAGTTTTTCCTATGTTGGTTCCAGATATGTCAGTGGGGTTATTAGTATCCCATAAAGGTTTATGTGCATTAAAATAACAATTTTTGGAAGTAAATTGTATTTTTCCTAACTATACAAACCTGAGGTCCTTTACATAAGGAATTACTTTCAGCGTAGCTGGAATTACGGCTGTTAAATTATTGAACAAGGTGGTTAGGCAGTAACTACCATGTGGCAGGCGGGTAGGTTAGCCTGCCCAGATGTAAACACTCCACTTTACCTTTCAGCTCAGGTTCAGATTGACGGGTGGCATGAGGTGGGTATGTATGTAAAGGACCTCAGGTTTGTATAGTTAGCAAAAATACAATTTACTTCCAAAAATTGTGATTTATTCCTACACGATATACATACCCTCGGTCCTTTACATAAGGAAGACTCACTGATTGGTGGGAGGAATATGAGTGAGCCTCTAGAACTTACTGGAGTTTTACACACCTAGGCTACTCCTGGTCGTAAGAGCGAGGAGGAGTGCATTGCCTCTGACAACTTGATCGGAATATAGGAGCTGCATGATCAATAGTCAGACTTCTGGGCCTTTTTGAAATGAGTGAGGAATCGTAACTTATCCGAAAATGGGCTGTGAAGAATATTTAAGAGTCGGAGACATTAATGCAAGTTCTGGGAAGGGTTTGAATTATTGCCAGTCTCCTTCCTCCCCTTGCTAGAGGAAGAGTGGGATTGCTTCTATGATTCTGATAAGAAACATAAAAAGGATGCTTTATGTATAAGCTTACCGCATCAATCGTCCGACCAGCCAGTGTAAGTTCGAGTCCTATCCTCAACCCAAAAGAAGAGGAATGGAAGGACAAAGTGGGAAAGGTGGAGAGGCCAGCCACTCTCGCATCTTCTTACCTCTAGAACAGCACACCATAGGCGATATGCAACTTGTCCTCTTGAAGGAGCTGGGTAAGCTAACACAACCAGCTGGGTTCACCGGGCGACACAGGTCTTCCCCAAGAAATAGATTTTTCCTTCGTTAAAATCCCTTTTCTGGGTTCGACCTGTGTTCGCCGGTGAAAAGTTACCACAGAATGCCTATCCAAGCCTACTAGATACTAAGTATTCTTATAGGGAAGGAGTTAATGAAACCTGGGGTTCATTTTAACTTAAATTTACTCACTTATTATTTACACTAGATTCATTTAAACTTAAACTTACTTACTACTTACGCTAAGACTTAAACTATGACTTAGAACTAGTAATAGCATGAAGATATCATACAATTGACAGGGTATTCAAGGTAATATCACATTTCCAGGATATGTACAGCCCGGTCCATAAAACAATCCGGGACCAAATATTCTATGTACAAGCTTTGGTGGCAGGATGACGCCCAGGCCCTCTCAACCCAGAGGAGAGAGGTATGGTGGGGAGTACGAGCGAGGCAGGTAGGAAGGAGAGAGTATCAGGAAGGAGAAAGGGGTAAGGAGAAGAATGATTATTCGGGGGAGACTATGCTCCCTGCAGCAATTGCTGGGAATTTAAGAGCTTCTAAATTTTTAAATAGTGGCGCTTAAAAACTACTGGGGATTTCCAACCTGTATACTTTCAGGTCCTCAAAATTCATATTTTGAAAATAATTAATAAGAGGTAGCCACTGCCCAGATATCATGGACATGTGGGACTGAATACGGGTTGGCTTGTTTAATAAAGTAGAGTATTTGTTGTCTAATACCTTTAAGAGAAATTGTGCCACCTTTTTCTCTAATGAAAAGAGGACCTGACGATGTTGCGGAGGTTCTGGCTAAGAAGGATCTAAGGGTAGTGACAGGGCACAATGTGTCCTGTGTCAAAGGGATGATTTTTCATGGGTCCTCATTCTTAGCCAGGAAGCTCCGGTCTGGGGATAGTAGTACTTCCCCTAAAGGGAGGAATTCTATGTGGTCTGGATTTCGTGAGAGAGCCGAGAGTTCAGATATTCTGGCACCTGAGGCCATAGCCATTAGGAATAGTTTTTCTTAGGAGGGTTATATACGAGCATGATTCATTATTAGTGTCTGAAGCCAATTTAAGTACATCATTCAAGAACCAAGTGACCTTTTGTGGGCGGTCAGTTGGTCTTAGGCATGCACATGCTCTCGGAATGGAGGAGAAGTATGCATCTGACAAGTTAATACTAAAGCCAACCTGAAAAATTTTCTTCAAAGCTGACTTGATTGTTGTAATAGTACTGGCGGCTAGGCCTTTCTCAAACAGAGTTCTAAAGAATGAAATTGCTAAATTCGTGGTCATTTTGTGGGCCCCTGATTCCTTCAGGAATTTGGCCAATTTTTTAACAGCCGAATCATATTGCCTTAGAGTTGAATCTCTTTTATCTGATTCTATAAATACAATGTTACATGGATCGATACTCGCGTCCTTTTGGGCTGCAAACTTCATGAAGTCCATAAAGTTAGGGCTTTCAGAATTCTTGAGGAAGCTGACACAGTTTGAGTTTGTACTATCTGTGTCGGTTCTGGGTGAGGGATCCGTTTGGGTTGCTTTTCGGCCAATTGGGTGCCACTAATGCTACTTGTCCTGTGAAAGATCGTAGCTTGTGCAAGACCTTCATCAGAAGATTCACCGGAGGGAATAGATAAATCTTCTGCCAGTTGTTCCAATCTATGGTCATCGCATCTGTGGCATAGGCTAGAGGGTCCAGGTTGGGTGCCACATAGCATGGCAGCTGTGGTTGGATTCTGTGGTGAATAAGTCTACTTGAAGGTCCGGGATTTGGTTGTAAATCCACTGGAATGAGTTCTTGTCCAGGGACCACTCTGATTGTAGTGGAGTAGTCCTGGAAAGTGCGTCCGCGATCACATTCTGGACTCCTGCCAGATGGGTTGCTGACAGGTGCCAATGACTTTTCGCCGCTAGAGAAAATATTGCAATCAGCACATGATTCAGCTTGCTTGACCTGGAACCCCCTCTGTTTATGCAGTGTACCACCACTAGGCTGTCCGAGGCTATCCTCACATGGCTGTTCCTGGCCGGAGTTAGTCACTTTAAGGTTAGGAAAACTGCCATAGCTTCTAGCACATTGATGTGGAACTGGTGGAACGTATCCGACCATATCCCTTGAACCTTCTTGTACTGTGGGTATCCCCCCAGCCACTCAGTGACGCGTCTGTGTGAATTGTCTAAGACGGAGGAGGGAATTGCAGTGGTAATGCCTTGGTTAGGTTCCTGTGCTTTGTCCATGGGCGAAGCCTCTCTGCTAGGATGGGTGGAATTACTGAGATCTTGTCCCTGAGATTGATGTTGGCTCTCTTCGTCCAGACTCGATTGATATCCTTCAATGTGGCTCTTAGTAGGACGTCTGTTATTGATGCAAATTGTAGCGAACCGAGGATTCTCTCTTGGGTACGACGAGAGGCCTTCTTGTTCCTGAGGAACTGTTTTGTAGCCGCAGCTATCTGCTTGGCCTTCCTGGGTGGAAGGGATAGCTTGTGTTTTATTAGGTCCCATTGGATTCCCAACCATTGAAAGTGGGAAGCCGGTTCCAGCCGTGATTTTCTCCTTGTTTATCTGGAATCCCAGAGACTCCAAGAGTTCTATTACTTTGGCTGTCGACCTGCGGCATTCCTCGACGCTGGCTGCCCAAATGAGCCAGTCGTCCAGGTAGGCTACTAACATGATCCCCTTGGTTCTTAGTTCTTGGATTATCGTCTCTCCTAGCTTGGTGAATATCCTGAGCACAGTGTTGAGCCTGAACGGCATGACTCTGAATGAGTAAGCCTTGTTCCCTAGCCTGAAGCCTAGGTACAGAGAGAAGTTCCTTGCTATCGGAACATGATAGTAAGTCTGTAAGATCTATAGACGTGGTGACAGCCCCACGGGGAAATAAGGTCCGCACCTGCGAGACTGTCAGCATACGGAACTTGTCGCAAAGAATGTATGAATTGAGCCTTGACAAGTCCAGAATCACTCTTCTTTTGTCTGAGTCCTTCTTTGGAACCGTAAACAGACATCCTTGAAATTTTAGTCTCCTTACTTTCTTTATGGCCTTCTTTTGTAGGAGATCTTTGGTATATTCTATCAGGTCCGCTGTTGGGATCTGGAAGAAGTTTATTGGTGGTGGGGGCCCTTTCTTCCATTTCCATCCCAGGCCCTTGGAGATTATACCGTGTGCCCATGGACTGAAGGTCCAATGGTCTCGAAAGAGATATAATCTCCCTCCTACCTGCGGGCTCTCACTGGTTGGCTGCAGGTTTATACCCTCTACCTCTTTGGAAACCTCTACCCCTTGAGCCGCTTCGTAGCCGGGAGCTACCTCTGGCTCTACTGCTACCCGCATGCCTATTGTAGCTACGAAATGATTCCCTAGCTTCATAGGCGGGGGAGGTTATGATGGCTGTGGAGGTTGAGGGTTGCTGGGCTGGCGGAATCTGTAGCAGAACAAACTGCTACTGTGGCTGAGCTTTCGATGTTGAAGGCTTCCCAACTTGTGATATTGTGACTGCCTGAACAATTGTCTGTGGTCGAGAGGGCTAAGGATTGTACCTCCTCGGCCTCTTCTTTGCTCTAGCTTGATGTCCGGGTGCTTCAAACTTCCGTTTGAAGTGAAGTCCCCACTGGACCCGGAGGCTCTAGTTGGCTCTGGAGGCTTCTCGCAAGACATATCTACCTCTGCCTGAGGGAACAGGTTCTCTCCCCAGATTGACGCCTTTATCAATCTGTTAGGTTTATGTCTGATGGAAGCCTCTGCCAGGACGTATTTCCTGCAAGTTCGCCTTGCCATTCCAAAATCGTATAGGTCTGACTGGAAAGTCTGTAATAGACTTTTCGTCAGGACCTGGAATACTTGTTCGTCCCGGTACGTCGTGGCTACCAACTCCGCCGAGGTGACGGAGTTGATAGACCTTGCTAGTCTCGACCTTGCCTCAAACTCTGTTTTGATCAGGTTCTCCGGAAGTTTGGGCAGCTTCTCGGAGAATAAGGTGGAGGCACAGTCTGCGTCCAGTTTACCTGCCGTAAACGTGGCCGGGGCTTCGTTCCAAAACTCCCTACTCGCAGGGAAGAGAAGGGAAGTAGCCCGTCTCTTTTAAAGCCAGGAGAGGTTTATCCTCCGCTATGGCTTGCAAAGTTAGCTCCGCCACCTTGTCGGTGCAGGGCGACGGGACTCGATCCGGGGTCACAAACATGGTGTATGTGCCCTTGTGAGGCGTTAACCTGGTGTTAACGCACTCCCATTGGGACAAGGTGCGTGCTCAGACAGCTTGGGCTTGGTCCCTCGGGAAGATCACCATCTCCTTTGGGACCTTGTCAACTCTCACTAGCGAGTGCTCCGTTAGTCTGACAAACCCGGGGAAAGGGAACTGGAGACCTTTTGGGAAAAGCTCAAAGTCCTCCAGTGGCTGCCGGGTCCCGCACCCTTCGATAGTTAGCTTCCCATCTACTTATGGGGCATGCATAGCAAGCCGCCACGGATTGTTTTTATGGAAGGGGGGAAGCTTGGAAGCATCCGGCACCACCATCGCCAGCGCCGGAGATCCGGAGTGGAGAAATCCGGTCATCATCTGCAACGGTTTGATTTTCTCGGCCACCATGTCAGAAACTGACTGGCCGGAGATATCAGATCCGGAGGCGCGTCGCAACGACTCAAACCTCTAGTCTACTGCTTCCCTAACCCTCGACAATAGAAGGTTAGCGAGCAGTTCATGGTCTACGCCGGACTCCGTCTCCTTGGGTTTGGCAGACTTTGATCTCGATCCCTTAGAGGGGAGAGAACCCTTGGCAGCAGGCGACTTGTCATAAGATGTCGACGGCCGTGGGGCCGGAGATGACTCAGTCGCTGCTGACGGAGTCGGCTTTGATCCCTTGGGCAGGGATTTCGGTCTCACTGATTTTTCCTTGGGACTGACAGACCGTGAGCTGTCCCAAGAAGGGGCGGGCTTGGAGAAGCCCCGGAAAGAAGAGAAAGAAGAAGGAGTCGGACTGAGGAGACTACTTGCCTCACTTACCTCCTCCTCCAGGGCCATTGGTTCCCTATGAATGTTGATGGCAGCCATGTCCGCCATCAAATCCTCTTGGTCATCCGGCAGGGGTGCCGTCTCCGCCCGGATGGCATTGATGATTGGAGCCACCAGATGCGGTTGGACTGATGCCGAGGGGGACCCCTTGAACAAAAGGGCTCCCAGGCTGGCATCCAGGTCCGTCCTCGAGTTCTGGCGGGTTTCCTCAGCCGTCTGCTCGTTTATGAGAAGCATCACCGTCTCGTAACAGACGGTGCATGCCTCCGGGTGCCAGACCATGTAAGGGGGTTGTCCCTCCTCGCCTTCGAAGGGCACCAAGCAGTTGGCGTGGGAGCGGCACTCCTTGTGCCCAAAGGTCTCGCCGAGGGAGGCGGAGCACCCCGTCGACTGGCAGCGTACCTTCTGTAATTTTAGTTATTAGTGAGTATCAGCCTCAAGGAGGGCCGGAGCTACTCCGGCGAGGGCATGCAACTTAAACTAGATAATGTTCAAGTCTTACTCATTAACATATTCAATTCACTGAATAACTTTAATATCTAACTGCCTGCTCTCGATCCCGCTCCTGGGTTCAATGTAGGTCTAATACTTGAGATCCGATATCCGTCGGACCTGGGAGGAGGACCGACCTCAACTCTGTATGGCTGGCCGAACCGGAAGGCTACGTATTAACGTAGGCCCCTACATGATCTCCAAAGATTGAGAACTGAGCTATGGCAGGTTTAATGCAACACTCCGGTGGCAGATGTGAGGGTGAGTCACTCTCCGTCAGCACCACAAGGGTCCGGAGCTGTTCACTGTACAGTCCCTCAAAGCTTAGCTCACTTGAAGTCTCGTTTCTCCTTGTCCTAGCCACTGCCTATGGAACGGACCGAGGTGGCGGATCAGGAAAGATAATTCTATATCTGACGTTGCCTACCTCTACTGAGGAGGGAGGGGTGGGAGCAAGACTCTTGCCCCAATTCTACTGTTAGAGGGGGCCGGAGAAAGAGACAACAGAGCGGCGGAGCAACATATGTACTACCCGAAGCTATGTCCGTCATCCAGCAGGGCCGGGGGACTATGAGCTCGGAACTCTAGTACCCATCTCCCCCCCCACACTCGTCCCCCTCCTTCCACTTATGTGAAACTCAAGCGGCCGTTCCTCACAAAGAGTACTAGTACCACAAGTTATAATGGTTCGGCTGGGCCGACCCTAATAGTGGGTAAGGGGGGAGGGGGGGTTGGTATGGGAGGGTGGTCGGTCGTGATCGTCTGGTCACCTACCCAATCAGAGGTGGCCACCTATGAGCGGTTGTGTGGGCTACCACTGTAGGGGTGGTAGTGTGACTGGGCCTATGGCCCGTCGTGGTTGGTACAGCAACCGGTTGGGGTGGCCCTCGATCGAGAGGCGTAGCCTACTACTAAAGGTGAAACCGAAGGAGGCTAGGCCAAGACAAATGTTAACCAGACCTTTTACGATACAGTAATACAGTATTGCATAATGACAATAATGAATATACATACATACTTGATAACGAGGCACTATGGAAGAGTTGCAAGGGGTTTTTATATATATTTTTGGGAAAACAACCGATATGGATCTAGCTGACTAACCGAGATCGCTAGCGACTTGGAACGTTAGGCTAAATCTCCTTTAGGATATCGTTATGCGGACAGTAGCCCTCAACTAAACCTACCAAACTCGAATTTAGTTGATTCAGACTGGCCAGTAGGATAGATCCCATTATATGAAAGAGAGAGGGGGCTCTCTTATCATTGATATCCCCCCTGAAGAGCTTTAACTCTGTCAGGGGAAGAGGCATAAGGGTAACGGTTAAGGACAGTTAGCCTACCTTATTAATCTACTTGGGCTGAACTGATGGGTGGCAACTCTTCCACCTCTTCAGTGAATTAATTGAATAGAGATATTTACATATATTTAGTTTGTAAAGAATAATTCATGCACATTTACGTTGGGAAGAGAGAAAGAGTTTCTAACTCTCTCTCTCTCTCTCTCCTACTATATAATAGACTGCTAATAGCCTATCAAAACATGATAATCTAGTATTATGTCAAGATCAGCTCGAACACGCTCTTGAGCTGGGGGGGGGGGGGGGGCAAAATACTTTGAACGCCCTCTGTCTAGCCCCCAGACTTACCCCAGGGTATGTCATGAGCGAGTTCGGCACCTCTACGACCCATAACTCTAATGATAACAGGTGAACACATGAATTAGGTACATTTAATGCAACAATATCTTTGATTTATTCCTATTTCCGCTAAAACATGCGTACCTAATTCCCACGCGTTCTTGCTCATGCTCATAAAATGGCAGGGTACGCTGACTTCCCCGCAATGCTTTCTACAGGGCCGAAGGCTAATTTGGGAAGTCCCGCAACCTTATAAGTTACGAAAAACGGAAATTGGGGTACTCAACTTCGATGCAGGAGTAATCTCTGAAGAAGCCATCTCAAATTAATCACTTAAATGCACAAATTCCAGAGAGCAAGAAAAAGCGTGTCGCTAGTTCATTAGTCTAATACAAGATTGCAGATGGTGCTCGGGTCGGGTAGTAGTAGCAGTAGCGAGATGAAGGGAGTGGCCGCTGCGACGGCTCCCCCCATGAGAGGGATTTTGGAAAGGAAACCTCTAATTGGCAGAAGACCTGTGAATAGTGGCTTCCACTCGCCTTGTACTTTATACCCGACGCCCTTAGGGTGCTCGCGCGAGGGTAGTAACCTCAGCATACCATGCTAGCTTTTTTCTCTGGTATATTTAGAACCTATTTATACTAGAAAAGTGAGCAGCAGGATCCTTTTCACCGGCGAACACAGGTCAAACCCAGAAAATAACTTGGATACCCTTCGATGATAAATTTTCATTTTCAAATGGAGGCAGATTCTTTAAATACAATGGCATATCTTACCTCCTCTTCCTCCTTGCCATTCTTCCGTTTAAAGTACACATCTTGCTTCACAGCTACTAATTCACCATTTATCTGAAAAGTTCAGTGACACTAAAGAATTAGACCAAAAAGCAGCAAAAATCCATCTGAAACAAAATAAATCAGAGACATAAAGAAACCTATTTTAAAAAATGATCTGAAACACTGATGATCTCTGCCACTGCTTAATGATTTTTAACCAAAATCATCTGCAAGGCATCAGAAGCAAAGCTGAGGAGGCAGAGGTATCTATATCAAGAGCATTCACTGCACAAATTGGCAGAAAAAAAAACAAGGGCCTCATCTATGGAGGCTCTGAATTGACAATGGGGCATTCCATACATGAACACACTTTAAAATGTAAAGGGTGAACACAATTTACAATATAAAGGATTAGAGGCATAATGAAGTAAAAAAAAAAAAAATAGTTCATTGGTGTGTCTACTGTTGTAAGACATTAAGCATATAACATACACAAAATTAAGAAATTTGAATACCATGTACACACCTGCTAAAGAAGTTTTAACAAAAGTAAAGCCAAGTGGTGTTAATACCATACTCAATTCAACCTCTCTTTGAATAGTAATCAGATATCATCTAGAATTACATTTTCTGTTGTAATAAAAAGTAATCAGTAAAATGGCTCACTAACTTAACACAATCTTAAAGTGTAAATGACTAAGGAAAGGCTGCAAAAGCACATGTACAGGTACTAAACAACCTATCCAGTCATTCAGGTAGAAAAGCACAAAACACAGGTTGATAACAGTGCTAAGAGGGCTCTATTCAACAGCAATATAATCACATGAGCGAATGACTTTAACTTTTCCTTTTACAAGAGTCAGCACTTCTCTGGAACAATTGTGAAGCTTTTCTATCAAGAATGATTCCGTCTTTCAAGAAGTAGTACATACAAGTTGTACCAAGACCTATTATTCAGCCACCAAAAAAACATGAGATGTGTCCTTGTATAGAAGCATCAATTATGATAATTTAGGATGAAAGTTTAAAGTTTAGGCACTCATAACATTAGTTTGACTTTTACCTTCAGTATCTGCTTGTTCCTTTTCTACTTGTATGAGTTCTTTAATTAATGTAATATTTTTTTTTAACTTTTCTTTTCTTGCTCGTTTCTACTCTATATGTATTAGAATTATCCCAAACTTACTGTAATGCCAAAGTACATCAAGTACCATCAAAAGCAAAAGAATAACCCAAACGAAAGATAAGATCATGACAGACCTCAATATCTATCAGAAAAATTATAAGTTATGAAGAGTTTATGCTAAAATTATTGTCACAATTTCATAAAATGCATCTAAAATTAAAAAATGTTTAAAATACTCCCTTAAAACTGAAATGCAAGAGAGTTATCACCCATAATCTTTAATATCCTTAGGTAATATACCTTTAATTTTGCTCTTAATGATTATGATTATAGTTCACAACACTGTACTAATAAGAGATTTAAAAACAAAACCTTAAGGAAATTACCACATGGGGTTCAGTCTGATGAATAACTTGTTGTGCAACAGATACATCTGCATATGTAATGGATGACACATTTCTCTTCGTTAAGATCCTTGTCATTTTACCAAATTGGGAAAAGTACATTTCTACACTTTTTGGGTCGTGGGCTTCAGTCAGACCTTCAACAATGATTCTAGGACGAAAATCTGGCAAAGCCTATGGGAAAAGAAAAAAGTTTTACTTCTCAACTTTCCAACCGAATATTATATTAAAAATCAAGAGAATCATGTTAGATCTGAATATGTTTTTCTTTCACATACAGTTCCATTACCTAATGAAACATCTATGAGTATACTGTATACACTGTATAACAAAATTAAAATGATGACAGGATGAATCTCCTCATTCTAGTACAGAACAAAATCCATCTTAAGTTTATACTTCAAATAAATCCCACTTCTTTTTCAGTGAGATTGGAAATTCTTGATTTGCAGTCCCCGGTTATTGGCGGGGTGCTGGTAACCGGAACTCGGTGCCTTATGGTGCCATAAATCGCCAATTTTATGGCGCCAGACAAGCGCCATAAAATCGGATCGCCATTAACCAGGGACTACCTGTATATATACACATATATTCTTACTGGATACTTACCACATCTTCTAATTTAACTCCTAGTCGTCTAACATGGAGCTCATACCCATTAACCTGGAATACACAAATTAATGAATAAACAGTTTTTCAAATTATTTTACATTATTTAGTTTCATCTTAACCTAATCTTTCATACATGCCCAACCACAATGCACTGACCAAAGTTCCCTAGATCTCTGGTCCTTTGGCTATTAAACCAAAGTTGTAGTAGTCATCTCACCTAACTTAATACAAAACTGAGGGTCCACAAAACAACACTTTAATTTCTTATAGAACCACATTCCTGTCTACAGCTGTTTTCCAGAAGATTCTTATTTACAGTTACTTCTTATTGCTTGTTCCCTACTCATTTTCCTTTTAAAATCATTTTTTGTGCCCTTTTTGACTTTAGTGCTTAAGTAAATGATGTATTGGTGAATTCCACCTTTATTCCATATTCGGACTACTAATTTCCTTGGTTAATAACTAGCACCCTTGTCAGTAACTATCAGTGAAAAATTCTTTCTTGATTTCCCGAGAACTTAGGATTTTCACAACACTGTTTCACTTGGGATTAATCATTAAAGTGCTGAATACTAATTTAAATTTTCTCAAAAGATTTAATGTCTTCTCTATAAGAGAGTCCTTTTTCATTATGTAGCACAAACTAGTTAGGGCTTGGGAGTGTGTTTTCAATTAATAATCACATTTTTCCACGTTTTGTTTTCTGTACTACCATGAAGAGTAAATATACTGTCACATTCCTTCTTTTTATTTTTAGTAATCTAAGGTCAATTGCTACATATTACATAATTTTTTACTTTACATTTTTGTTTGGCAATCTTAAATAATTTTCATTAACCTCCATTCATTTATTTTCTCTTCCATTATTTTTCAACCACCTGATACTTACACTTTTTTCCTTGCAAAGATTGTAAATATAACCTTCAATACTTACAAGTGCTGCCAGCCTTGATTTTCATAGGCGGTAACACCAACTCATTTTACGCACTTGTACTATTCAGCATTTTTGGCATGATTCGGACATTCATCATGTTTTTCTAATCATCCATTAATGTATACTATAGTTTTCTGGCCTTAAGAACATACAAATGCGTTGCATCCTAATGAGCACCGAGATGTAGGTTCATTGAGCAACCTCTGTTTTGTATTGGTACAGGTTTTCTGTTTTACTTTACAGGCAGTCCCCGGGTTACGACGGGGGTTCCGTTCTTGAGACGCGTCATAAGCCGAAAATCGTCGTAAGCCAGAACGACGCTTGGAAATATGTCTTAAACTAATAAAAAGTTATAAAAACCTTACTTGTAATCCTTTGGTTACACTACATGTTGTTTCCTGTAGTTTTATGTACAACCTGGAGTTATTTTCATAAAAGAATGCTGGTTCTTGAAGGTAAAAACTATTGTAATCCTCTGGTGACACTACATTCTTGAAGTTATATGTACAACCTGGAGTGATTTTGCCAAATCTTGAGGGCTACAAGAACAGCTGATTACTATTTACGTATCATATAGACTAATTAAAGTAAACGTATCTTTAAATAGGCTTATATATTAGTATCAACAAAACATTTCCTGCCATGAGTCAGAGGCCGTTTAATGAAACGAACACTTCTCTGTCCTATCTGTTCAGAAAATAAACGTTACGTCAATCCCCGAGACCATTGTTGCCAAGGCCTCTCTCTCTCTCTCTCTCTCTCTCTCTCTCTCTCTCTCTCTCTCTCTCTCTCTCTCTCTCTCTCTCTCTCTGTCTCTCTCTCTCTGTCTCTCTCTCTCTGATCAAATTACACTGGAACCTTGACATACGATTGCCCTAATATACGAATGTTTTAAGATACAACAGAAAATTTGCGAAAATATAAGCTTTGATATACAACGAAATATTTGAGATACGATTTTGCGATGAGTGTTAGTTGTATAGGCGACCAATAAATGGCGTTCAGTCTGTTTGTTTGTTGGTGCTGCATGTTAACACGTCGTTGTTTAGTTCGTTGTATTTGCGCCTATTTTTTCGTGTTATTTTGTGGGACTGATTTTATTATTAACCATGGGTCTCAAAGCTAAAGACAAAGCAGGTGATGAGAAAAAACCCAAGAAAATTATTTCGATGGAAGCAAAACATGAAATTATAGCAAACGAGTATGGTCGAAATCCTTCTACAATATCCACGATCATCAAGCAGAAGGAAGCTATAAAAACCTTCCAAAGGCATCACCATTATTTCTAAACTACGAACTGATTAAAAAAAATAAATAAATTAGTTTAGCAATGTTATTTCATTTGTGTTTATTACGTAGTTATTAGTGTACATACGTAAATAAAAAGAGAACAAATCGTTCCCTGCCACCCTTCCCTACCTCCTCCTCCTGCTGGCCTCACGTCATCTTTCGTTGTGGTAAGTAAAATTCCTTTCTTTTTTTTAATTGATTTTATTAACATTTATTATCATTTATCACATTGCTATGTTATTTTATCATTATGTGTGTTATTACTTGTTTATCTGTGTTTAAATTGTGTATATTTTATGTAATTTAGCTATGTTTAGGTGTGGTTTCATAGCGCTAGAACGGATTAATACATATTACATTATTTTTAATGGGAAAAAATGCTTTGAGATACAACTGTTTTGATATACGACGATGGTAACGGAACAAATTAAATTCGTATGTCAAGGTTCCAGTTACTGGATAATGTCTCTCTTTGGATACTTCGATTTGGCAAATCTTGAGGGCTACAAGAACAGTTGATTACTATTTACGTATCATATAGACTAATTAAAGTAAACGTATCTTTAAATACGCTTATATTATTAGTATCAACAAAACATTTACTGGCATGAGTCAGAGGCCGTTTAATGAAACGAACACTTAACTCGGAGCGTCGGAAGACGCCTGTCTCTCTCTCTCTCTCTCTCTCTCTCTCTCTCTCTCTCTCTCTCTCTCTCTCTCTCTCTCTCTCTCTCTCTCTCTCTCTCTCTCTCTCTCTCATTAACGAATGAAAAAAAGGAAATTTGCAACATACTGGCAGAACGATATAAGAGAGAATTCACCCCTAGAATAGATAATGAAGATAATGATATAGAAGTAAGGGATGAAAATAGTGAATATTTAGCTGACATAGATATTAATGAAGCTGATATTGTGCAGGCTATTAATGAAATTAAAAATGGAGCTGCTGCAGGGCCTGATGGAATTCCTGCTATTTTGTTAAAGAAAGTAGTTCATTCTATCGCAAAGCCACTTGCAATATCATTAAGACAAAGTGTAGATACAGGCAAGATATATGATGAGCACAAATTAGCATATATTACCCCTACTTTCAAAAGTGGATCAAGACTAGAGGCAAGTAATTATAGGCCTGTGAGTCTAACATCACATATTATGAAAGTGTATGAAAGGGTAATGAAGAAAAATATTATGAAACATTTAATAAAAAATAATTTGTTTAATAAAGGACAACATGGTTTCGTACCCGGAAAAAGTACACAAACCCAACTGTTAGTCCACCGTGAAAACATATTCAAAAATATGAAAAGCGGAAATGAAACAGATGTGGTTTATTTAGACTTTGCAAAAGCTTTTGATAAAGTGACCATAATATATTGGCGAAGAAAATTAGAAAACACAATATCGTGGATAAAGTAGGAAGATGGTTAAAAGAATTTTTACACAACAGAAAACAGATAGTTATTGCAAACGACGAGAAATCGGATGAAGCCAAGGTAATATCCGGTGTGCCGCAAGGTACGGTGTTAAGCTGCAATACTGTTTGTTATTATGATTGAAGACATAGACAATAATGTTAAGGATTCGGTAGTGAGTAGTTTCGCAGATGACACAAGAATAAGAGAGAAATTTACTTTTGATGAAGATAGAACGCTCTACAAAGAGACCTTAACAAAGTATATGATTGGGCAGAGGTAAATACGGATGGTATTTAACTCTGATAAATTTGAATCAATAAATTATGGAGACAGAGAAAGAAAGCTATATGCATATAAGGGACCTAATAATGAGACCATCACAAATAAGGAAGCAGTTAAAGACCTTGGTGTGATGATGAATAGGAACATGTTATGCAATGATCAAATAGCAACTCTGTTGGCAAAATGTAAAGCAAAAAAATGGGAATGTTGTTACGGCACTCAAAACAGAAAAAAGAAAAACTGAACACATGATTTATGCTTTATAAAACATATGTTCGTAGTCCACTTGAATATTGCAATATGATATGGTACCCACACTATCAAAAGGATATTGCACAAATAGAGAGTGTACAAACGGTCCTTTACAGCTAGAATAGAAGAAGTTAAGGACCTAGACTACTGGGAAGAACGACCACAATTCTTAAAAATTATATAGTCTAGAAAGGAGAAGAGAACGCTACATGATAATTCAGGCATGGAAACAGATAGAAGGAATAGCAGAAAATATCATGGAACTAAAAATATCAGAAAGAGCAAGCAGAGGTAGATTAATAGTGCCCAAAACTTATCCAGAAAAATAAGGAAAGCGCACAGGACATTAATCCACTACGCACCAGCAATCGATAATGCAGCGTCTATTCAATGCGTTGCCCAGCTCATCTGAGGAATATATCAGGAGTGAGCGTAGATGTGTTTAAGAATAAGCTCGACAAATATCTAAACTGCATCCCAGACCATCCAAGATTGGAAGATGCAAAATATACCGGAAGATGTACTAGCAACTCTCTGTATGACATTAGAGTGCCTCACACTGAGGGACCTGGGGCAACAACCCGAACAAGATGTAAGGTCTGTAAGGTAAAAGGTGGGGTCCCCCCCCACCCCCCCCCCCTTTCTTCCCCCCCCCCCCCCCCCCCTCTCTCTCATCAAATTACTGGATAATGTCTCTATGGATACTTGGAATTTGCGTTGTAATCTAACCAGAAACTTCGTTTTGTTATTATTACTGGAAACAAGCAATGATTTTTTCATTATTTGCGCTTTTGGACTGTTATATGTAAACTTTGCGCACCGCAAACTAGTATGTATTCATTCGCTTGGAAACTAGTTCCGCATATGAGGCGTCATTAAAAAACATCGAAAAATACGACATAAAAAGTGTCGAAAATCATCATAATCTCAAAATTTTTGTTGTAATCTAACCAGAAACTTATTTTTATTAATATACTGTGCTAAACTATAAAGGATTTTTATCATAGTATGCGTTTTTTAAAAGCGTCGTTAACTCAGAGCGTCAGAAGCGTCAGCGTCGTAAACTCGGAACAAGCGTCGTAACCCAGGACAGATTTTTCCATTGAATATTTAAGAAAAAGCGTCGTAACCTCGGAACGTCGTAAGCTGGAACCGTCGTAACCCGGGGACCGCCTGTACTTTGTCTTTTGTATTAATTTTCTTTCTATATGACAATCACATCTGTCTTAAATAACTGAATGGTGAAGTAGCCCTAGCCTAGCTAAGGATGCTTGAATGAATACAGCATCACTTCAGCTTCAACACTCTCCAACATGACAACTGATGTGTGATCATAAGATTAATATTTGCATGAGAACTCAAAATGACAAAGAAGAGCAGACTGAGAGTCAGAATATGAAGTGATAAATGATAATGTGAAACAATTGAATTCTCTCCTAAAATAACAAGTGCAACTACCTTCTAATGGAAACACTGCTTTGGGGACAAATTATAACTAAATTCTTAAAGTTATCAAGAATTCCAAACTTCACAAAGCAAACAACTCGCAGTAAGTTCAGCACCCAATGCTGAAATGAAGTATATTTAACACAAGGAAATATAAAAAACACAAGATGTAACTTATCACCATGTGGAAAAAAAACCTAAACCAAAAAACGCAGACAAAACTAATCATAGAACAGCTGTTCAAAGGAAAGAATGCTACTTCCACTTGTCATGCACAATGCAGCACGACACTTACAGAACTCTCATACTGTCCAAGGACAGCAACAAAGAAAATCATACTTACCTGAAGAAAAAGCAAATTAATCACTGATCAACACAACAAATGAGAATAAAATGAAAGATAACAAACATGTCTGAAACACCAGACACAAATAATGACAAGATCCACCATTAGGGACACTCAGGGACTCAGCTGCCCACTGAGACAGGTGGAAAAACGTATATTTTTTTATGGAGTTTCTCAAGATAGCTCTGACATGCTTACAGGTTATCATAAAGTACTAACAGGTTTGTCAGACAAATATATAAAAAAAAAAGCTGCAACACAGTACACTACCTGATGACGTGTGCCTTTCTTCAAGACTTCATCCACAATCGTGACATCCTTAAACTTGATGATGACTAAGTATGGTTTAATTTCTATTTTCAAAATCTTGCCAAATTTTTCAAAGTAGTCAAGCAATGAAGGTTCATCATGGGAATCAGAAATGTTAACCAAAACAAGCTTGCATTGGTCAGCTTTTCTTTGCTGTGAAAATATAAGAGTACATCATTAGTATTCCAAGAAATAATGATAAAAAAAATTCAAAGGAGTCTTAAAAATTGTCAGGAATCAATAATTTTGTCAGCATAAATTTTCATGATTACTTATGGTTACTAATTAAAACCATGAAAATTCAAGCACAGTGAAGCTGCAATTCATTAGCTAACAAAAGACCACAGAGAAAGGATTCAAATATAAGTTTTAATTTTTATAAAAAAAAAAATATCTGCTTCAATCATAAAAAGAGAAGAGTTACACTAAAAAAAAATTACCTTCTTAGGTGGTGGATCACTACCAAAATTCCTTGGAGCAACCTGTTGAAAGTAAAAAATTCGTAACTCAGTTCACAGGAAAGAGAAAACATCTCGAGCCGTAAAGGTAGCCTAACAGCAACAAAACACACTCATCATTTCCATACTTAAATCAATAAATACAACACATAATTAAATATTAAGCAAAACACTTTAGAGCATCCTTTTTTACTTCTTTTAAACCTTGAAACTTTCACATAATGGTTACCGTATATTTCTGTGTATAAAATTCACCCCTAAAAATTGTGGGTCGTCTTATACTATAAATCTAAAAACCAAACCTTGAATTTTAAGATGTGTATCGCTAGGCTATCCTTGGTCTCGGTGTGATCACTACCAACATACATGAAGACCCAAATTATGAAATAAACTGATAATACAACCATTTTTACATTATATATTATTGTCATATCTTCATAACAAATAGCTTATTTGAGGAATAATTCTATACCAATGAAACCAACTTTTATCTATACAATCCCAGCTGAGAAAATGTAACACCGAGTTACTGTTGCACTCAGAACAACCTTTACCTTTTGGCAATCTTTCAGAAATTTCAATGTCAAGTGTAATTATTGTAGTAATAACACTTAGGATACCATAATATTGATTTTTCATAACAAGTTTATCAAACATATCACAAGATTCATCACATATTCCACCATCATAAGGATTCCTGTCTGGTTCTGGTCAGTCGACTTCAGCTTCGTCGTCCCCATCATACAAATCATCCTTGGTACCATCCATGGCAAAAGCGACTAGTACTCTCAAAGGCAGTCAAAGAAAGACTGATGCTTCATGGGATGCGGTGTGTGGTTGATGACCAACTCCCACCTCGTATGCATATGAATTGCCAGATCTCACAAATTCCTTGTGGTACAGTCTTTGATTGTTTAAATCGGTTTCTGGCTGATGAAAAAAATTATCCTAATGTTAAAACCTCAGGTTTGTTAGCTATTAAAAATACCAATGGATAAAAATTTGTAATTTAAAATTATTTTAAGACACTTTCTGTTTTCACGTTCCCCCATGATTTTATAACTAAATTGCCACAAGCATCAAGTGAGGCAGCACACAAAGCTATTTGTAACTGTTTAGGACAATTACACTGTATTGAAAATATAGTGTTGTTTGTAAATGGCGATGAAATATAAGCAAAACAATAGTTTCCCTATTAGCTGACGTATGTATGAAAAACACGACATAGAATCAGCTTTGTTAAACCAAGCTATGATGATAATTTACAAAAGTAATGAAAACTAATAAACCTGTATTGACAAAAACAACTGAACTGGGAAACAGCTGATTGCTGACGTCATTATCAAGAATTTATTAGGAGCTCCGTTAAAATTGTCAAGTTGTTAAACCCTGCCAATTCTCAATGGTGGTTTCCATAAGAAAAAATAAAATACGTTTTTGTTCATCCCTCATGCATGGAGATATCAAGAAAGAATACTAGTAAATTAAAGCTACAGTTACAGACGAGGCTGAATACTAAAACGAATAACAGCCAGGCAAAAGTGATGTTCAGAACTGGAGAAATCACACCTAATGCTTGTAAAATGAAGTAATATGTGCACGTTTTCAACCAACTTCGTTAATTTACAGGAAAAAGTATCTCCAAATTATATTGCTTCTAATAGCTAATGGCAATGAAGATATATCTTTAATAATACTCAATCAGCCGAGATTTCCAGAATGTAAACAATATAAAATGCAAATGGTGTACATGACTGTTTATAGTCTGTAATACAGTAACTATATATTAGTAATAGTAATACTATACATAATTGGATATAACAAGCAAAACAATCTTTATTTAAGTTATCCTTACCATAAATATAGTTGTACTGTTTAACCCTTGCAAATAATCAATTTCTCCAAAAAACTTTTAGGTTTTGTAATCTAGAAGTCTTCTTATACTACAGATATGAGATAATTTCATGAAAATTTGCCCTGATTTTTTACCTCGTCTTACCTAAAGGTCGACATATACACGGAAATATACGGTATATGGCATGCTCTAAATAAACCTGATGTATTATATTTGGAGAAATGAGGTGTCATGGTAGTAAGAGAGGAATTCAAATTTAGTAACGAATGTGAATTTACCATAAAACTAATAGCAACGTTCAAAGTACTGTAACTATCCTCCACAGCTTTTAGCTTCCTCCTTGGATGACTATAAAGCAACAACTTTCAACCTACCATAAGGAAGTAGGCCTAACACCAGGTTTGTGGAACAAAAATCCAAACAAAGCAAGGGAGAAGTTATCAGAGAAAATGTTTTTGAATTTTCAGTCTTTAGTCACACATACAATGAAGTTCCACTGTAAGAGCTCAGGAAAAAGCATTGGTTGAGGGTACAGCAACCAAAAGCAAGCCTTGAGTTAAGATATTAACTAAGAAAACAGAATGGTGCTAAAAATAGGCCAAGTGAATCAGATTTGAACATCAAATAGTACATACACTGTGGCGGGTTCACAAGCTCAAACACAAGTGGGCAAAATTCCCCCTACATAAACTTATCCAATCCGGCTGCCAAACTCACCCACAGCCACACATTCCTCTTTACTCTATGGAATACACACAAGACAATTGACCTACCTACACACAGAACAAAAACACAAACACGTGTACTCACCCAACTCCAGATACTCAGGGCTATGTTGTGCTGTCCACTGGTTGAGGTCACTGAGACACCACCAACAACAAAGACAACAACCAAAAACCACAACCCCACAGCTCAACAACAACTAAGGACCACAACCCCACAACTCAACAACACAACACCCAAGGATCACAACCACAACTTAACAATACAACACCCAAAGACCACAACAACAAACAAGGAATACAACCACAACAAAAGACCACTGCACAAACAATCAATAACACAAGAAACAACACAAAAAGGCAACACACACCCACTAACAACACCAAGGAATCACAATAACTCACCAACAACCCTCAACAACTCACAACCACACCAAGAAACCACAACAGCTCCCCAACAACAACAACAACCCTCAACCATAACAACTCACATACAACCCAACAGGAACTCACAAGCACAACAAATCCAACAACACAGGCACAACTCCAAAGCAAACAATATCATATTTAGCAACAACTAAACAACAAATCAATAAAACACAACTTAACTGACTTTCAATGCCTTTAACACTCTTCACAGACTGCTGTCGACACTACTGACCATCACAGGCTCTGAGTAAAGACTGACTCAAAACTCTGATCTCAACAACTAACTCCAGCTGCAACAGCAGACAACCCAGAACTACCCAACAGCCAATTCGATCACTAACCATCCATCCACCAATTACGCCCCTCCTCTCTCTCTCAGAAAACAAAAACACAAATACATACTCCACGATCTCAACAACAATACAAACCATGAAACTCTCTCTCTCTCTCTCTCTCTCTCTCTCTCTCTCTCTCTCTCTCTCTCTCTCTCTCTCTCTCTCTCTCTCTCTCTCTCTCTCTCTCTCCTCAAGGACATTGTCAAATGGAACTCCCATAACTCCTCCATATAACTAAAATTCTAAATTGTCATATATATATGAATCATGGTATGACTATGAAACTATATCTAAAAGGTTTTGTTGATTTAAGAAAAAAGCTTTTGTAACAACATGAGTTGTATGGAAGGAAAAAGTCGGAAAAGATACCATAAGGGAAATTATGGAAGTTCCGATTGTAGACGAGGTAATGTTAAAAGGGAAATGGAGATGGTTTGAACATGTCCTCCTTTAGAGAATAGTTTATGGCATATGCTGCTAGGCTCTTGTGGGTACCAGAAGAGTTGAAGACATAGACCTATTATGATGAGAATTATGAAAAAGGAGGCTGGAGATGAGATCAGTGGAAGGTGATCTACAGACAAGACATGAGTGGTGGAATTTCACAAAAGCCATTTGCATTATATAGGTGATGATAATGGAAATAGCAAAAACACCTCTAATCAACATAATCCCAACATTTGTTTGTGAGATAAAATGAATTCAAGAATTTTAACATATATAATAAAACCACTTAGAAAACTAAAATGTCAATTAATCATAAAGGAAACTTAAAATAATAATATACTAAATGCATTGCTAAAAAGAAAAATAACTAACCATTCGCAAGTGCTCATCTAAGGCCCTCTTTAAATCACTACTTTGTAAACTGTGAGGTTCGCTACTTGATCCATTTTCCTCTGACCCTTGATCCTGCAGTAAAAATAGTAAATACTCGGTTAATATGTAATGTCCATAATTTCTGTGAAAACATGATATACTTATGAGTAACATTAATCCTAAATAGAATATGATGAATTAATAATGAGTAATGTGAATTTAAATTAAATATATAGATTATCACCTTTTAACCTAGACACAATATTTGAATTGTACAGAAAAAAGTTAACACCAGAAACAGCAATCAAACTACGTACACACTTATATACTTTGCCCAAGCAATTAGCACAATTACTTCATTTCTATCATTTACTTTACCTTGTGAAAATTATAATCCAAGAAGCATAGCTATGAAAATACTCTACATAAGTGCAATCTCCCACAAAAAATAGAAAGGAGCTGTTCTCTTTAAATTCAGATCAGTGAAATTAAAAAAGCCAAAATAATGTCTTACATCCCAGTGCAGAATCATATCACCATAAAAAAAAATCTAATTAAGTAAGTCCCCAAGAAAAAAACCAACACTGGAATCGTTAAAAACAAAAAAATGTCAAAAATTGTAAAAAAAAATTTTAATATATAATACTTATCCAGTAATTACATAGTTTTTATTTTCAATTCATCTGGCAGTTAAAATTCTGAAATTTGTGGGTTGCACTCGAATGTTTTGGGGTAGATGACTTGCCCCACTCACTTTCGCTAAGAAAAAGGGTAAGCTACAACTAAGCGAAGAGCTTCAATTTGTTTATGCTCTTATGTCCAATGAAAGGGGAGGAGAGAGGGCTCTGATCATGTAATTACTGGGTGGTAAGTAGTATATGAAAAACCTTTCATTATAAAAATGTCATTTCTATATAAGTAACTTATTCAGTAATCATATAGCTGATCCCACATTGATAGGTGGTGGGATACATAGACATATCTGCTCCAAAACATTGTTAATGGTAATGACTGAGAATACAAAAATTTGCTAACATTGTTCCTCTTACCCGATAAAAGAGCTGAGCAGGGAAATACTGCCTTTAGTTGGCACTCACCCTATCGTGTAGAGGCAGGGTGCTATAATCTTGTGCCTACTACTTCAATGGGTACCTTTGCAGCAATTAATCAATTCCTATAGCTAGCAAAGGATACAAGATTACTCTGCCCAGGGCACAGTACAAGAAATACAACCAGAACAAAACCGGTCACCAATACCACTGAATGAATTATTAAAAGAACCATTGCCCAACCATTTTAAAAGACTGGAGGGTACTCCCAAACTCCCTTAGAACTCAACACCCTATGCAAGGCAGGCAAAGAGATGATAGGAAGGAATATGCTTCCTACGTTTCTTCACCCAACACCACGCCAGCTGCATAAAGCTGACCCAAGGTACTGCATTCGTCCTAAACCATTTCTACATCCTTTAAGTAATGTGTGGTAAATATAGCTGACCCCTGCTATTCATGGACTCATGATTCAGGGACTCGCCTATTCGCAGATTTTTTTTATAGAATATACCCCATTATCTGTGGAAAATTCACCTAGTTGCAGTATTTTTCAATGGGAAAAATTCACAAACGGCTATATTTTCATATAATTTTTGTGACTAAATGCATTTTTTTTATATAACTAAGCATTTTTAGAGGTTTTCTGTGTTTTAATGATCAAAATAGGCAGTTCTAAGCACTTTTAGAGGGTTTTAAGTATTCGCAGATTTTAGCCATTTGTAGGTGTGTGTGTGTGTGTGTGTGTGTGTGGTAGCAACCCCAATGAATACGGGGAGTCTACTGTACCAAGTTACACCAAAACGTTGGTTGTAAGATGGATGTCAAGGAAACTAGTAGACATGTAATTACATATTGGGTAAGTTACTTACATAAACCTATACACAGAGTTCTCATATTCCTGTTCCACACAGGAAAACCAAAGGAATCAAATGCATGCCATCCATGGCAGCAGTAGTTATGAATTTTCGTAATAATTGTGATAAAAACCACGCTTTCTGTGTAGGAGCATTCCTCAGTGCAAATTTGTTGCTGACTTTGTAACAAGGTACATAACTTGTGGTTGAGGGGGGTGAAGGGAGAATACCCCTCACACACCTGCCTTCACCAAGCACTTTTTCCATTGATATCTGGGACAAAGCAGGGTGGCTTATTTGGAAATATAATAAAAGGCTATATTTGTACCTTTCATGTAGGTGACTTACTCCTTAAGTGGGAGGGTGTCTGTCAATTCTCTTGAAGTGAAAACTAACCCAAAAATGTCATGATCCCAATAACGGATTAAGCAAGGGGAGCAATAACTCCTGTAATTTCCTACCTGGTCTGTCATAGGGATACCAGAACTTTTCTCGCCAAAATAGCGAATGATAAAATAACCGGTTTGAGCAGCCACCACAGGGAGGAGTTGTCTGTCTTGTGAAGCTCCCTAGGTTTGGTGAAAACAGCAACAAGGCACTATTGTGTAAACAAAATTTTTGCGTCTGAGGCAGATTGTTAGAATACTTAGATACAACAAACTACATCCACTTATCTACTTTGAATGCTTCTGAAGAATAGTGGATGGACAGCATTCCTCACGTCCAGGGAGCACATGTCAACCCAGGATACCAAGCTAACAGCCGGATGGGCACAAACACTGTGGCCTCACTGAACAGGGGTGAGACACTCATTTGAAATTCTAAAATTCTATAGGGCTTGGTGTGGGAGGTCCTAGTGACACACACAACTATAGTTAGTCCTTCTTACAGTTTCTAAGTTACCAATGGGTTTTGAAGGTACATATACTACTTTTTCTTCCTTCCCCTTGGATCTGATAAGGGAAAAAAAAAGCTCGAAAAGAAGGAAGAGAAAAAGGAAGTAATATACTTGGGCTTCTCCTTGCCCCTAGCTCATGTCCTCCTCTCCTCTGCTGGCTGACTATGAAGGGGCTGACTAGTGCTGAGTTCCTTGCAGGTGCAACAACAGCACACAGTAGCAGTCGACTTAGTAAGGGTAGGTGTATTGATCACTCACTTCCCTGTCAGGGTAGGTGCATAACCCATCTATGGCAAAAGGCAGGTGTATACATGGAAGGGGCAAGTAGAGGTTATGGGTTGGGGAGGGGAGGAGGGAGTGGTAGGTTGATACTAATTACTTTCTTCCTTTATCAAAACCTTCCTGAAGCTGTAGATCCAGCCTCTAAAAAGGGACTGTGGAGATATAATTAAACAGAACGATAATTAAACAGAACGCATGAAGAGCCACAGACCATTAGTTATCCATAAGTAAACAATACACTTAAAACACAAGTCTTACCTTAGCAGTAAGCAAGAGTGCAGAAATGCATCCTCTCTGGATGGCTGTCAAAGAAAAGGTGCTTGGTGATGGCATGGGAGGGGTACTCCATCACCCACCCCTTTAACCCTAGTTAACAACTTTTGTTATGAAATTTCAATGACTGATTCCAGCTTGCACTGGAGTACTCCTCTATAAAATGCTAAAGTTTGTATTTCTGTAGAAACAAAGTTAGGTTATACAAAGTCAAATGACTATATGATTACACTGGGGTTATTGTATATCAATATACCTTTTATATTGATTGATTTACAACAAACTAAACATTTATCCTTGGAAAAACTCTTAAAAACAAACAAGAGACATTTGCTAATAACAGCAATTTCAAACTTATTAAGAGACAGTTAAAAAGAGGAATGAACCAATTCTACCATATTTATGCATAGTAGAAAACCAAGTGAAACAAAAATGATATTGTTAAGATACAATAAAGTTTTGTACATACTTACCTGGCAGATATATACTTAGCTATAGACTCCGTCGTCCCCGACAGAAATTCGAATTTCGCGGCACACGCTGCAGGTAGGTCAGGTGATCTACCGCCCCTGCCGCTGGGTGGCAGGAATAGGAACGATTACCGTTCTAGAACCAGATTTTCTCTTCCACCTGTCTCCTGAGGGGAGGTTGGGTGGGCCATCAATCGTATATATCTGCCAGGTAAGTATGTACAAAACTTTATTGTATCTTAACAATATCATTTTTGTACATGGAACTTACCCAGCAGATATATACTTAGCTGATTGACACCCTTGGTGGTGGGAAAGAGACAACTATTTACTGAATAGACAGGTAAACAACATACGTTGTAGGTAATAAATAAACAAATAAAACCTTGGGTTCCTACTTGATCAGGCGGAAGCCTCCATGGCTAATGCCTAGGAATCTGCTTCGCCTCAAGAGCCTCAGCGAGGATGTGACCTATGGCTAAGAGTTCTTGTGGGTCTGTCGATGGGGTCTTATCCATTTACTCGACAGAGCCTCTTACATGACAATATGCCTATGCCTAGTGGCATAATTAAGGAGCACAACACCGATCCCGATCACCTGATCCTAACACGAGGGTTAGTGCTTAAGTTGAAAAGAGTTATCTACAAACTCCTTTCAAACAACCCAAAGAAAAACACGACATTAAATAAAATTTAACTCACTAGTTAAGGATCAGTATCTGCTCCCTATCCCAGCAATGTATCCGCAGACACGTATCAACCAAGAGAGAAGGATCCCTCGAAGGTTATCTTGACATCCTTCGGATAATGGGAAGTCAACACAGAGTTGCATCTCCCGTATGTGACAGCTAATATGTCCTTATGACATATTGTTAGGAAAGAACAAGAATTCGGAAAAGCTCGCACTTCAATGCGCTTTTAATTCTCAGCTTGTTTGAAGGAATCATCAATGCACTTATCAAGTGCTTAGGAGATCACAATGTCTCAAAGAAGGCCAGGGCGTTCTTTGATATAGATCTCTTCTGGGTGAAGCCTGGAGCCTGGCTAGCGCTTGGCAGGCGCCTAGCGCCTGTCTAGCGCCTCGCGCCTGGCTGGAGCCTTGCGCCTGAATGGCGCCTAGAGCCTGGCTGGAGCCTCGCGCCTAGAGCCTGGCTGGAGCCTCGCGCCTGGCTGGTGCCTGATTGGCTCCTCCTTCCTGGCTAGCGCCTCGCGCCTGGCTGGAGCCTTGCGTCTGGCTGGTGCCTTGCGCCTGGAAGGCACCTGGAGCCTCGCAGAAAGACTTCATGATTACTGTCTATGAGTCTGCATGCCTCAAGAGTTTCGCGAGGTAGGGACCTATGACTGACAAACCCTTCTGGATCATGTCAATGGGGGCTAGCCCGCTTACACGACAGAGCCTTCTCGGATCGTGCCAATGGGGGCTGACCCACTACATTGGCAGAGCCTTACCTGTATCATATCAATGGGGGGACTAGCCCTCTTACATGACAGAGCTTTAGGTTTCTCCTTTACTGGAAGGAGCCTTGCGTCTGGATGGATCCTCAATCCTGACTGGAGCCTAGCCTTGAAGGAGCCTGGCACCTGGATGGCGCCTGGCTGGCTTCTAGAGCCTGGCTGGGAGGCTCCTAGAGCCTGGCTGGCTCTAGAGCCTGGCTGGCTCCTAGAGCCCTGCCTGGCTCCTAGAGCCTGGCTGGCTCCTAGAGCCTGGCTGGCTCCTAGAGCCTGGCTGGCTCCTAGAGCCTGGCTGGCTCCTAGAGGCCTGGCTGG
Organism: Macrobrachium nipponense; assembly: GCF_015104395.2. Classification (NCBI taxonomy): domain Eukaryota; kingdom Metazoa; phylum Arthropoda; class Malacostraca; order Decapoda; family Palaemonidae; genus Macrobrachium; species Macrobrachium nipponense. Next base: position 28,027,113 of record NC_061106.1, read on the forward strand.
CTGGCTTCCTAGAGCCTGGTTGGCTCCTAGAGCCTGGCTGGCTCCTAGAGCCTGGCTGGCTCCTAGAGCCTGGCTGGCGCCTCGCGCCTGGCTTGGCTCCTCCACACTTGCTGGAGCTTCGAGCTTGGAAGAGTCTCTAGGCTTGTCTGGACGATGTCCACATCGGACACTCTTATATCTGTCCGATTTGTTCGCCTCTGGCGCATTTGCGCCAGGTTGGAGGCCCGCTCCTTCTCAGTATCCGACCATGACAGAGTTCCTTGGAACTGTCCGCCTCTGGCGTTTTTCGCCTGTATTGGCATTTGGCGCTTGGCTGGCGCTACATTGTCCGAGAGTCCTGAACAACACATAGTTTATCAGGAGACTGGAGAAGGGTGGAAGAAATTCTTCCCCTTTGAGCTTTTGGCCCCTGGCAAGGGGAGGTGATTTATTTTAGTCAGCTACACCCAGTAGACGACAGGATATCTAACAACACGAGAGAGAAGAGTCTCCTCCGAGGAGGATCCTTCGTGAACACTTCTTTTGCTAACGAGATCTCTTCTTACATGTTGATGAGGTTCCTCGTTGCAGAATCTTCCCTATCCTTGCCCGAAGGAAGGGAAGGAGTCTGGAAGTCGAAGGAGACTCTGAGCTGAAATTGGGCGGAACCCTGATTTTCTAGCTCTATTGTACTTCTGAATCACCCTTCTGGGAAGCATTTGAGCCCTCCATCGCACCCGAAGACTCTGTAGGCAAACGTTTAAACCATCTCTTCTTCTGTAGATGAAAATGTAAAGTACCTGCCTGGCAACTAAACTTCTCTCTGAAAGCGTTGCGTCAGGAATAGAGGGATTTATTTCTTTTGCCAGACATACTATGCTGGCAAGAACCCATTGCCGAGTCTCCATTGAATCTGATGCGAGATTCCAATGCACAAATTCACTTGTCTTCTTGGTCGTTTAGGGTTAAGAGAAACAAAGAATTCCTTCATAAACTTCCTCAAAGAATTTGTTAGATGAGGAGGCAGTTCCATTTTGTCGGAACAAAACGGAATCTGTGGCCACAAAAAAAAAAAATCCCATTCGAAGTACATGATATCCTACTCTTGTCGTATTGCGGTATCGTATAAGATCCCGAAGATCTTAATCCTCTGTTATCTCTAATTCCCTTTGTAGAGACAGAGTATGGCCTTTTACTGCGTTCTTTGATAGCAGATATATACATAGGTGATTCTTCCCTCTGAAAGTGAAGAAAAAACCTCGCTATGTGGTTCACAGAGGTATCGGAAGAGGACAGTTTCCTCATTCCATCTAGCACGATCTGCAGCAATTCTATGTCTTAGCCATGACTATTGTCATTTACCTTGAAAAAACCTCTCATTCATGTCCACTTCTGGTCAGTCTGCACGAGGACAGACTCAGAGTGGAGAGGTTTTATAGGTCTATTTATAATAGATTCTGATAGAATATCCAGATACTCTTGGAAAAGCCTTACGAAACATGCTGTGAGAAGAACGTGACTTCTGTGAATCCAACCTCTCTAAGGCCAAAATGAGGCATACATCCTCTCTTCCTTTGACGCCCAATTATCTTAATATCTGTTAAGGAATTTATAACTAGGGGAAAAAAGGCTAAAGTTTATTCCCCTTCTTTAAATTTAAAGATGTCTTATATTGCTACCTCTCTTGGTTCGAGGAAAAAGAAGCAGTCTAAAGGAAGCCTGTTCGTCTTCTACCTTACAAAGAGATCTATGAAGAAGACTTTCCGCAGGTTCTCACAACTCTTTTCAATAAATGTTAGACATATGTTAACAGTTTATTATCTTCGATCGAGAAGGTTCTCACGGACATGCAAAATCTTGCATCGAACCTCTTAAGGATCGTTACGTTCCGTGTCTGTTCCCAAATAGGTTCTCGTTAACGTTAACGCAACCGGGGCGAAAAAAGAGATTCTCGATGCTCTTTGCGATATGAGAGAGTCGTGGAATTGGCCTAAGTGATTAAAAATAAAATAAATCATTTCATCATTCCTTGTAAGCGACCCATTTTCGATTAAATGGGTAACGAAATCAGGAACGAATCTTGCCGTTACCGAGCCTGCTGTCCGAGAGGCTACTGGACTCTTAGGTTAATAACTCGCTAAAACGAGAAAATATCTTGGATGGTGCTTCTGGCACAATTTGCGCCATGCTGGCGCTTCCTTCTAGTTCTTTTTAGGTTATGTGCCATAACATCTATGCCTTTATGGTACCCGACATCCTTCACATGTTAATTCCGTTCTTAGTGGGAAAAAACTTTTTATATACGTAGTTAGTAGCCATTCAGGGAAAAAACAACTTCTGCCACTAAGAGAATGTTTCCCATCCGACTCACCCAACTTCTCTTGAGCAATATCCGAATTAAAAAGGTTGTGTGCGTTTTCTCGAAAGGATGAGAGAATTATATATAATCGCGCGCTTGCCGTATTAGAATCCTTTATAATACTGTCACATTGTTGGTAAACAGCATTAATCTAGGGAAACCTTTGTAAGGATACTAGGAATTCTGTAGTTAACCTCGGTATGTGCATAAGACTTGACCATACCGTAGTCTTAAAGTGAATTCTCTATACATTCATCTTCTCACTAAGCATGTACTCTAATAAGCCATGCTTTCGTAAGCATGAGAGCATTATACAATATAGAGTTTCGCTGCGTTAGAATCCTTTTAAAAATGTTACCTACGGTAAACAGCATTGAAATGTAATATCTTTCTTATTGAAAGCTTCTTAGCAAAAGGCAGACAATATTTTATTTATGTTTGCTTAACTATCCCCTCAATCCAGGCTAAAACCACGATTGTAGGGGAGAGACACGGTTTAGGTTCATTCCATCCCGCAGGAGAGACATATGTTACCGCCCACTCATGACCGACACCTACATGATACTGCGTTGGTGGCCTAAGCGATAGCAGTCTCGTTAGCCGACTGGCCTTACTCTTCCAGAGTTGCCAGCTACTCCATTTAATAAAGGAATCTTATAACATTATTATCGAACTTCAGGAAGTCTTATAATGCATATCTAAGCGAAACAAGACTTCGATAAATCTAGAAGCTAAGTAGGTGTTGTCTTAACAATCCCTTTAAGCGTAGTCCTTCCTAGGAAATTCCTGGAAGGATACTGGTAATTGAGTTGCTCAGCAAAGAAGTAACTATGGTATGTGCTTATGATTTGCCGTATCGTATTCTCATACAGCAGATACTCTACTACCTTCTTTCCCTGCCGAGGCAGATAGAGAAAGGTATAAGTTCTGCGCCTGGATCCTTGCACCTAGCGCCTGGAATGTTCCGCGCGCCTGGAATGTTCCGCGCGCTAGAAAGGAGACTCGCTCCTGGAACGTTCCGCTTGCGTGGAAGGTCCCGTGCGCCCTGACAGTTCCGAGCACCTACTAGACCCCTTTTAGAAAGAGCCTCTTGCCCGGAAACGTTCAATGGAAGGATCGTTCTGATTGCCACTCTACTATAAGGCTCCTTGCTCTAGCCGTCTGTTTTTCTGGCGCAATTTGCGCAGGCTGGCGCTTCGTCTCTTTGAAGGCGCCTTGCGCCAAGAAAAATTTTCTAGAACGCGGCTCGCGTTTGGTTGTAGGAACGCGGCTCGCGCTAGTCTGTTAGCTGAACGCGCCTCGCTGCTGGCTATAGGAACGTACCTCACGCTAGCTTGCTGAACGCGGCTTCATGCAGCGGCTGCTCTTGCTCAGTGTTTCTCTTAGTTTTCAGAGAACGCGCTAGATCACTCCAAACTACATTCTTCGTCTTTTCGGATGTAAGATGAAGAGACGCACTTTTTTTAAGGATGCCTTATCAATGGCTATCCTTGGCAGTCTGGGACGTTCTACAGAACCTGCCGAGGGACGCCTGACCGGTGGGGTTCTCCCTACCTTCCTGCGGCTGTCGACGTTTCCTCCTCCACTGGGTCTGGGGAGTTTGAAGAGGTCTAGGCCTGGAAGCGCTACGGAGCCGATCAGACGCACCCTCCACTGCACTGGGAACACTATATTTCACTTCTTACCTTTTTAGAGCTCGCTTTGAGCTCCATCCATTTATCTTCAAATTTGCACATATGAATTTGTAGATTCTGTGGAGTAAGAAGGTGATGAGGATGCAACAACTACTAGAATTGTCAATACTCTAACTGCTCGTTAGTACGAGAGCTCTTAAAGCTTCTAAAGGAAGCGTATCTAGTTATATGCTTTCTGACTTCCTAAAGTAGTGGAAGTTAGATCTTATATTTCCTTCATCAAGTTCTAACACTTATACACGTATTAGTGAAAAAAAAAAAAAAAAAAAAAAAAAAAAAAAAAAAAAAAAAAAAAAAAAAATCAATATTTCCCTTATTGCAAAATATAAGTGTCTACCGAAAAAATTCGTAGTTTCACGTAATATATTCTTCGAAATTTCGAAGCCAAATTCATTAAAAAAGTTAATAAAAGCGTATGCCAAACCAAAGACCCAGTACTTCCCTGCAAAAGACAGCCAGAAGGTCGATGGCGATGAAAAAACGAAATCAAGTCAGGAGGTAGCAACAACGTATGTTGACACTACCAGCGACAGAGAAAATCTGGTTCTAGAACGGTAATCGTTCCTATTCCTGCCACCCAGCCGGCAGGGGCGTAGATCACCTGACCTACCTGCAGCGTGTGCCGCGAAATTCGAATTTCTGTCGGGGACGACGGAGTCTATAGCTAAGTATAATATCTGCTGGGTAAGTTCCATGTACAAAAACTACTATTCTCCTACTTACAGTTTCAAAGTCCTCAAGGGGTTTTGATGGTACATAATTATCACTTTTTCTTCCTTCTTCTTGGACCTGATGAAATTAAAATTTACAATTAAAAAATAACTAAAAAATAACTGAGCTCAATAATAGCAGTTTGATGTATCATGATGAAAACTGTAAGTACTGCATATTTTTAAAAGGGGTTTTACTTTAAGACCCTTTCTACAAATCAAGTTGGCAACGAGATGAAAATATAATTAGAACACTGAAATTAGTGCAGCATGGACTCATTTAAGTCTGGAAAGCAATAGTCTTGGAATCCAAGCAATATTTTTACATGGGTTTCACTTCCATGATATCTCCAATTAAAGAAGTTCAACGAAGTACTATTTTGTTTACCACAAACTCAATAATCATATAATATCCTTCCATTTGCGGTCTTCAATACCCAAAGACACACACCATCTTATGTGTTCCAAAAGGAAAAACATTCGTTCAGGTATGCGCTCTCTCAACCCATTGGTAAGAATAGACTCCTCTTTTCTCCCCAGCTTTTTCATATCTTATTAGTTTCTGCCCATTATCCTTAGCTTATTCACTGTTCATTCATTTTTATCAACATCTTGTATTTCTACCTGTATTCAGTGGTCTTTTATTTTTTTAGTGAAATATGTCTACTTACAAGTTTTGTCCTACTAGTTCTCCCTGTAATACTGCTAGATGTTTCTTCACTTTTTCTTGTCAATGATTTGTGCTTAAATCAGGTATTACTAGTGCCTTACTCAGTTTTTTGTCTTTAGCCCTTGTGCATGGTTTTTTGTTCACTACAGTCCTGGCCCTAATGTACAGACCTGTATGCATTTGTTTGTGCCCTAAATTTTTCAATTGCTGTGAGTAGTATGACCTTTCACCATTATTGCTCATTCGGTCAGACATCTGGCTAGTTGGGCATAACTCCAGGACAAGCCCATTTAAATATGGTGTCTGTTGGTCATACTTAGAACTTTACTGCTCAATACAAAAGAATCCAACTGTCTGGAAACTGGACAACATACTGCATTCCTGGTACATTCTGGCCTTGGGAATGTGCTTATCTTTCATTCAGCCCCATCAGGCAGACTTTGGCTAATCAAATGAACTGGCTACTTCTCCTACCCACAAAACTGGTTTAGTGATCTGCTCCAATTGTTATGGGCAGTATACATTATAGATGTAATTGACCGCAAAGAAAAAAATAGATATTAAAACACAGTTACATACACTAAAAAGCAAGCTACCCAAGTGAAGGATATGATTGGATGGAGTACCCAGATATATAGAAATTAAATTATACAATGCAACAAAAATACCTTATACTGAAAATAAGTGAGAAAATACTTCACACATGAAACAAGAGAGTTGGTATAACTAAACTCATCTCTCAGTGCTGACTAGGAAACCACTTATTTGTTCGTTAGCATACAAAACATATCATGCACCAAAGACAAATTACTAGCTAGAAACAAATGCTGGAAATACCTGAAATACACACAGTACACTGGCAAAGGGAAATAGAAAACAGTGAAGAAAATAAGAAAGTTACTTATAGGCCGTACCAGTTCTGAAAATACTTGCAAGAAGAAAAGGTTTCAGCTGAATTATTCCACTGGTAAAAAGTGAAGTCTGAAAAAACACTGATTACCTATAAAATGGGAGAAAATAAACTGAAAATACTTATGAATGTTGACTGCTGAAAACTGCCAAGACTGCTGTGCACAACAAAGGGAGATTCTGACAGAGCTTTTTAGATCAACATACATGAAAAATAAGAGCAGTTAGTTTCTCCTGGTGGATCCAGATATTTTCCTGGGTGTCAAAGGATATTGAGACTACAAGTGCCAACATTAAGAAACTCTGGGGGTTGTCTTATACACCAAGCTGCCTTATGCACCAATATACCTGATTAATATTAAAATAAACTTAAAAATAAAATAAAATAAAAATACATCTTTCATAAAAAATACAATGATTAACTTAAATCTAATATAGTATAAATATATAAAAAATAAAATACCAACCTTCTGAATATGTCTTTTGAAAGCCCAGTCAACGGGAGGTATCTTAGAAGGCTTTGCATTATCAAAATTGCGTGAAGTGCCATTATTATGAGGAACTCTGTTATCATATGAAGTGGACATCTGCAATAAGGTATGATTAACACAACTTTCCAAAGAATAGAATACTTCAAAATTTTCTTAAAATCACAAAACTCATATAAACATCTACCATTTTTAACCGTTTAATACAGTAGTTATTTCTACAGATGCTATATTGTCTCTGAAATACAGTATTATTGAAAGAAAATGCCATTAAACATTTACATACATGATGAAAATCACCTGGTTGACAAGTAAAGCTGACGTATCACCTACTTGTCAGAAAGAATTAAAACATATTTCTAAATAAATTTTCATAATTCTTGCAACTTACATGCTTGGTATTTTGCTTCCCTCTCCTCTTTTCCATTGCAGGCATGTCACTGGCACCATCATCTACCTGAAAAATTCCAGACAGTCATTACCTATAGTTTAATACCAACAACACACTGCTTTGCAATAAAAAAAAAAAAAAAATTCAAAGCAATCTTTATATATATATTACTTTTACATAGCCTGTGCCAATATCCAGATATCCAGACACTCATTCTGGGAGGGAGAGAAGAAAAATCCTCCAGCTCCTGGTCTTGAATAGAAATATAATAATAATAATAATATCCTTTATTTCAGCTCAGTTCCATATACACACATGGAATATACAAAATACAAACAGTAACATACACAATCTAGATACATGAGACACGATAAAAAAAAATGAATAAATAGCACCATCCACACAATGGCTGAGGTAGTATAAAAGATAGTAATCTTAGTACTGGTAATAACAGTAATAATATTGGAGAGAGAAAAAAAAGCATTGAGTTATAATAGTTGGTGCACAGATTATATAACTTAAATTTCAGCTAGAGACCTTAGATGGTTACAGTAGTCAGGTCCAGAAGGCTAAATACAAAAATTGAATGTAAAAAAACTAACTTGATAGTATTCAGAGTAATAATGAAAAATTAAAATACCAGCAATAAATATAATAGTAATGACAGAATCTGCAGATGACATCTTGCCAATACAGAGATTAAGTCCTTTAGGGGACAAAGGCCTCATTTTCCCATCTTTCCCACAATTTAGATCTTCTTGCTTCACTCCTTAGGATGCTTTGTATGAGCGAGTTGCTGCTGCTTCTCACTTGGGTCACCAGACTGGACATTGTTTGCCTTACAATGATTTTTAAGTTGTCCAGGCGGCTTTCTATGAACATCTGTGTGGTGGAGTGGTAGCGAGGAGTGTTTATGAGGCGTCTCAAAATGCCACTGTGCACAACAGTGATACATCTCATGGTCTCTCGGGTATAGTTTGTCCAGAAGGAACACCAATAAATACTGCAGTAATACGAGCAGAGGAGAAGCACTTTCACATCTATGTGACAGAAGGCAAACCTCCTTGCAATCATGATGCCAATTGCACACAGTGTACGACACCTCTGTTCAATGTCTGTCGTATCTTTTAGGTCATCCGTGATAATGTGACCCAAATACGGATATTCGTGCACGAATTCCAGCCGATGATTTCCGAGGAAAATTTGTGGTTCTGAATTATACTTAAGCGATCTCAGGAGCACCATGCACTGGGTCTTGGTTTTGTTGAATAGGATATCAAATTCCTCTGCATTTTGGCGGCAAGTGTCGGAGACCTTGCACTGATGGGGAAATCGGAACCATATCGTCGGTGTAACAGAGGTTGTTTATAGTCGTTTCACTGACAGTGCATCTGATTGGGAGGAGTTCAGTTTGACATTCAAGGCATCTGTGTAGGTATTAAGCGGGTATGGGGAGAGAATGCCCCCTTGCCAAAGCCAGTTTAGGAGGCCGAAGGTGTACGATATTATGTTACCCCATTTGACACAGAATTACTGTGTGGAGAACCAGCAATATAAAATACCAATTAAATATAGAGGTGTGCCTCTTTTATGCAGCTTCAGGAAGAGCTTCAGGTAATGTACTCAAATGCTTTCCTCACATCCATAAAACAAAGGAAAACAGGAGAGGCTGATGATAGATAATAGATCATTAATTCTTTCAGTATGTACATGCAGGTGTCGGTTGAGTGATTTGCTTTAAATCCAAACTGGTTGTCAGTGGTGTGTAGAAAGGGGAGAAGTCTTACTAGAAGAAACGACTCAAGTATCTTTGACGCAATCGTTGTGATTGCAATCAGCTGGTAGCTACCAGTCAGCTGCATCCTGTAGGAGTAAGGAGTACTGAAGAAACTGGTGAATTATGCACGCATTGAATAGGGCAGCTAGCAAAATGACAAATTTTCTAAGACAATTTGTATTTTTCATAGCTACAAACCTGAGGTCTTAACAATAGGATAATTTCTAGCACCTAGCTGGATCCGGTTAATAAACAGATGAAAGCAAGGAATCTTGTGATATCTGGCAACGCAAGCGTACATCGGGTGAAGGATGGTCAAAGACCATTCACCTATGATTACACATCAGTCTTTCCCAACTCAGGATGTATTAACAAACAGAGGGGCAGCTAGAGGTTTGTAGCTACGAAAAATACAAATAGTCTTAGAAAATTTGTCATTTGTTCATACGCGAACAAACCTTCGGTCTTAACAATAGGATAGACTCATACTTGGAGGGAGGTACAAGACATCCTAGACCAGCTGGGGGCCTACCCACCAGTCCAGCTCTCAAAAGAAATGGTTTTTGGAGAGGGACTGAAGCCCATTGAGAAGCTAGATAAAATGATATCTAAGCACTCAGACCCTGAATGATGTACAATGATATATGGGAGAACCATTGTACAGGGAACCAAAGAGAAACTTCGACTGTCTAATAGCAAACCAACACAGCAGGGTTTGTACTACTCTCAACTCCTCCTCGCCTAGGAGTGGAGCATATGCTACCAAATAGAGGGTTTGACATTTGCATAGTAAGTGACCACACTATCAGTATGACTACCTTACTCATTGTATCAGACCAGTCCAGCGAATGACATGTCTATTCCTTAACCTGCCCGAAGGAAGAAGGAAAGGTACAAGAGAAAGGAGGAGACCACCCAACTCACTCATTCTCTCATCCACACAATCATCTTAGGAAAGATACAAAAGTGCCCTGTTAGGGGCAACTATGAGTACACAACCTGTTGGGCAGCCACCGCAGTACCCAGGGAAAACATGTCTGCAGATCTGTGGGCAAAATCCTTAAGATAGAAAGAGGCAAATGTGGACTGGCGTAACCAAGTACCAGCGCTCAGCACTCTATGTACAGCCAAGTTCTTTTTGAAAGCCAGAGAGGGACCAATACCTCTAACATCATGCGCTCTAGCCTGCACAGACGTGGTGGTGGAATCATCAAGAGACAAGTATGCCTGTCTGATGGCTTCCCGTATCCAAAAAGAGATAGTATTCCTAGACACCTTTTTCTTGAAAGCCCTGTGCTAACAACAAGTCTGCAGCAGCCTGGTCTGAGGCGCCGAGTCTATTCAAGATAGCAACGCAGGGCCCGGACAGGGCACAACAAACGCTCTTGAGCATCACCACCCACAAGTCGTCATTCAGTGATGGAATGGAAAACGAAGTGAATCTGTCATCGTGCACAGTGGGATTTTGGGTCTTGGCCACGAATTGCGGGACAAATTCATGGCAGAATTTGAGCCTCTACGGGAGGACCATTACAGCCAGGCGATTTATGATTAGGTAGGCTGTTTATGGCATCACTGGTGTTACCTGGTGTAATACGATCTGCAAAATGAAATTGAATGTTATCAGTAAGGTTATCTACACCCCTTCGGGAGTCTTGATCGTTTATGCAATTCAGGATATTGTTGAAGTGATTGCCCCACATACATACTTGTAATAACCTCGTCACTGACTGCTTCACCTACTCTCTGTGATAGCTTTTTAGTTTTGGAATTTAAGGACTGGATATCTTTCCAAAGACAAGGATAATCACTGGATTCTAAGTTTCTAGACATTGCATCAGCTCTTAGATGTATTTAATATGATATTGTTATGATACAATAAAGTTTGTTCATACTTACCTGGCAGATATATATATAGCTGTATTTTCTGAAGTCCGACAGAAATTCAAAAACTTCCGGCACACACAGTGGTCGGCCAGGTGGTTAGTACCCATTCCCGCCGCTGGGAGGCGGGTATCAGGAACCAGTCCCATTTTCTATTCATAATTTTTATTTCCACTGTCCCCTGAGGGGAGGTGGGTGGGTACTTAATTATATATATCTGCCAGGTAAGTATGAACAAACTTTATTGTATCATAACAATATCATTTTGTTCATGAAACTTACCTGTCAGATATATATATAGCTGAATCCCACCGTTGGAGGTGGGAAGGGACAGAATAGAAGGATTTGGGAAACAAACAAATGCATGCAGATGATTTACATCTTGGTTTCCACCTGTTAGCATTGCTGGCTTCGTGGTTATTGCCACGTAAGTCTGCTTGTGCTACTAGAGTTGCCAGCGAGTAGAGACCTATATAGCTGGTGCACTCCAGATGATCTGTCAACAGGGGCGAGACCACGACGTGACTAGACCATATTGACCATACCATGAGGGCTAAGAAGTAATATAAATATATATATCTATATATCACCACCTGACCAACCTAGCCAAAGTTAAGGTGTGTTAACTAAGGCTTAAGAGTTAAGAAGTCACCGTTGTCGACGACTCAACTACTAAATTAAGAGCTCTTCCTAACCATTTTCTACAGGATAGGATGAGTGGTACTACTTGCCCCCAAGATTGTCTTGCAGACACGTATGGCCCTAGCGAGCAGCAGATCTCATATGCCATCTTCACATCTCGCAGGGAGTGTGAATTGACACAGAGTTGCTTCGCTAAAAACATGGTACTCAGGATGTTGCTGAGTGCCATGCTCTGTTGAAATGCTTCCGAGGCCGCGCCCTCACCTCGTGAGCATTCAAATCAAAAGATTTCAAATCTTTGTGCCAACACAATGAAGGAGCTTTTTTGAAAGAACTCCTTAACAATAAAGCCAGGGTGTTCTTCGATATGGGCAAGTCTGGTCTTTTCGGAACACTGCAGATTGTCCGTACGACTTCGACTTTCTTGAGTTTTATGTAGATAAAACTTGAGAGACCTGACAGGGCACAGGACTCTCTCTGGCTCCTGCCCAATAACTTGTGCCATCCTTGATTCCAAGCTCCTGGCCCAAGAACAAGACGGGTTTCCATTCTTAGGCCACAACGGAAGGCTTAGAGAACGCACCAGCTTGTGTTCTCTAATGCCAAAACTTCTGACGATGGCTGAAAACCTCACTAACCCTCTTTGTCGTATCTAGGGTGGTTAGAAAAGGGCCTTCCTGATCACGTGCAAGAAGTTAACAGGTAGGAGATGTTCGAATGCTTTGACATCAAGAACTTCAGACTATGTCTAAGTTCCATATTGAAAGCTCGATCTGGACATGCACAGTCAGTCAGTCTGTACTAAAAGTCAGGTGACCGACCAGTTGACCAGTCAGACGCATCAAGGACAGCAAGGCTGTACCCTGAAGACCATAAGGCACTATTCTTCGCTGAAGGATGAGTGTCTGGACTGCCTGGGCGATTCAAGCTAAGCAAACCTTGGGGTATGAACGCAACCCAACGTCGTTAGCGAATCAACTCCTGAGCCACTCCTGACTCGAGCTTCTGGTGCCAGGAGAAAGGAGCGAGGAGCAAAAAGGCGATTCAGTCCCGAAGGACGAATGCCTGACAGTCCAACCTGGTCTCATGTTAAACGATCATCGGGGGTGTGTAAACGCAACCGACTTCGTCAACAAGAAACTCAGGGCTACTATGTGTCTCCTGATCTCGCACGAGTGTCTGACTCCGAGAAAACAGGTGAGGGACAAAAAAGTAGATGGTGAGCGAGTTTCGAGATTCCACAGAACTCAAAGATCGTGAAGGTCTTTGTTGTTTGACAGAAGCAAATCTCTGAGCCCAAAGGCCGTCAACAACATATTTGCGTATTCTTTAATAGTTGTGACTGCCAGCTTATCCCATTCTTCAAACGGAAAGGGAAGACGGCAATCTTATGCTGTCAACATCTCGTAGTCTGAACGTAGTCAGACTCAGAGCGGAGGTTATAGGTACCTTTCGTGTTAAAGTAGACCGACTCTCTCGGAAAAGGTCCTTGGAAGGACGTGACCTCTGTGAATCTAGGATCTTGAAGGCCAACATGGGGCGATTAGCGTCATTGTCGCTCCCTGTGATGGTATAAATCATCTTATTACATTTCCTAAGCGTTTGAAAAAGGGGAAAAGAGACTAAACATCCATCCTGTTCAATATCATAGCGAAGAGATGTATGAAAGGACGTCCTAAAGTCTCCATAACTCTCAACTACTTCTAAAGAAAGATTCCACTCGGAAGTCAGTAGTTGCTGCCGTCGATCGAGACGATTCGTACGGACTTTTGCAATCCTGTAACGAACCTCTAGACGATCGTTACATTCTACGTCTGTTGTTATAATAGGCTCTTTCTCGTAAACCCGAACAGGGACCGAGAGAAGATACTTCCTAAGATATGAGAGAGCTGTGGAAGATCAGAGTTTGATATGGACCACTGGTTCCAAAACTCGTTTCCAGGACTGGAGGGACGACAGAATTGCTTCCACTTCTTTCAGATTATGATCCAGGACATCTGAAACCCTCTCCAGATGTCCGGCACCTTCTTTCTATCACCTCAAGTGATACTTAACGCACCGAGAGATGTTCAGAATCATTCTTAGATCTTTAATAAAATTTCAGTTTCCCGGTAGGAAAACTGTAGAGGTCTGAATTGCAGTCTATTCAGGGCAAACAAACTTCTTTAGGAAGGAAATGGTCCCCAGCAAGCTCATCCATTCCCTCACACAGTATGTTTACTTCCCTAAAAAGGCTGCGCTTTGCCTAAGCAGGAGAGCATATAATAGTGAAATGTTGCGGTAGACTCGTAGTCCTATACCGTGCGGTAACGAGCACCGAAAGGAGTAAGAGATATCTCTGAGAACATAGTAAGGCAAAACGAATGCAATGCTTTATTCATTCATGTAAGAAATCCCCTCAATCTTAGGCTAAAGTCCGTGATTGTAGGGCAGAGATACAGTTAGTCAGTCAATCCCGCAGGAGAGAGAGAGGCGTAACTGCCAGCACAGAGATACGGTTAGTCAGTCAATCCCGCAGGAGAGAGAGACGTAACCTACAGCGCATGACAGCGAACGAGCTGGTACTGCCTCGTTTGGACTGGCGGAGAGGACAGTGACAGCAGCAGCTTACAATCGTCGTCTCTTAACTTTATGCCTGGGTTGCCAGCTACCCTATTCTACGAAGAAATAGGTCCGTAATTTTTAGCATAAAGAGACTCTCAAGCTGGTATATTTAAGCGAAACAGAAAACGCTAAATATATAGATGCGTTTGTGTCGTCATAACACTACCATACAACGGTAAAAGATAAATCGGAAAACTCCTGGAAGGCTGCAGGGAGTAACGATTAAATGTCCTTAAATTAATAGACAATAGACCTCTCGGTTGCCATCCGAAGAGGTAACTACAGCAAGCGTATATGACTTGAGCCAACCAGTAGTAAAATAACGCAAGGCAAAATATATTATATTGCAATAAAGTTTTTTCATACTTACCTGGCAGACATATATACTATAGCTGAATTCGGAAATACAGCTACATACATATCTGACAGGCAAGTTTCATAAACAAAACTCAAGAGAATTGAAGCGGACAGCTCAAGCTTCTTATGTTATTGGACATAAGCGTTCATTGACGTAGTCTACAAGTCTATTTCTTGTACGAGTCTGCGAATGATGAATGAGAGCTCTTCCGAATCTTGTCAATAAGAGCTTATCCGCTTACGCAATATAAAGTTAATGAGAAGTTTGTCAATGAGAACTAAACCATTTACGGGACAAAGAGATAATTTGTCAATGAGGGGATACCCACTTATTGACAAAACGATAGTATATTGTCAATGGGGGAAATTCACTGAATTGACAAAACGTAATCCAGGAAGTCGAGCATTTTATTTTCGATTCCCGTCTCAAACGAGGAAGGGGCAAGAATCCTGTTAAGAGACGGCTTACGACAGGTAGAACGACGATGTTCAATTCGGCAGCGTAAGTCCGACTAGGAACTAACAAAATCTATCATCTGAAAAGCCCTTTCAGATGGGCTAAAAAAGCTTGCAAAATTATCCTGGGAAGAGAAGAAAACTCTCCAACCAGCTTCCTCTCCCGTATCAAAATTTATTGGCAGTATGGCAAAGGAAGTCCTGTCTTGCGCTTTCCTCCTTTTGATGAGTGCCTTTGCAAGAATCCTACTGAACGTTGCCGAGAGTCCTGACGTGCAGGACGTCGAGCTTTTACATAACCCATAGCTGCCTTACCGCAAAGTCTGACTGCGGTAGAGCAAAAGAGATCTTTCCTTGAGCTTTCCATAACTCCATCCAATCCTGGGACTTAACGAAAAGCAATATTACTGACAAAGACCTTATATTCACGAAACCCGTGGTCTTGCTGGGTTTTCGAAAACGAAGTTGCCTTTTCACTTTAAGCTCCTCCGAAGCACTGCTTACTTCACATTCTTCGCAGGCGATGTAGAAGGGATCACCGAAGTTAGGTAAAAACTCTTTTAGGCCCAAATCAGCTTGAAGACTTCAACAGAAACGTTCAGCCAGGCGACACACCTGGCGTGCGCGCTCGGCGTCCACTGACTAGCAGCGAGCACGCTCGGCGTCCACTGGCGAGCAGCGAGCACTCTCGGCGCGCCCGCTCGGCGTCCACTGGCGAGCAGCGAGCACTCTCGGCGCGCCGCTCGCGCTCGGTATCCACTGGCGTGCGCTCGGCCTCGGCGTCTACTGGTGCGCGCTTGGCGTGCACCCGCGCGCGCGCCTGGCGTCCATCCGAACGTCCCGTCCAAGCCGAGCGTCAAAAAAAAAACGTGCAGAAAAGCGTCACGCTCCTGACAGGCGTCAATGCAAGCGAAACTGCCTTCAGGGAAGAGCATTAGACATCGGAGAGAAAAACCGACTGCACGAAGCAGTCTCAGGTGAAGGGTTGATCGTGTGAGAATACGCGGGGCCAGGGAACGCTTCTTATTCTCACAGCAACAAAGCTAGGACGTCCGCGCTCAAAAGCGTCCTGCTAATATGACTTGCTTTCCCTTTTCTCGGTGGAAAGACGTACACGAGTTCAGGCGACGTTCGCCTTCTTACTTCTCACTGCAACGCATGACGAGAGAGAGAGAGAGGACGTGAAACGTCATCCTTCTATAAAGCTTCTATTTAGAGGGCGCGAGTCCTTCCGAAAGCTCCAAACCCTGCGCAGGGAGGACGCTTCGGAGGACGAGAAGCAATCCTTCAGGATTCGTGCACGCACTTTGGCAGCCTGGGAGTAACTTCAGGTCTGCCGAAGGCACGTCAGATCGGTGGGAGTTCCTCGTAAAACCCTCCTTCGGCTTTTCGACATGCTCTCTCCCTGTCCTGGGAGTCAAGCAGAGGTCCCGGCCTAGAGGCGAAATAAGGCCGATCTGACGCACCCTCCACTACACAAGGGGCACTGTCACTGCACTTAGCCACTTCACTTTTGCTCTCCAAAGCCAGCACTTCGATTCTAAGTTACAAATCGATAGAGTATCAGAGAAAGGTCAATACCCTCTACAGAAACTGTTTAGGGCCCGAAGGCAACATTACAGGGTTAGGAGTAACAACTACAGAAGTAGCACTTTTCACCACAATGATAGGAGAGCGAGCACCTTAGATTCCAAGATACAGATGGAATCTATAACGTAAAGGGCATTACCTCACGAGACATATTTATAGCCCGTAGGCCATACTACAGGGTTAGGCAAAATAGTTCTACAGGAGGTAGGTTAGCCTACCCTGACTTTGTTTACTGATTAATTGCGTACATATGAATCATACGTCTTCCTTATGGAATTAGACAGTCTCACACTCCTTACATGACAAATCTCAACAAAGAAGCAAGACACATAGCCCTCGTGCATATGACGTGCGGACTACCGAAGCTTTCGGTAGCCACACCCTTATCTTAGCAGACAACACCCTCTGAACTAGCCTAACTAGATTCAGATATACAAAAATGAATCATATTCAAAACAATTTAAGATAGCGTATGCTAGCCACAAATCCAAGTCAATAAATACAAAAGACAATTAGGATATTTAGCGGCCATGAAGTTTCCAAAATCCTAAGACGGAGGTACTGAAAACAGGTGTTTCCAGCACCGGCGACAGAAAAATTATGAATAGAAAATGGGACTGGTTCCTGATACCCGCCTCCCAGCGGCGGGAATGGGTACTAACCACCTGGCCGACCACTGTGTGTGCCGGAAGTTTTTGAATTTCTGTCGGACTTCAGAAAATACAGCTATATATATATCTGACAGGTAAGTTTCATGAACAAAGTGCAGTGTTTAAGAGCAAGTTTGAACTGCACTCTCACCTGTCTCATTAGCTATGCAGTGTCCTTCCCTCAGGCTACCATTTTGCCTCCACAGTAAAAACATGGGAGGAGCATTACATTGCTAATTTGAAGAGCATGATTTTGACAGAAGTGAGAGAGTTCATTATAAAATTGTTTTGTGGGGTGAGAATTAAGGACCCCGATTATAAAAATATGATCAGCAGGAGAATCGTGAATAATACTGTGTAACTCACCTAGGATCATGCAGTATTATCAAAATTGTTATTTTCCCAGGGGATATAAACATTAATTATTGGGATTTTAGAGTTTCCTACTGTCACTTTAAGCCCCAGCAATCTGTCACTCCTGTAGGTCATCACATTTACCATATTGTCTAATGATTTGTGCCACAGGAAAGAAAGGCTCCTTTTCGGGTGAACAGCTATGATTTGATCTGTAACTTGCATCAATGAAGTCAAGAAGGCTCTGAAGTCTTCATGTATTGAATCGCAGATGACAAGGTCATGTGGCCAGTGGAGAAAACAATGTGAAACTGGTGTTTAAAAGAAACAATGTGAAATATGATATTGTTAAGATACAATAAAGTTTTGTACATACTTACCTGGCAGATATATACTTAGCTATAGACTCCGTCGTCCCCGACAGAAATTCGAATTTCGCGGCACACGCTGCAGGTAGGTCAGGTGATCTACCGCCCCTGCCGCTGGGTGGCAGGAATAGGAACGATTACCGTTCTAGAACCAGATTTTCTCTTCCACCTGTCTCCTGAGGGGAGGTTGGGTGGGCCATCAATCGTATATATCTGCCAGGTAAGTATGTACAAAACTTTATTGTATCTTAACAATATCATTTTTGTACATGGAACTTACCCAGCAGATATATACTTAGCTGATTGACACCCTTGGTTGGTGGGAAAGAGACAACTATTTACTGAATAGACAGGTAAACAACTACGTTGTAGGTAATAAATAAATAAAACCTTGGTTCCTACTTGATCAGGCGGAAGACTCCATGGCTAATGCCTAGGAATCTGCTTCGCCTCAAGAGCCTCAGCGAGGATGTGACCTATGGCTAAGAGTTCTTGTGGGTCTGTCGATGGGGTCTTATCCATTTACTCGACAGAGCCTCTTACATGACAATATGCCTATGCCTAGTGGCATAATTAAGGAGCACAACACCGATCCCGATCACCTGATCCTAACACGAGGGTTAGTGCTTAAGTAGAAAAGTTATCTACAAACTCCTTTCAAAAAACCCAAAGAAAAAACACGACGTTAAATAAAATTTAACTCACTAGTTAAGGATCAGTATCTGCTCCCTATCCCAGCAATGTATCCGCAGACACGTATCAACCAAGAGAGAAGGATCCCTCGAAGGTTATCTTGACATCCTTCGGATAATGGGAAGTCAACACAGAGTTGCATCTCCCGTATGTGACAGCTAATATGTCCTTATGACTATTGTTAGGGAAAGAACAAGAATTCGGAAAAGCTCGCACTTCATGCGCTTTTAATTCTCAGCTGTTTGAAGGAATCATCAATGCACTTATCAAGTGCTTAGGAGATCACAATGTCTCAAAGAAGGCCAGGGCGTTCTTTGATATAGATCTCTTCTGGGTGGAAGAACCTGGAGCCTGGCTAGTGCTTCGTGCCTGGCAGGCGCCTAGCGCCTCGCGCCTGGCTGGAGCCTTGCGCCTGAATGGCGCCTAGAGCCTGGCTGGAGCCTCGCGCCTGGATGGCGCCTTGCGCCTGGCTGGCGCCTCGCGCCTGGTGGTGCCTGATGGCCTCCTTCCTGGCTAGCGCCTCGCGCCTGGCTGGAGCCTTGCGTGCTGGCTGGTGCCTTGCGCCTGGAAGGCACCTGGAGCCTGGCAGAAGACTTCATGATTACTGTCTATGAGTCTGCATGCCTCAAGAGTTTCAGCGAGGTAGGGGACCTATGACTGACAAACCCTTCTGGATCATGTCAAGGGTGGGGGCTAGCCCGACTTACAACGACAGAGCCTTCTCGGATCGTGCCAATGGGGGCTGACCCCACTTACATGGCAGAGCCTTACCTGTATCATATCAATGGGGAATAGCCCTATTACATGACAGAGCTTTAGGTTTCTCTTTACTGGAAGGAGCCTTGCGGCCTGGATGGATCCCTAATCCTGACTGGAGCCTAGCCTTGAAGGAGCCTGGCACCTGGATGGCGCCTGGCTGGCTTCTATAGAGCCTGGCTGGCTTCTAGAGCCGGGCTGGCTGGCTCCTAGAGCCTGGCTGGCTGGCTCCTAGAGCCTGGCTGGCTGGCTCCTAGAGCCTGGCTGGCTATTAGAGCCTGGCTGGCTCCTAGAGCCTGGCTGGCTCCTAGAGCCTGGCTGGCTCCTAGAGCCTGGCTGGCTCCTAGAGCCTGGCTGGCTCCTAGAGCCTGGCTGGCTCCTAGAGCCTGGCTGGCGCCTCGCGCCTGGCTTGGCTCCTCCACACTTGCTGGAGCTTCGAGCTTGGAAGAGTCTCTAGGCTGTCTGGCGATGTCCACATCGGACACTCTTATATCTGTCCGATTTGTTCGCCTCGCGCCAGGTTGGAGGCCCGCTCCTTCTCAGTATCCGACCATGACAGAGTTCCTTGGAACTGTCCGCCTCTGCGTTTTTCGCCTGTATTGGCATTTGGCGCTTGGCTGGCGCTACATTGTCCGAGAGTCCTGAACAACACATAGTTTATGCAGGAGACTGGAGAAGGGTGGAAGAAATTCTTCCCCTTTGAGCTTTTGGCCCCTGGCAATGGGGAGGTGATTTTAGTCAGCTACACCCAGTAGACGACAGGATATCCTAACAATACGAGAGAGAAGAGTCTTCCTCCGAGGAGGATCCTTCGTGAACACTTCTTTTGCTAACGAGATCTCTTCTTACATGTTGAATGAGGTTCCTCGTTGCAGAATCCTCCCTATCCTTGCCCGAAGGAAGGGAAGGAGTCTGGAAGTTGAAGGAGACTCTGCGGCTGAAATTGGGCGGAACCCTGATTTCTAGCTCTTATTGTATCCTTCTGAATACCTTCTGGAAGCATTTTGAGCCCTCATCGCACCCCGAAGACTCTGTAGCAAACGTTTAAACCATCTCTTCCTCTTTAGATGAAAATGTAAGTACCCTGCCATGGGCAACGAAACCTCTATACCTGAAAGCGTTGCGTCAGGAATAGAGGGATTTAGTTCTTTTGCCAGACATACTATGCTGGCAAGAACCCATTGCCGAGTCTCCATTGAATCTGATGTGAGATTCCAATGCACAAAAAATTCACTTGTCTTCTTGGTCGTTTAGGGCTAAGAGAAACAAAGAATTCCTTCATAAACTTCCTCAAAGAAGTTTGATGAGGAGCAGTTCCATTTTGTCGGAACACGGAATCTGTGGCCACAAAAAGATCCCATTCGAAGTACATGATATCCTACTCTTGTCGTATTGCGGTATCGTATAAGATCCCGAAGATCTTAATCCTCTGTTATCTCTAATTCCCTTGTAGAGACAGAGTATAGCCTTTTACTGAGTTCTTTGATAGCAGATATATACATAGGTGATTCTTCCCTCTGAAAGTGAAGAAAAAACCTCGCTAAGTGGTTCACAGAGGTATCGGAAGAGGACAGTTTCCTCATTCCATCTAGCACGATCTGCAGCAATTCTATGTCTTAGCCATGACTATTGTCATTTACCTTGAAAAAACCTCTCATTCATGTCCACTTCTGGTCAGTCTGCACGCGGACAGACTCAGAGTGGAGAGGTTTTATAGGTCTATTTATATTAGATTCTGATAGAATATCCAGATACTCTTGGAAAAGCCTTACGAAACATGCTGTGAGAAGAACGTGACTTCTGTGAATCCAAACCTCTCTAAGGCCAAAATGAGACATACATCCTCTCTTCCTTTGACGCCCATTTATCTTAATATATGTTAAGAATTTATAACTAGGGGAAAAAAGACTAAAGTTTATTCCCCTTCTTTAAATTTAAAGATGTCTTATATTGCTACCTCTCTTGGTTCGAGGAAAAAGAAGCAGTCTAAAGGAAGCCTGTTCGTCTTCTACTTACAAAGAGATCTATGAAGAAGACTTTCCGCAGGTTCTCACAACTCTTTTCAATAAATGTTAGACATACGTTAACAGTTATTATCTTCGATCGAGAAGGTTCTACGGACATGCAAAATCTTGCATCGAACCTCTTAAGGATCGTTACGTTCCGTGTCTGTTCCCAAATAGGTTCTCTTTTGTTAACGCGAACAGGGGCGAAAAAAAGATTCTCGATGCTCTTTACGATATGAGAGAGTCATGGAATTGGCTTAAGTGATTAAAATAAATCATTTCATCATTCCTTGTAAGCGACCCCTTTTCGATTAAATGGGTAACGAAATCAGGAACGAATCTTGCCGTTACCGAGCCTGCTGTCCGAGAGGCTACTGGGACTCTTAGGTTAATAACTCGCTAAAACGAGAAAATATCTTGGATGGTGCTTCTGCGCCAGGCTGGCGCTTCCTTCTAGTTCTTTTTAGGGTATGTGCCATAACATCTATGCCTTTATGGTACCCGACATCCTTCACATGTTAATTCCGTTCTTAGTGGGAAAAAACTTTTATATAGGTAGTATAGTCCATTCAGGGAAACAACTTCTGCCACTAAGAGAATGTTTTCCCATCCGACTCACCCAACTTCTCTTGAGCAATATCCGATTCTAAAAAGGTTTCCTGTGTGCGTTTCTCGAAAGGATGAGAGAATTATATATATCGCGCTCTGCCGTATTAGAATCCTTTATAATACTGTCACATTGTGGTAAACAGCATTAATCTAAAAACCTTTGTAAGGATACTAGGAATTCTGTAGTTAACCTCGGTATGTGCATAAGACTTGACCATACCGTAGTCTTAAAGTGAATTCTCTACTACATTCATCTTCTCACTAAGCATGTACTCTAATAAGCCATGCTTTCGTAAGCATGAGAGCATTATACAATATAGAGTTCCGCTGCGTTAGAATCCTTTAAAAATGTTACCTACGGTAAACAGCATTGAAATGTTGTAATATCTTTCTTATTGAAAGCTTCTTAGCAAAAGGCAGACAATATTTTATTTATGTCTGCTTAACTATCCCCTCAATCCGAGGCTAAAACCACGATTGTAGGGGAGAGACACGGTTAGTCATTCCTTTGAATTTTGGCCTAGCCTAACTCCTTTCTTTCTCTATAAAAATGAATAATCTACCCACCTGTACGCTTTCTCCAACTCCAGTACACTCCAGAAATCACCTTAAAACACCAGCACCACAAGACTTACGACCCAAAAAACAACTCCTACCAGACAGAGAGCTCTCCCCTACCAACCACACACCACCAACACGTGCTTTCTACTGCCCCGTGTTATTGTTTACATCCTGCCGACGCCGCCGCCATCTTGTCTATGACGTCACAGCCTATGACGTCACAACACAACTTAAATACATCAACAGACACCTTCTAGAATCTACCACATGTTGTCTATATATAGGACACCCACCATATTTCAACAATGCATAAAATACCCATAACAATTATACAATATATAATCACACTTATCTATACCCATAACAATTATACAATATATAATCACACTTATCTCTTTCTCCCTCCCCTCCGACTGTTTCCTAACCTAGTATTCCCCTCTTAATTTCCTTCGTCCTCCAACTCTTTACCCTCTACATAATTTCTAATACATTCCCCTGAAACTCCTGCTTTAGTTAATACATCAGCCACTTGCTCCTTTCCTTTTATCCATCTCACCTCCTTTATTTCCCGGATTCAATGGTTTCCCTTATTGCAGCAATATCTATTTTTAATCTCTTGCTACTTACACCAGTGCTCGATTTGATGGCGGTCATTAGTGTTTTTACTATCAGTGTTAACCAAGGCTTCTAAATTTCTCCCTCCTACTACCTCTTCCCACAAATGCTTGAAATATATCAATCCTTCTACAGCTTCCCCAAACACTCAGGGCTTCAGCCTCAATGGTGGATTTTGCCACTCTCCTGGATTTCCTAGACTTCCACCATATGGGACTTCTCCTCTTCCCATCTGTCAAAGAAATAATATAACCCAGTTGAGTATGGCCATCTTCTATGTTTCCAAATGAAGCGTCTGCATAGGCTTCCCAATAAACCCTTTCTTCTTCCATCTCACTTATTGTAACTTCGCCCATCATGCTCTTAGTTTTTCTCACAATTTTAATAAGTTTCTTCATATCCTGAGTTGTTCCTTCTTTAAATGCTTTACTTAATTCGCTAATATCATATGATATTTCTGGCATCGTGTGTAGTGATACCCAATTCAGCTGTCCTACCACTGATCTGTACTCTGTTAACTCTTTTGTTCTAGCACTCTATTACCCGTATATCTTCTAGCCTCTGGTTCTCTTATGGAATTTATATACTGCCACTAATTAAGGAAAAATCTATCTCCTTCTGCTCTATTACTACTCCTATATACTTGAACCTTTTATTACTCTCTTGTCCTACTTGCAATTTCCCTTTCAATCTCCCAATCGTTTCCTTTAAGAATCCTTCAGTCCTCCGTAGCAAAAAATCATCTACGTGTGTACACAAATGCCTTCCAATTTATTGTTCTTTTTCCAAAAGAATATATTAGGTTCTAGTCTACTTCTCTCACCTTGAAGCTCCTTCACTACTTTCACCACTTTACAATACCATGCTTTTGCTGCTCCTTGAGCCCATAGACTGTTTTCTTCAACCTTCCATAATCCCCTCCAACCCATCTTCCCTTGGTGGCTTCAAGTACACTTCTCTTTGTATCTCGTCACCTTGTAAATATGCAGTTTTGACATCCAATGTATAACAATTCCAATTTTTCACCTTTATTATGGTTAGACAGAATTTTAAAATTTCAGCATTGCATGTGGGAGCATCCTTTTCCCACTCAGCCATTTTCTTCTTCAAACCCTCTAGCTACCAATCTTGCTTTACATATCCTTTCCCTTTCCCCCCCTTTTATCTTTCAGTTACTATCCATCTTGTAGATATAGCTTTTGTCCAACATCATTTTACCTCCTCATATACCTGGTTATCTCTCAACTTAGAAGTTCTTTTTCTTTAGCTTCCATTATGCTTCTATTTTCAAATCCCAGCAACACCTCCTCTTCATCTTCAATTTTTTCTACCTGACTATAATCCCTCAAGTTAACCCACCCTTTGTCACCTGACTGTGAGTCTCCGTATATTGTACGAATCAGCCCATGCTTGGCTTGATCTTTTTCCTGCAAGACCTAAAATAGTCCATTCTTCTACTTGTCCTGTATCATTGTTTATAGCCCTAACTCTATTTCCCTTTTTGAATTTTGGTATCTCTTCCATTAACTCGCTTTCTATTGACCCACTTTGCCCATTATCTTCCACGTTTGTCTATCACCTCTCTTTCTATAGTCTCTTCTGTGTCTGCATTCCTTCTCATCACCCATTATCTCCTCTCCTTCCAGCCAATCTACTTTCCCTTCATTTGGGCCATCTGACCTACCTTTCACCCCATGGGATTTATCTATTCTAGCCGATATCTCTTCTGTATCTGGTGATCGTCGTTGAATCCTTGTCACATGTATCCTAGCTACTTCTCTTAAAGAATCCCCATGTTTGACTATTATTGTTTTCCCCGATACTCCCACTACCTGAGCAGGTTCCTCTCATTCATTTTCATTTCCCTCTTATAGAATACCTCTCTCCTACCACTGTTTCTTCAAATTTATGTTCTCTGATGTTTTTGTTTAGCGCTATTCTTATTTTATTACAGGACTCATTTTTTATAAATGCTTCTCTGGCCTTGTGCATTGCATTCAGTGTGTCCCTTACCATACCCTCTTCCATCCCTTTTTCTCTGCTTGCAGGACTAGAACTTTCTTCTCCTATTAGGTTAGGCAGTGAAGGGTTTTTTCCAAATACTAATTGGTTGGGAGAGAAACCTCCATTATTCATATTAAAAACAGTTCCTAGCACTCACTACCCATTTCAAAGCTAGGGACCAATCTACTTCCTCTTCCTCCATCATCTTCCTTACACTTCCCTTGATCATGCCTACGGTCTTTTCACATAATCCGTTGCTCCACGGAGATTCTGATGCTGTGGCTAATACTTTAATATTCCATTTTTCTGCCATCCTCCTTACTTTTTCATTTTGAAATTCTCCCCATTATCTGACAATATTTTGGAGGGTGCTCCAAATATAGCAAACCAGCACTCAAAAAGTATCTTTATTATAGTTTCTGGTTTCTTATCTTTTATCAACAGGCCTGACAATATCTCGTTGCCATATCCACTATTACCAAGAACTTTCTCTCTTCTATCTCTCCACATCCATCGCTACGACTTCATTGAACGTTTTACTCCAAGAAAAGCCTACTACCGGTTTGGGCGGGGTTTCTTTTGTATTTTTTTACAAACCTCACAATTTTTAATCAGTTCCGTTAGAACTTTCTTATTTCCTCTCTTTTTCTTTTTCGATTAACCCATTACTCCATTGTGCTTCCTCTGTTAGCTTCCATATTTTATCTCCACTTCCATGACCAAACTGTAAATGTAATTTCTTCATTGTGTTCTTAATTTCTTTCCCTCGGATTCTTTCCCTTCCAACCCTCCAGTAATAATTCTTCTACTTCCTCCTCCTTATAGGCACTCTTAAATGACCCTGTTCGTCTTCTCTTAACTCTACTTTCATTCCCCCTAATATCTTCTACTATGACACAATTTTCCTTTCAAATTTAGGGTCATACCCATTTTACTCATGGTTTGCTTACCTATCAGCCAGGGTATATCACCTTGCAGAATTTCCGTCTTCAAATAAAACTTTCTGTTTTTAGTATCACAGGTATTTCTATTATTCCTCTGGACTTATAAGAGTCTCACCAAAATTAAACACTTTATTAGACTCTGTCCTAGTCCCCTCCTCATTCTCCTCAACTCTTCCTGACTCAAATCCATGACAATACGTGCTAGTCACAATTCCCCGCAAACTGTTTGATTTACACCCTGTGTCCAAAATTGCATCAACCACCTCCCATGATGCTTCCACTATTTTATTAACTTCTCCTACATAAACCTCTTCTTCTTCTGTCCCATTTTCTGTTTTTACCTTATTTTCTTCTAGTCTTGTTTCAGTTTTCTTCCTATTATGAAAATTCTGAGGACAATCCCTAGCCCAATGCCATTCTGAGCTGCATATTGCACATACTGTTACCTTCCCTTCTTTGTTTGATAGGATTTCTACCACCCCTTCTCGGTTCCATCTTCCCCGATATCTTTGGTTTTCCCTCACCCTCTCAGAACTGGCATTGCCTTCTGACGAACCCCACCATTCCCGTTCCTCTTTAGTCCCTAATCCCTCAAATAGTCTTTTCATTGTTTGCGACACTGTTCCGTACTCTAGCTTTTCTTGCCACAAGCCGATAATACCATTTGTTTTTTTATTTTCCGTGAGATTTGCTTGCTCTATTACATGATACCCCTTGACTTTCGCCTTCAATGCGCGCCTTTCCCCATTGCTCTTTTCACACTCAGATGCTGCCTTCTCGTATCTAATTAAATAGTCCGCCATATTTTCACTAGATTCTCTTCTTATTAGAAGGTATCTTTTTATTCTACCGTAATTCTCCATTACCGAGTCTTTTAGATAGGCTTTATCTAGTTTCTCTAGGATTAACTTTGGACCCTCTGTACCAGTAAGTTTATCTTTATCTAATGCTTCCACTAGCTCTCGGGCTTTCCCTTTTAAGCTCATTCTCATTCTATCGCCGGGTAGTTTGTATCTTCTCCATACAACAATAGCCAATCTTCGGCTTGACCTTTCCATTCTTTGTATTCTTCTTGTATCCCGCTAAACCTAGGACATTCCTTCTCCATCTAGTAGTCTCCCTTTGTTCACTGTCGGATCCAGGCATCTTTGATCAACCACGCTCTGCTACCAGTTTGAATTTTGGCCTAGCCTAACTCCTTCTTTCTCTATAAAAATGAATAATCTACCCACCTGTACGCTTTCTCCAACTCCAGTACACTCCAGAAATCACCTTAAAACACCAGCACCACAAGACTTACGACCCAAAAAACAACTCCTACCAGACAGAGAGCTCTCCCCTACCAACCACACACCACCAACACGTGCTTTCTACTGTGTTATTGTTTACATCCTGCCGACGCCGCCGCCATCTTGTCTGTCACAGCTATGACGTCACAGCCTTACGACAACACAACTTAAATACATCAACAGACACCTTCTCAGAATCTACCACATGTTGTCTATATATAGGACACCCACCATATTTCAACAATGCATAAAATACCCATAACAATTATACAATATATAATCACACTTATCTATACCCATAACAATTATACAATATATAATCAATTCCATCCCGCAGGAGAGAGACATGTGACCGACTACTCATGACCGACACATTCATGATACTGCGTTGGTGTCTAAGCGCTAGCAGTCTCGTTAGCCGACTGGCCTTACTCTTCCAGAGTTGCCAGCTACTCCATTTAATAAAGGAATCTTATAAAATTATTATCGAACTTCAGGAAGTTCTTATAATGCATATCTAAGCGAAACAAGACTTCGATAATCTAGAAGCTAAGTAGGTGTTGTCTTAACAATCCCTTTAAGCGTAGTCCTTCCTAGGAAATTCCTGGAAGGATACTGGTAATTGAGTTGCTCAGCAAAGAAGTAACTACGGTATGTGCTTATGATTTGCCGTATCGTATTCTCATACAGCAGATACTCTACTACCTTCTTTCCCTGCCGAGGCAGATAGAGAAAGGAAAAATTTTTACTATCTTCGTTCTTTTCGTTAATAAATAGAGAATACGATATCTCTAGGAAAGAGTATATATCTCCTTAACCGGAAGGAAGTTAATCCAACTCTTTAAATCTTCGTGATTTCTTCATAAATCGTGGAAGAGACAGAATTCCTGTTCATCTGTAGGTTTACGGAAGGAAGTAGATATTTCCTATCCGCCATCATACCCAAACGTCGATGAGATTCTTATAAGAAAACTCCCAAAGCTCTTGCCTCTTCATAACGAGGGAAGAGCATGAATGAAGGAGAGAGTCCACTGAATAATGAAAAATGGCTTCTCTTAGTATCAGAATCTTCTGGCAAAAGCGACGGCCGCCTGTGCGACATCTTGCACTTTGCCAGGGGAAAGTTGCTCAAGTTGAAAACTCAAAGAGGAGCCTCGCGACTGACCTCTCTCTCATAAGAAGATTAGGAATATACTGGCGCCTGGCTCCTTGCACCTGGAGCGCCTGGAATGTTTCCGCGCGCTGGAATGTTTCCGCACGCTAGAAAGGAAACTCGCTCCTGGAACGTTCCGCTTGCGTGGAAGGTCCCGTGCGCCCTGATAGTTCCGAGCGCCTACCTAGACCCCTTTTAGAAAGAGCCTCTTGCCCGAAAACGTTCAATGGAAGGATCGTTCTGATTGCCACTCTACTATAAGGCTCCTTGCTCTAGCCGTCTGTTTTTTCTGGCGCAATTTGCGCCAGGCTGGCGCTTCGTCTCTTTGAAGGCGCCTTGCGCCAAGAAAAATTTTCTAGAACGCGGCTCGCGTGGTTGTAGGAACGAGGCTCGCGCTAGTCTGTCAGCTGGAACGCGCCTCCGCAGCTGGCTATTGGAACGTAGCTCACGCTAGCTTGATGGAACGCGGCTTCCTGGCAGCGGCTGGCTCTTGCTTAGTGTTCTCTTAGTTTTGCACGAGAACGCGCTAGATCATGGAAACTCCAAACATACATTCTTCGTCTTTTCGGATGTAAGATGAAGATACGCACTTTTTTTAAGGATGCCTTATCAATGGCTATCCTTGGCAGTCTGGGACGTTCTACAGAAACCTGCCGAGGGGACGCCTGACCGGTGGGGGTTCTCCCTAACCTTCCTGCGGCTGTCGACTTTCCTCCTCCACTGGGTCTGGGAGTTTGGAAGAGGTCTAGGCCTGGAAGCGCTACGGAGCCGATCAGACGCACCCATCCACTGCAACTGGGAACACTATATTCACTTCTTACCTTTTTAGAGCTCGCCTTTTGAGCTCCATCCATTTATCTTCAAATTTGCACATATGAATTTGTAGATTCTGTGGAGTAAGAAGGTGATGAGGATGCAACAACTACTAGAATTGTCAATACTCTAACTGCTCGTTAGTACGAGAGCTCTTAAAGCTTCTAAAGGAAAGCGTATCTAGTTATATGCTTTCTGACTTCCTAAAGTAGGAAGTTAGATCTTATATTTCCTTCATCAAGTTCTAACACTTATACACGTATTAGTGAAAGAAAAAAAAAAAAAAAAAAAAATCAACATTTCCCTTATTGCAAAATATGAGTGTCTACCGAAAAATTCGGTAGTTTCACGTAATATATTCTTCGAAATTTCGAAGCCAAATTCATTAAAAAGTTAATAAAAGCGTATGCCAAACCAAAGACCCAGTACTTCCCTGCAAAAGACAGCCCAGAAGGTCGATGGCGATGAAAAAACGAAAATCAAGTCAGGAGGTAGCAACAACGTATGTTGACACTACCGCGACAGAGAAAATCTGGTTCTAGAACGGTAATCGTTCCTATTCCTGCCACCCAGCGGCAGGGGCGGTAGATCACCTGACCTACCTGCAGCGTGTGCCGCGAAATTCGAATTTCTGTCGGGGACGACGGAGTCTATAGCTAAGTATATATCTGCTGGGTAAGTTCCATGTACAAAATGGTGTTTTACAAAGGAAGGGATAACAACCCAAGAAGGTCTTGGTAAAAATCGGAAATTTGAGAGCTGTTTCTAAGGAGGTCATAACCCACGTTTTTCATACCCTCTCATTTATTACAACTTTTGGAGTTATGTATTTTACACAGAAGTGTCTTAATGTTCTTGCCTAAATAATATCCAAAACAGGAAATTACCCCCTACATTTGATACCATCCAGAACCAAAGGAGGAGGATCTATTGATTTTATACAGGGTTGAAGAATATTAATGAGAAAACAGTAAGAAATATATGAACAAGGCATATGGACTTATAATGTTATGCCAGCAATCGGCTACCTGCGCTTCGAGACAATGTTTGATGCTGCACAGCCTAAACTGTCCTGCCATCATCCTTCTCAGCACAATAGAATACCCACCTGAGAGAATCATTGAACTTTTTTCAAGAAAAATTTGATCTGTTGAGTACCTACTGTAATGTGACCACTACACAAGTAAAATATAGGGTTTGTCCCCTGTATAAACAAGATCCATAATCTTCTCTGGTTATACTTACTATTTCCATAGGATCACTGTTATAATTGTCTTCATTGTATGCATCCTTGCTGTGAGTAACAGTTCCTCCTTTCAAGTCTTGAACTGGAAACGTTAAATCACTTTGTACACTGGGAAAGGATGGGACTATAGGACCCATATGTGGAACAATAGGTACAAAAGGAGCTGCAGGACCCATCATAGCGTTAAATGGCACAGGTCCAGGAATAAAAGGCAAGCCAGGAGGAAGAGAACCAAGTGATGGGTTGAAAGGTGGCATTGCTTGGGGAAAAACAGGCTGTGTTCCTTGAGGCATAACAGGCACACTCATGGAATCTGGTTTCATTACTTGGGCCTCCCCACCAGGCAGGTTTGACAGCTGAAATACATGGAAAACTTACAATAATTAAAATTAAAACAATCAAAAGGTTTCACACGTTTTGCAGTATATATACAATACATACAAACATGAAAATTTATCAAATTTAAAAAGAGCAAAGAAATAGAGGTTTTAAAAGGAAAATATGAAAAAAAGAATGGTTAAACCAACACAATACTTTGGAAAACATACATTTGTTTCATCATATCATCCCTTTAAAAATACAGAGGGTGAATCCCAGTCACATCATTCCGCTAGTAAAAAGAAAACATCAAGCCCCTGCAGCCTTGTGCAAGAGCCAAAGTTTAATTATCTCCCCAGCAAATGAATAAATCCCTCTTTGCGTCGCTTTAACAGCTACCAAAGTTTCCCAGACTTTTGAAAATGTTTGGGATTACACAAAATACGTTGATAACTAAGAGAAGCTGATTCCTCAGTTGCAATTATTCATCACCAAACTTATATATATAAATTTTCAAGTTCATAACATCCCCCACTAACTAGTACAGGTTCTTTTATCTTTTTCAGCAATTCATTTATCCTCTGTGAGCTGATCTCAGTCCTTACACTTTATGCAAATATATGCACAAATATTTGTTAACAAAAAAACTTTCTGAAAAATGGTATTCCTAATGAATCAGAACTTTTCAAAATCATTTAATAAAAAATTACATATTTTTCATCAATTTGTATTTTTCATAGTTAACAAACCTGAGGTCTTAAAAATAGGATAAATCTTCTGTTGCCAGCTGGAAACTGGTTAAAAACAAACAATAAGACTATATGCAAGGAATCTGTGGCATCTGGCATCTAAAGCATTAAAGCATAAAAGAGGTGTAGAGTGGTCACCAACCATGCTTGAACCTCGTCATGCAATTAATCTTTCTTTCACCCCAGGATTACTATTACGGGGGTGGCTAGGGGTGGGCAGTCAATGTTAAGACCTCGAGTTTATTACCTATGAAAAATTAAAATTTATTAAAAAATTTTCATTTGCTCATATGCGAAACAAACCTTCAGTCTTAATTAACAACAAGATAGACTCATACTTGGGGGGAGGTACAAGAACCCTGAACCGACTGAAGGTTCGGCACACTTGACCACTCTTCCCAGATCTGGTTTTATCCTTAGTGAAAGAAAATATAACCGCAAAAGTTTCCACAATGTCACAAAAATTAATGTTCTACAACCTTACATGTACTGTATTGGAATAACCATTATTGAAACTAAATATCCCCAGGTAAGCCTTACCTCTGAAGTTTTCTTGTGCTGATAATCACATGATTTTTCAAACAGTTTTACACTGCTGTTCCAATTGATATCTTCAAATAAGTCCAATATTCTTAGGCGTATATCATCTAAACTCCTAGCAGGTTGTTCTGGATCTAAAACTCGTAGTATTTGAAAATTTTCTTCTTCCAGTGATTCAACATACTTCATATACCTCTCATTTTCTTCAGCTATTTTTTCATTAGCAAGCCTTAGTTTCTCAGCAAGAACTTTATCTAAATCATATTTACTTGGAGATTGTGGTTGAAATGAGCCACTAAGTGCAGGAACTGGAGGACCCACAATCGATGGTGCAGGCATAGTTGGAACCAACACTGGAGGCGGAGGAACTGAATGCAAATGAGGGTTCAGTAATGCCTGTATGATAGCATTCTGTGCCTCCAGTGAATGAAAAAGGCAGTCACTTGGTCCAAAACTCTTCACAAATTCTGATTTCACCTCAGCTAAAACTGCCTTAATAAATGCTTCTCTTGTTAAATGAGCAAATGTACAATTGACGATTGTGCACTCACCATCAAGTTTATTCTGAAATGAGACAAGAAATTATTCAAATTATATATATGAATAATATATTTGAATAATCGATTGAGTTTACATATCAAAACTTAAAAAATAACTACAGACATCTTTTTTTAATAATGCTGTCCATTCCTATTCTACCAGTCCTGGCAGTGCTAACATCATTATTACTAAATATCTATAACAGCAAAGTCAAAATGATGGTATAATTTGCATTTACCAACAAAGATCATTTGGCAATTGCATTTAACGGTTAACAGAACTTGGTAAACAAGAGGAAGCTCATGGAGGACACAAACACACTGCCCCTTAGAACTGAGGCAGTTCCCTGGCAGCAGGTCTTCCAAATATTCAAGGCAGATCTAAGTTCGGGCTACAAAGACGAAGGCATTGACATCTTACCTCCCAAAAGGGAATGTAAAAAAAGATTGCATATCACAGGGGAACTTGGAACGGCTCTAAAATGACAATTTGTCAAAAATTGCATTTTTCCTAACTATACAAACCTGAGGTCCTTTTACAATAGGAAGGTAACTAGCGGCAGCTGGGACGGTCGTAAGCTTCAAACAAGGGAGTTCGGTAGTAGACTGCTTGTCCGACAGTGCGCGCACAGCGCGACTGGGAGGTGAAGAATTACTTTTGCTTTAGGCCAGGAAAAAACGCTGAGTGAGGGGTGGCATGAGGTGGGAATATATGCAAAAGGACCTCAGGTTTGTATAGTTAGGAAAAATGCAATTTTGGACAAATTGTCATTTGTTCCGGTACGATATAAAAACCTTCGGTCATTTTACAATAGGAAGACTCACTTCTTGGTGAGAGGAATCTGAGTCTTTTGAGAACAGACTGGTGTTCGTCCAACCTTGGATTGCCTCCCTGGTCGTAAGAGCGAGGGAGGTATCCTAGCCTCTGCCCAATTGATCGGGGTATGTACCGCACGATCAATGGTCAGACCTCTGGACCCAAGTAATACGAGAGAGGCAAGCGTATCTCTTAAAACTAGCAAGCAAGAACTTGTTCCTGTTGCAAGAGGCAACATAAAGTTATGGGTTTGTCTCTTGTTGGCTTCCACTCCCCCCCCTTGTTGGGGGAAGTGGTGGATATTCACTCGTATCCCTAATGAAAGGGATAGGATGGGGCTCGGCCGAGTAGCTTACCTGCATCGCCTCCTGACCAGCGCAGTGACTACCGCGTCCCTCTGCCCACAGGTAGAGGGAGAGAAAAAGATGGGGAAGAGAAGGCCAGTCACCTTCTCAATCACCTATCCCTTCATGCAGTCACACCAGGAAGCGATGCTGTTCGGTCTGCTCGGGTGCTGGGTAAGCTACAACGTGTTGAGCAGCCACCACGGGTCCTAAGGAACAACTGTCCAAGGACCTGTGGGCTATATCCTGAAGGTAGAAGGAGGTGCATGTGGTCTGGTTGGACCAGACCCCTGCCTTCAGTACCTGCGCCACAGAGAAGTTCTTGCGGAATGCGAAGGAAGGACCAATATCTCTGACTTCGTGGGCTCTCGGACGAAGGATACGGATGTCGTCGCTACCATCAGCTTCGTATGCACTCCTGATCACCTCATGCAGCCAGCAAGAAAGTGTTTTCTTGTAACTTCTTGGTCATCCCGGTGCTAACGAAGAGGCGTCAACACTCAGACCTGAGATGTCAAGTTTTCTTCAGACAGCACCATCGCGCCCTCACAGGACAAAGCAGCATCTTCACATCGAAGGCGGTGAAGTCCATTAGGGAGGGGATTGTGAAGGACTCGAACCGATCGGCAGTGACCGAAGGATTCTGAGTCTTCGCTACGAAGTTCGGTACAAAATCGAGCGTCACAGATCCCCATCCCCTGGATGCTTGACTTTGCAGGAAAAGCCATGCAGTTCCCTCAGAGGAAAAGAAGGGAATAGTCGCTATGACCTATCCCTCTTCTCGACATAGTCTTCGGTGATGTCCAGTACCCATACTGGTCTATCCGTCTGCAGCGAAGTGCCTCGCATTTTTGTATCCCATTGCAGTGAATTCTCTTGCGGTCTCGTATCCCCCTGCGGCGAAGTCTCTCCGTCTTTGTAGTGGATAGGACACCGACACCCCATGGTGGGTGTCGATGGTATGGGTATTGGGACAAGCTAGTAGGACGAAGTAATGATTGATCTGGAACAACCGAACTAAGTCCACAGTGTAGCTCGTAACTGACTCGGGTGCTTTGACAGCTGCCGACTGACTGCATAGAGTAGTGTGAGGCAAGTTGTCCAAGCATCCGAGCAAGTCACGTGACCTTCGCCTTTAAAGGCGTATGCAGAGAGACCATACAAATCATCTATTTGTTTGCCACCATGATGTCGGCCGGCCCAGTGTTGATTCTCTCAAGGCATGTCCCCAACAGGCGAAAGTCAATTGCATTCTAGAGACCGAGGTCTCTGATGGCAAGACAGAATTCTCATAGTAGTTGAATCTCAGCTAAGGAGATACAACACTATGTACCGTTGAAGACGAAGGTGGAAGGTGAATGCCACCTACATCTTCACAGCCGAATCGAGAGAAGTAATTCTCAAGATTCTGAAATTGTGCTTACAAAGGACTGAAAACACTAAACCGCTATTTCATTGCTGTTCGGAGAGAAGTCGTAGTTGCAATGAAAGCCGGGCGCTTTCAGTAATGAAAACACAGGGATGAACTGCCTGAAGAACTGCTTCTCATGGGCTGATCATCTTCTTTCAGACAATATACTTGGAAGTAGAGCTGGCAGGGCGGGGAACAGGCGATGTCTTCCGTTACATCTGTAATTCGGGGTGAACAATGAACAACTGCACACCTACGAATACAAGATATTTTAGAAGACAAACTCAGATGTCTGAAGAAATCATTCCGCATTATCGCAGGGGTGCGATGCAGCGGGAGACTAGGCTACAGACTTCTGTTACTGTGCGGTAAACAGAAAGATGATAGAGTCTATTGAGATATCTCTGGCTGAAAATTCTCGCAATGTCCAAGGCGATGCAGTAGAGATGGTCATTCATGCATGCGAGAATCCCAGTCAATCAGAGACCTAAGTCTGTGATTGTCGGTTAGAGATACGGTTCGGTAGTCAATCATTGTAGAGGAGAGAAACATAATCTGACCGTGCATCTCGGAGAGCCAG
Source organism: Macrobrachium nipponense (assembly GCF_015104395.2). Classification (NCBI taxonomy): domain Eukaryota; kingdom Metazoa; phylum Arthropoda; class Malacostraca; order Decapoda; family Palaemonidae; genus Macrobrachium; species Macrobrachium nipponense. The sequence goes on from NC_061106.1 coordinate 28,062,982, forward strand.
CTGGTACTGGGCTGCGGCAGGCTGAGGCAGGCTGAGGCAGCCCAATACACCGTTAGCTCTCGCTCACTCGTCATCCTGAGTTACCAGGTAATCCATTCCAAGAAGAAATGCGTTCAGCTAGAACCATCGAGCGTAAAAGAATACGCTCGAGCAATTGTATTTAAACGAAATGGATTTCGGTAAATACAAAAGCTGAGGTGGTGTTGTCGTAACAATACCATAAGTATCTCAAAATCGAAACTGGTAACTCCTGGTAGGTTGCAGGCAGTCCCAAGTTGCAGTTCAATTAAGATACTATTCGTCTCGGTCACAATCCGTAGAGTTAACTACGGTATGTGCCTACACCCCAGACAATTCAACTGATTAACAGAATCATGTCGCGAGGGTAATATACGTAGTATATTTGAAGGTTCCTGTACAAAGACCTCCATCCTAAATTCTTTTCCATTCGAGGAATGAGAATAAGGATTGGAAGCAGACACCCTTCATTCTCTATCAAGAGAGTGACGGAGAAGTCTTCCCCGAAGGAAAGCTTCAATGGTGATAACAGAATACCAGAGACGATAGTTCAAGCCAAACTGGATGTTCCCGTCTGTTTTTCTCTATCCCAGGGTTGGTCGCCTACTGTGAGATATTCTTCCTTCAGCAGCAGTGCTTCTTCCAAACGCTAGAAATTCCAGGAATTCGAGCATTCGGCGAGATTCCCGATTATCTTAGTAACAATTATCGGGGATTCTCGTCTAGCCCACTCTGGACCGTGGTTTCGCCCAAGTGTCTGCAGATCGTAAAAAACCCAAACACTCTGAGAGTGCTAGAAATTCCGCAGAATTCTAAGCACTCAGCAAAACCCCCACCGAATTCGTCAGACGATCATCGGTTGGTGGTCCTCCCGATTCCCGTAGAAATCGAGGATGGGGCAGGATCCTTCCTCAACGACGGGGACTTACGTCAGGTAGGACCCGAAGGTCCCCCCCAGGAACGCAGTCCCCAACGTGGAATCCTACAGAGAACTCTGCAGGATCCCTCCCCTTTCCCTCGTAGCTGTAAGGAGAGAGGGAATGGGGGAGGAATTGGATACTCGCTCGCCTTCACAGCGGAACTAGCAGTTGGAGAAGCGAGTACGAGCAGCCATCACCTTGCGGCGATGGCCTCTTAGAGTCTGGGAAAACGCATCGTCAGGAGAAAACGTTTTCCCGAGGAAGGTTACGAACTCGTACTGTAGGTAAGGGTCTGCCGCCACCGTGAACGTCGTCTGGGTGGGGCTGATCAAGCACCTGACAGGAGAGCGCCGATACCGTCCTCCAACGCGTCCCAGTCCTCGTCGAGGCCGAAACCTCTCAAGAGGACCGAAGGGGGAGCGCACCCTGTTCTCTTGAATGCGTGGTCCAGACGGACCGTCACGTGAACAGCGGTGATGGTCCCTCCAAGAGTCTGGGAAGCGTCATTCGTCCTTGCCAGCCCCCCCACCCTCACGGTCACTCCTGCTTGTCTCGTTCCTCCCGGTGTAGCCTAAGGAGGTTGAAGGGACAGGTGAGGGAGACCTGATGCTCCTACCCTTCCTACTAGCATGCTAGTAGTCTGGGAGGACTGCAGGCGATTGCCAACCGACGGTGGCGATCGAGCTGCAGGACTGGACCAGGGGCTTCTTGGAGAAAGCTGGACCAAGGAACAGAGCATCGGTCTTATGTCGAGTTGCTGGTCTGGACCAGCGGCTGGTGATCATTCCCCGAGGTCATTGTGCTGACGAATCAGCACAATGACCTCAGCAAAATTCCTCTGGATCTCAGGAACACCCGCATCTTGAGGAGTAGGACCATCAAGCCCCTCCAGCAAGAGCGATTCCCGAGATTTCCTTCAGGGGGAGGAACAGCGGCAGACCCCTCCCGGTCTCCTCCTGCCACTTGTGCATACGACCTGGTCGATCCGAAGACCGTGCCTGGCACGTAGGGCGTCGTGGCAGCATCGGGGGGGCGCGCTCCTCACAATCACTCCTTGTTATTTCGCCCTTCCCAGTGTAACCCGAGGAACCGGTGTAACCCGAGGAAGTTGGAGGAACAGGAGAGGAAGACCTGACGCTCCCCCCTCACTCGCCGGCAGAACCGGTGTGCTTGGGGGACTGCAGGCAATTGCCAATGGTGGCAATCGAGCTGCAGGCCTGGTCGTGCCACTCCCCTGGGGCGAGCGGCTGGACCGAGAACAGCGGCCACGGTCCCGTGCGTCAGGGGAGCTGCTGCTGGTCCCCCTATCCATCTGGTCCCGATGGGAGCGGCGGTCAGGGGACCTGCAGAGACCACTGTCGCGATGGAACCAGTGCCCGTTCTCACAGCGCGTCGAACCCCTGGAACCAGTTGGTTCCTGCGATCGAGGGGACCTCTTACCAGCCTCCGCCCGTGGTCGGTCTAGGACCGTCACGGCAACCCTGGTAACCAGCTGGTCGCTACAAGAGTGATCGCTGGTCTAGCGAGAGTCACCTGAGCGGCTCTCGACAGCCTTCTGCTCCGTGCCTTGGTCCTGGCACCGAGCCGGAACCTGGTGTAGCGGCAGTGCCCCTAAACCAGGCGAGGAAGTACCGGTGTTAGCCGGTACTCCTCTGGTCCCCGACTTCTTCTTCCTTGCGGAAGGAGAGACGGGCCTCTCTCCCGAAGGAGCAGGAGGACCAGCAGAAGGACCCCCCATCCCACCGGAGTGAGACGGGCCCTTAGAAGTTCCCGAAGAAGCCTTCTTAGGGGGGAAGGAGGCAGCCTTCTTCTTCCTCGGCTTGAAGCCTTGGGAGTCGAAGGGGAAGAGGCAGCAGCAGGCGACGAAGAAGACGACGACGACGACACCTTCCTCTTCTTCTTCGTCAGCTCCCTCAGGACAAGCGTCAAGTCCTCCATCCAGGATGGAGCCGGGGCTGCTGTTGCCGAAGCAACAGGGCCCAGCTGCACCTGTCTGGAAGGACCAGCGTCTGGGGCAGCAACACCGCGGGCTGGAACGACGTCGGCAGGTGCGGGAACAGCAGGAACAGCGGCAGGTACGGCAGGTATGGCAGACAGGGCAGGTACTCCAGGAGACGGGGCAGCAGCCAGCGACATCCTGGGTACCGGCAGCAGGTCCAGGGGCAAGCTCTTCGGACAGCGGAAGACCGGGGCTGGCAGCTCGAAGAACCCGGAGGGGGAGGCACGCCCTCCTCGGCACGGCAGCGATCGGGCCCTGCACAGCAGCCGTTGCATCACCGACATCACGAGAGGTGTAAATCAGGGAGGAGGGGTGGCGTACCCTGGAGACGAGATCGTGTAGTGTGGTGGTCACTGCTCCATGGGTGACCGGCACAGCCCCCGCCAGATGCTGGAGCAGTCCCTGGACGCTCGGCGTGCCCTGAAGTCCCAGCGACATCCACACCTGGCCAAGGTCGTTCCCCGCAGCAGGAGCCCTGAGGAAGCAATAGTCGGAAGTTAGGGGGGGGGCGAGCCCCACCCCGAGCGAACGGAAGACCTTGAATACAAATGCACGTCGGGTAACGAGCGCTCTCCTCTACGCTCGACGGATCGGGCGAAGAGAAGGACCTCAAACACCCCCCCCCCCCCCAAAGGGGGACGGCGCCATACGTGGGAGCTGAGCGGGGGGCAGGAAAGAAGACGAAGTATCAGTTACCAAGGGAGTCGCAAGAGAGCTTTCCGACGACTCCTTGGCAGGCCTTTGTTCTTCCTGCCCTCGTACAACACCCACTGCACCTCCAACCAATTAGAACCAATGTTACACGGCTCAGCCCGAGCGCATTCGCGCCCTCGGCACCAAGCGCAAGGGCATGAGGATCTATTCCTGGTAATGAGCGGAATCCTTGATCCATAATGATAATAATAAATGAAAATGAAAAAAAATACTGTACTCACAATTTTCACTTCACTTTCACACAAAAAATACAGGGCTTGGGCCGAGAGCATTCGCGCCCTCGGCACCGAGCGCAAAGGGCATGATAATAAATGAAAATGAAAAAGAATACTGTACTTACAATTTTCACTTTCACAATATCACACAAACAATATAAGGCTCGGGCCGAGTGCATTCACGCCCTCGGCACCGAGCGCAAATGAGGATCAATCTTCAGAATAGAGTGGAAGACCCCACACTTGCGGCCCTCCACCCCCAGGCACACTCTACGGATGATGGGGGGAGCGGGGATGGCTCCATGTCCGATGATCCATAAAATCAATGTAATAAAAGATGAAAAAGACGGTACGTACTTACAATTCACTTTCAAACACTGACAAACCAAGTTGAAAAATTCACAACAAAAGCAAAGCATACGACGATGAAGCGGGCAGAGAGCGATGATGAACACGTCCTCCACACACACGGCTGAAAGCAAAAGTGGTTCTTCATCTCCCAGTCGTGCTGTGCGCGCACTGTCGGACAAGCAGTTAACCACCAAACTCCCTTGTTCGAAGCTTACGACCG
>NC_061106.1:28067918-28099010 GCF_015104395.2 Macrobrachium nipponense
GCATACGTAAAATAATGTAAAAGCTTTGAAAAAATTTTCCCTTAATCTTAGGGTGGAGGTTTTGCGGTTGGGAGAGCATTTATCGCTTGGGTGTTCAATACTGCCAATTGTGTTTTAAGGTAAAACTCTGAGTCTGAGTTTGCCTCACGGCTTATAGGTGGGGCTGGGGGAAGGCCCCCCTTCGTTTAAGGTTAGGTTATGTAACGGCAAGCCTGGATAGGCCTAATCCCTCAAAATTACATAGGCATAGTACATAAATGGCTCCTACTGTATAATTTGACCCTCGCTGCATTTGTTTCTTGATTTTAGTGCCAATTTAACATTCTTGGCTTAATCGAGGAAACTGGAACTCCAAGTTCAGGAGCAAGTTCCTTTGACACAAGAATGAGAAGATTGTGAATGGGGAAACACTCATTCGCCTTCCTCTGCAATATTAAGAGTTGTAGTCAATATAAAACGCCCTGAAAACTGAATATTATAAACCCTGACGCCAAGAGACTACAAACTGTGTGCAGTAGTATCCTGCTGTGTTGTGAAAAAAAAAAAAAACGGCTATTTTGTTTTTAGGTGAAGATGCAGGCAGGGTTGTTGTTACAGGCAGGTTGTTGTTATATTTGTATTTGTAAATTTTATGCAACGAACATCATGAACTCTGTCTACGTCAATAGCACAATTAACATTGAATTTGAGAGTTTATTTTATCTATAAAATAAACCTAATCGTTTAACGGAAATAGGAAGAGTGGCAACTGCTCGTTTAATTTTGTTAATGGCTCTTAGCACAATTGCAATTTATGTAAAAATAAACTTAATCGTTTAACGTTAATAAGAAGAGAGGCAACTGCTCGTTTAATTTTGTTAATGGCTCATAGCACAATTGCAATTTATGTAAAGTGGGTTTCCTTTATGTACGTATCTCAAATTGGAAGGTCTTTTAAACAATTCAGAGGGAGAGGGCTAGAAAAAATATTATAAGGCTTTGAAATTAATTTTTATTTTTAAATATGGATTACTGTAAAATCATTTAGACTTATAAAATATTGTTTTTATGAGAGAGAAAATAAAAATACCTGCAAAATAAGTATGCATAGACCTTGTGTTTGCGTGGCCAAGATTCTTAACTTTTAGTTTCAATTCTTGTAGGATATGTATTTGCTCCCGGCCTGTAGGGAGTGGGGTGAACCCCCCCCCCCCCTCCAAAAATTACAGTAAGTCCGTATTTTCTGTGACTAAGCTCCTTCAAGTATTTCATTTTGTATATACCTCCTATTATGCAATGACATTTGTAGAAGAGAAGGTCCAGGTTTGGGGAAAAAGCCTCCCCTCCTTCCTTCCCATAAGAAAAAAAAAAAAAAAAACCGAGTGCAGGCCTGTGTTCCTTGACATGATTGGATAAACCTTCTACCAAACAGAAATTATTGTTCATGGTCAAAATAAAATTGCAGGTTGAGGTTAAAGGATATACATTTTATCAAATGCAGGTTGAGGGCGTAGGTCTAACCAAGGGCTACAAACTTCCCAACACCAACCCATGAGACATAATTTATTGCCAACAAATTAAACAAAGATTTATTACATTACATAAAGAATGCAATTACTTTCACTTCGAAACGTCACAGCAGATTGTTTATAACTTCACGAAAAGCTCAAAATAGGCCCGCATCCCACACTAAACACTTTCGAGATCAGGCAAGATTGTTTTTCCGTTATATGATATAATGCATATAAGATCGATTGATGTTGATTTCAAAACTTTATTTATGCCACAGTAATATGCTGAAAATATAAGACGTCAACAGAGAAAAGTACGTGACAAGACAAACTGATTAGTGTAAAATGTTTTTATCTCCTGAAGAATTCTTCCATTTCCGTCATTTTAAGCAATAAAATCTATGGACATAAAGGAAGTGACAACAAAATTGCAAATTCACCAAGGGACCATTTAATTTCTGCTGTTCCCTTAAGGGCCTATAGCACCGGCCAAGTGGCAGCTCACCAAACTACCATGTGCAAGTATACAGATAACTTCTCCAGATGTTATTGAAACTCGATGCCAGTATGCTTTTCGAAAGCCTCATCAAAATTTACACAAAAAATCTAGGTGTTAATGACATTTAAAATCGGGATACAAAGGCAAAAGTGTTCTGAATCTACTGGATGGATGTACAGTACTTTTTCATACGTGCCTCATCTCTATTCAAGGATTATGCAATCTAAACCTAAGTAATGGAAAGTGAACAACAGCTAGAGGAGTAACACCATCAGTAGTTGCAATCACTTAGTTCTCCAGACCTTGCCGCATGTTGATATTTTTGATAATAAATAAAGGCCCAAGAACACTGCCTTAGGGAACACCTTAATTGACTTTACGAAAGCTATTGTTATGGCCAACAGACTTTGGGTTCTGCCTGTTAAAAATTCATTTAGAATATTGATAGAAGATTCACCAGTTCACAATATCCTCAGGTTATAGGTAAGTCATGGTGCACACGGTCATAGACCATTAAAATCTAAGCCGATCATGCGTGCCTCAGCATCTTCGTTAAAAGCACTGTAAGAAATTGGAAATTGACAAGAGTCCATCAATGTAGCATGGCCTGTACTAAAACCAAACTGTAATACTTGTAGCAGGTTATTTTGAACCTACAAAGATGTTTGGAGAGCATTTTCTCAAAACTTAGATAAAGCGGGTAATTGATGATAGGCTTTATTTTTTGATAATAAATAGTCTGTGCAGCAATGTTAATTTCTACCAAAACCAAAGGAAAACTGCAAGATCAAGATGGTAAAGATTCTGGTAGGGCGTATTACTCCTGTCAAGCCCCAAGGCAAAGTTTCGACTCTTCTAGATCTAAAGGCTATTGAACATATGCTTTCTCTGGAAAGCATTTCTTGAGAATATCAAGGCACTGTATTGTTAATTCATGACGACGCGAGCCACAATTTCTGCTTTCTATTTAGGGCAATATCAACATCAGTTCCATCAGCTCTGGCCAGGGCTGACATGCTAGAATAAACTAGTGAGCAATGACTTGAGGGTAGACCACCACTGGAGAGGATCTTCACACCCTCGTTATAAACTAACAGCATGCTCATAAATAATGTGTCCTTGCCATGTAAACTCAATAAAATTATGCCACAAAGTCCAGATAATTATTTCATGAATGAAAAGTTTTTTGTTTTTTATACTATAAAATTAAGGCTTATCCTTAAAACAAACAAAAGGATTTTAAAGGTATCACTTTGTTATAGACATCACTTGTGCTCACAGTGGAAGGGTTTCAACAAGCCTTTTTCAACAGGTTAATGCTTGCTAGACTAAGATAAATGTGATGTGCTTGTTTGTGCTAATATTGTAAGGGGAAGGAGTCTGGCAGGTTGATGAGGAAAAAAACAAAAGCTTATAAGAAGGTTTAAGCCCTCTACTTCCTTTTGCCACTTTCAGTCGACTTTGCATTCTCTCTCGAATGCAAACTATCATCTCGACTCATAGCATTTGGTTGAAATAAGTGGGGTTCTGTACTAGATATTGTCTGCGTTATCCTCGTCAGTGTTTGCTGGTTTTGTGATAAAGCCCAGTGGTACAAGGCTAGGTACCCCCATACCCCCACCCCTGCCTAGCCTAAATGTTGATATTAGGGTTTTTCCCGGGATTCCGGGCCGGCCATATTTAGCCCAATTTTTTTTTTTTTTTTTTTTTTTTTTTTTTTTTTTTTTTTTTTTGTTTGCATCCAGTGTGTTAAAAAAAACCCGAGAAGAGTTTCAAGGTGAACTGGAGTGAACAATTTCAACCACAAACAGGTGCTTAGTTTCTTACAACATTCTTACACCATGAATATTCATAAGTAGTGTATTGCATCATAGATTAGCACTAGTTGCTGCTGGGAATCGTGGAGTGGCTCGATCCTCATCATGCCCTCTTTCCGCTTGCCCTTGCGTTGCCAGTGCACTTAAAGATTGTCCTGGCAACATTTTAGAAAAGTAGGCTCAGCATGGCTGCATCACTTAGTACTTGGTAGCACGATCATACTTGGTAGCGACAGATGTTGCTTTTAGTTTATGCTGTTGTGGTGTAAATTTGTTTACTGAGAGTACTGACTGTCTCTTATTGTCGAGCTGGTTGTTAGATGAGTTGCTGTGTGAGCTTATTTACATACGCCAAAGGAACTAGAACGGTACTAGATTGATAGGCAGACCTTTGAATCTCCATTTAAGTCTCAAGGAATTTAAGAACCCAAATGTCACGTTCTTTGTAGAGCGCCTTTAAGGGCGTTACAACTGTCAGGAGTTTTGGGTGTGCGAGAACCTGTTCAGTTCAGAGATTTGTTTTAGCTAAAGATAGCTGCGTTTTTTGAACGAAACAACACGAAACCCTGCTTTGTGTAGTACACTGCATATAGTATGTGTATTGTGTGTGTGTGTGTTTATTTATATGTAAGAGGCCTTTGCATTTGGACAAAAAGCAAAGAATTATGGTGATGCCTTAATTTGTTCCGGATAGCCGAAAGGCACCTGCTTTCCCAATGATTAAAGAATTACGTCTTGTAAACTGGAAGTTCTTGAGGTAATCCAGATCTTGCAGTGTAAGAACCCAAGGAAGAGATGTATCAGTTTCATCTCGTAAAGAGTTTATTTGCCTTGTTTAAGGTGTTCCCTAATTATTTTTTTAGTATAAGTAGGTAAGTCACAGTATGAAATAGGGAGGAAACCATGGTTGTTGTTTCAATCTTTGCGCTTTATTTCTCCAAGCTGTCTTGGGTAGTTTTAAGACCGTGGGAGAAATCTTTGAAAAGAAAGTCGATTACAAGGGTATCTATACTCTGTTTTTTTTTCAGCTGTCCATCCGCCTGTGGTGTTTTTGTATGGTAACACTGCGTCCCGGACTTACATTCAGCTTACATTTAACAATAATAACAATATCCTATTTCGAATATTAACGGTGCAATTCGGATACAGTAAATTATTAAAACACTTTTCATTTGCAAATGTACACCTAGATATCCTGTTTTTAACCTAAAACTTACACATAGCGTAACTATCTTAAGCCCGGGACGCAGTGTTACCATACAAAAACACCACAGGCGGGTGGACAGATGGAAAAAAAACAGAGTATAGTTAGTTATTCTTGTAAATGTCCTTGCCGCAGCATATGAGGGAAAGGAAAGTGTCTGTCATTTTACGCGTCTCCTTCCAAGAGTTTTGGTAGCATTGGGGAAAGACTCGTGATTCAATGTTTTCTTTATCAGGGAATGAAGATTGTTATAATTTTGTGGGCTTTCCTGCGAAGAAACTATTAGGCAGTTTTTTCTCACTGATGTTTTCAGTTCATAGGAGCTCCCAGGAAAGCAGTGGCTTACACTTCTAGACGTTAATATTTGGAAACTTTTTAGCCCTGCCAGGATCAGGATGGGATCCTTTCCTTTTACGTGAATGGGTGTAGCACGGGTAGTTTCTACCAAAGTCATATTTGGTTAAAATGCAAAGGAGTCTGACTTTAACGATGGAATGGTCTCTGAACTATCAATTATGAATGCCAAATTCTGTAGAGACTGATAAACTCCGGTTGTGAGCATTTGGGAGACAAACCAGAAAGTGGGTTGTCTGTTTCCTCTTTCCTTTGCGAGATCCTCGGGTTGGTGTGTTTGCTGCTTTTCTGCAGGATTAGGTTGCTATGAATGCTCATGTCTTTCCTCTGGTAAATCGGATACTTATCCTAGAACACCAGATTGTATTAGTATAGAACGTAGTTCTGAGGCGGCTGTGGAGGGATTGATAAGGAGGTATATTTAAAAATAACTGCATGCTATGGAGTTTACGAAACCTGCACATACTTCTGATAACAAACTGTATCAACCTTGTGCAAGGGTTTAGTTTTTTTTTTTTTTTTTTTTTTTTTTGTGTGTGTGTAAGATTTAGCTATGAAATGATTTCAAAAGCTTCGATTGATTTTTCGCTCTTGAAGGCAATATCGAAGTAGCTTGAAGCATCTTAACTGAGTAAGTTATGTCTTCTCAATCTGCCAATTGTGAAAACGTAAGGGAATGCCCAGCGTTTTTACTGAATGTTGGCTTTTGGAATGAAGCAATTACTCTAACTATAGCTACGGAATTTTGAGACTTTTCTACAATAAGCCGCGTTGACACGGCTCCCATCTTGCCAAAGGAGGTAATTAATCCTATTCCGAAAGGTACATTTTCAGGATTAACCTCCAGATAATCCCGAGAGTTGGACATATAGGAGCGCACTGTCCAGCTATTTGCTTTATTCACAAATGGACTTTTCTTTTAAAGTAATATATGCCATGTGTATGTTTGTTTACTTTAACGTATGTACTTATATAGAAATTATATAGGCATATGTAGCTACACATGTATAAAAGGTATATCTACATACACATCTACTGTACCTTTACACATACGCATGCAAGGCCCAAGTAGTATACAATGTTTTGATCGCCGCGTTTTGCCTTTTGAATGGAGGGAGGCGACAGACAGTCGCTCTCATAACTGCGATCCTTGGCGGTCACTTCCCTCAGTCATCCATACACGAGGAAATAACAGCTCCGCTCAAAAAAATTTTACCAAACCTATAAAATTGTCAACCCTTTCCTGATGAAACGTTTGAACGACGTAGTTTAAGAAATATGGCAGCGTGCTGCCAATCACCCTCGAGTTTCAACCTTTTGTAGCCAGAGTTATAGTCATTTGTTTTTGCTGTGGTTGAGAACAGAGCGATTTTAAGGCATTCCACTTCTCAATTTTATTAAGATGTTTGAATTTGACTTCATTAAAGAGTAATGAGATATCCTCTTTTGTGGGGTAGGGGCCTATTAGAGGCAGTCTTAATAATCATTTGATAAAGGTTATTATTCATAAAATGGACATTTTAATGGATGTACTATACTGGAAGGATAAATGGTGACGTGATTGGATCGACATCCAAAAAATTTTCAGCAATCGGTAGAGGCTGTTCGTTATTATGACTTCAGCAGAATCAGCTTCTGCCGATTTATTGTGCCGTGGTTTTGAGATCATTGGATCAAGTGGTGGACACTTAACATAAAGCTGGGAAGAAGACACACTAAGCGGTTAGACTGGAGAGATGAACTGCACGTGTTTAGTTTGTCTGTGTCGAATGTAATATCTGTATATCACAACAGGTGGAATCTAGGACAGTTTCTGCCATAAGGAATCCCCTTTATTTATTTGTTCTTGTTTTAATTTTTTTTTCCAAATTTTAGTTAATTAGATTACTGTGTTTATAAGTTTAGAAGGCATTTTGCTCTGTCATCTGGCTATCTTCTTGCAAAAATAAATTACCAGTGATATCAGAAACTGGCCTTACTTACCTGACAGATGGCTTTAAGAAAAAGAGCTGATGGAGTGGCCTGCTTATTTTTCATAACAAATAGAAGAACTTGTGAAAATTGAAACAGAATAAACTTACATTTGGCTTATAATTGTCATCAGTAGAAGCAGCATTATTTTATCTGAATGCCTCGAGTTTCAGTAGACAGCGAATTCCTTAAAAATGTTGAAAGAAGCTCCAATCTGTTAGATAAGATCACATAAAAAAAATATGTAACTTCGTAGTTAAGAAATAACAGAAGTTATTAATTGATCTTTACTGTAAATTAAAAACAAATCTTTACAAAAACTAGCCTGTATATTTCGGAGAGGAGATATTGAGTAACGGAAGTTAAAAAAAAAAAAAAAAAAAAAAAAAAAACAAAAAAAAAAAAAAAAAAAAAAAAAAAAGGTTTTATGCTTTGCACTATCCTACGCGTGGCAGGAACGGCCAGGAGTGCTACCCAAAAGTTCTTTTTAGTAAGCAACTTTAACAAAAACATTTTCCTTGTTATATGTGGATGGCTTCTTGAGCCTCAATTGGTCCTACACTATACTTTGTTTTTTTCCATCCGCCTGTAGTGTTTGCGCATGGTAACTGCGTCCGGCCTTTGAATAATATCCTATTTCGAATCTTAACGGTGTAATTCGCATACAGTAAATTACTAAAACACTTTCAGTTGCAACGTACAGATATTCTTTTATTTACCTAAAACTTACATAAAGGGTAACTATTTACAGCCTGGGACGCAGTGTTACCTTGCGAAAACACCACAGGCGGATGGACAGATGGAAAAAAACAGAGTATAGTTGCAAGTGGCTTTTTTGATGGCTGGCTGAATGCGCCATTTTAGGGAAATTCTAGCAGTGTTTTCTTGGCCGGAAAATTGGGATTTTTGAGGAAAGGAACGCTTTCATGGATTACGTTTTTCCGACTGTTAGATGTTTTTTCATTTCTAGTTCTGGATGTTGAATAATTTTACACAATTTCCTGCATTTCGGTAAATTTTCCACCTCCGTATCCTTGACATTTGCATTAATAAAGTATATGTTTTTTTCAGACTTGTTTGTTCCTAGGGGACAAATCATTGTAAGGGCAAATACATTTTAATTTGCCTGTCTTTCAAATACGTTTCTCGCACTTATTCATGCTACGATTTTTTTTTCCCAGTTACAAAAACTTCCACACAGTCGTTCAGTATACTTCGTAACTTTATCATAAACAGACGTTTTGCGAGTTGCAGACACAACACGTTTCCCTCATAAAGGCTTAACAATCACGACTTGTTCATAAATTTTTCCCAATTATTATTGTCACAACACAGTATTAATCCTGCGGCATCTCTCCACTTTATTATTATTATTATTATTATTATTATTATTATTATTATTATTATTATTATTGAGGAGACCTTCACTGAAGGTAGTAACCTTGAATTTCATGGCTATTTCTACGGCATTGTTGTATAGAAGACTATACTGAAAATTGAATGCTGTAAAAACATCCATTATTATTATTACTACATCAACTCGGCTGATGCGGCAATATCTTTTAACAGTACATGTTTAAAAGAGGATCTTCTACCATTATTATTATTATTTTTTTTATTTATTTATTATTTTGTTTTTTTTTTGCTCTATCACTGTCCTCCAATTCGACTGGGTGGTATTTATAGTGTGGGGTTCCGGGTTGCATCCTGCCTTTCCTTAGGAGTCCATCGCTTTTCTTACTATGTGCGCCGTTTCTAGGATCACCACTCTTCTTGCATGAGTCCTGGAGCTACTTCAGCCTCTAGTTTTTCTAGATTCCTTTTCAGGGATCTTGGGATCGTGCTTAGTGCGCCTATGATTATGGGTACAATTTCCACTGGCATATCCCATATCCTTCTTATTTCGATTTTCAGATCTTGATACTTATCCATTTTTTCCCTCTCTTTCTCTTCAACTCTGGTGTCCCATGGTATTGCGACATCAATGAATGATACTTTCTTCTTGACTTTGTCAATCAACGTCACGTCTGGTCTGTTTGCACGTATCACCCTATCCGTTCTGATACCATAGTCCCAGAGGATCTTTGCGTGATCGTTTTCTTTCACTCCCTCAGGTTGGTGCTCGTACCACTTATTACTGCAAGGTAGCTGATGTTTCTTGCACAGGCTCCAGTGAAGGGCTTTTGCTACTGAATCATGCCTCTTTTTGTACTGGTTCTGTGCAAGTGCCGGGCATTCGCTTGCTATGTGGTTTATGGTTTCATTTTTCGTATTGCACTTCCTACATATGGGAGAGATGTTATTTCCGTCTATCGTTCTTTGAACATATCTGGTTCTTAGGGCCTGATCTTGTGCCGCTGTTATCATTCCTTCAGTTTCCTTCTTTAGCTCTCCCCTCTGTAGCCATTGCCATGTGTCATCGCTGGCTAGTTCTTTAGTCTGTCTCATGTATTGTCCGTGCATTGGTTTGTTGTGCCTGTCCTCTGTTCTGTCTGTCATTCTCCTGTCTCTGTATATTTCTGGGTCTTCGTCTACTTTTATTAGTCCTTCTTCCCATGCACTCTTTAGCCACTCGTCTCCACTGGTTTTCAGATATTGCCCCAGTGCTCTGTTTTCGATGTTGACGCAGTCCTCTATACTTAGTAGTCCTCTCCCTTCTTCCTGTCGTGTTATGTATAGTCTGTCCGTATTTGCTCTTGGGTGTAGTGCTTTGTGTATTGTCATATGTTTCCTGGTTTTCTGATCTATGCTGCGGAGTTCTGCCTTCGTCCATTCCACTATTCCTGCGCTGTATCTGATTACTGGCACTGCCCATGTGTTTATGGCTTTTATCATATTTCCGGCGTTGAGTTTTGACTTGAGTATCGCCTTGAGTCTCTGCATATATTCTTTCCTGATCGTGTTTTATATCCCCTCCTTCCATTATTCCCAGGTATTTGTATCCTGTCTCATCTATGTTTGATGTTGCTCCCATCTGGTAGCTTTATCCCTTCAGTTCTCGTTACTTTGCCTTTTTGTATGTTGACTAAGGCGCATTTTTCTATTCCAAACTCCATCCTGATGTCCCCAGATACAATCCTTACAGTCTGGATTAGGGTATCTATTTCCTTGATGCTCTTACCATACAGCTTGATGTCGTCCATGAACATCAGATGGTTGATTCTGTTGCCTCTTTTCTTGAGTTGGTACCCGGCATCCATCTTCTTTAGTACTTTTGTCATGGGAATCATGGCTACTACGAAGGGTAGTGGGGACAATGAGTCGCCCTGGAAGATCCCTCTCCTGATATTAACCTCTGCTAGTCTTATTCCAGAGCTTGTAAGTATTGTATTCCAGTTGCGCATTGTATTTTTGAGGAAGCTGATGGTGTTTTCCTCTGCCCCATATGTTTTCAGGCATTCTATTAGCCATGTGTGTGGTATCATGTCGAAGGCTTTCTTATAGTTTATCCATGCCATGCTTAGGTTGGTTTTCCTTCTCCTACTGTTCTTCATTACTATTTTGTCTATCAGGAGCTGGTCTTTTGTGCCCCTACACTTCCTTCTGCAGCCCTTTCTGTTGGTAGGGGATGGTGTTTGTCTCCTCTAGGTAGTTGTATAGCCTTTCACTGATGGTACCTGTCAGTAACTTCCACATTATTGGTAGGCAGGTGGTAGGCCTGTAGTTACTGGCTATATTTCCCTTACTCTGTCTTTTTGTATTAAGGATGTTCTTCCTGTGGTCATCCATTTGGGTGCATCGTGATTTGAGATACAATGCTGGAGGAGTTATTATTATTATTTATTATTATTATTTTTTTTTTTTTTTGCTCTATTACAGTCCTCCAATTCGACTGGGCGGTATTTATAGTGTGGGGTTCCGGGTTGCATCCTGCCTCCTTAGGAGTCCATCACTTTTCTTTATTATTATTATTATTATTATTATTATTATTATTATTATTATTATTATTATTATTATTATTATTATTATTATTATTATTATTATTATTTCAGCCGAACCAGAATCTCCTGACTCGGATGAGAGAGGTCGCGAAGTGAATCCCAAATTCTGCACATTCCCATCTGAAGCGACTTTGTCTTAAAATCCAAGAGGGCAAGAAGTGTTACAGCATACACTTCGATGACGGGGACAGCGGCGGCGAAGATGACTTGCGTCGTCGTCGCTCAGATGACGATGGCGACGAGGATGAAGAGGATGAAAGGTGAGTTACAAAATGTAGCGCTCTTGCTTTTTTTTTTTTTTTTGCATTGCGTTTAGTACAAGCCTGTTGGGGATTACAAAAAAAAAAAAAAAAAAAAAATAGACCTAGATAACGATCCCCGAAAACCCTTTGCTGGTCACCATGTAGGAAAGATCCAAGAAAAACTAAGGTCTTTCAAGACGCTCGTTTCAATATTATATTCCCGACCGGAAAGCAGTGTTGCCGAAGTGCAGAATTGTCGTCTGCTATGCGGAATAAAAATTCTACGGGGCAGCAATCCAAGTTTGTATGGAGATGCGGATTTCACATTTGCATTGTCTGCAGCAATTTCTTCATGGCTTATTCTTGTAAATTTATTATTCATATTGTTGTCTATTATATTGATTTAAATATATTTCTGTAAATAAATATATGCTCAAATGCTGATGTAGAATTTACATAAATTTTTTTATATTGGAGATGTACACTTAAAATAGTTGATTGGCCTAATATAATCAAAATGCAAGAATGTTAATGATAGAATTATAGGTAGATACTATGTAAATAAATGATAGAAGTTTTTGGTTAGTACAATGTAAATTTGAATTATTGATAGGTACTATGTAAATAAATGATAGAAGTTCTTGGTTAGTACTCTGTAAATTATCTAATCATGTAGACTGAAATATTTATAAAATACAACTTAAGTGACTCAAGTATGTGATTTGAACGTAGAATGAAAGCGTTCATAAGTAAAAACAACTAATGAAACGTGTATATTGTTGTAACCGTCAGTATCAGTCTCATCCCTCTATGGTCTTTAAAACTTTCACTCTGATATAGAAGTCTCCTCTCAAACTTCTTCTCGCACGTCTGTTGCAACGTGCATAGGCATTGCAATAAGGAAAAATTCACAGTATCTAGAATTCGCTGTCATATCGAATGGGCGATGCAGTAATTACACTGACGTCAAACTTTGTTGCCTTAATATCAATAAGCTGTGTTGTCTGCAGTATACTCGGAAACTAACCCCATTCATTGGTAGCACACACGCATATATATAATGGAGATGGCCTTGTTACTGCGAACACTAAGTGATTGATGATGTGCAGCCCTAACTGTAATTAGCATATGACCCTTAAAATAGTCATATCAACTTACCTCTTTGGTGACCAGTGTACGTAATAGACGTTTTCAAATAGGGATTTCGCACCTGAATGATGAATAAGATCTATGATAGTGGCAGATCTTTAGTTCAGATTGGAGAAACTATGAACCGTCTTGATACACAATCATTCAAGAACCAATAAAACAATTCAAAATTGCTATCTGCATTTTGTACGCGTAATCGGCTTTGTTTTTGCCAAGATATGTCAAATTGTTTTACGGATCAACTTGTTTTATTGCAATTCTGATTATTTAAGCGTGAAACACAATCACTTTAAAAATACACGAAACTAAAATTTCATTATTAATAGCACATATATTAAGGTCGCTATAGTGACTTGAAAAATATATATATATATTTCTTCCGAGTATGTTACTAACGCTCAATAGCTCGGTCCCTAGGGACGAACAACTCTTGTTAATTGTTCGGTCGTTAAAGCGTTAAGCGGTGTTGACATTGTTCTCTCTCTCTCTCTCTCTCTCTCTCTCTCTCTCTCTCTCTCTCTCTCTCTCTCTCTCTCTCTCTCTCTCTCAGGAATGTTCTAGTTATTTTTGAAATCAAAATTTGTTATATCCATAATCAGATCCGACATGTCAACTAAACGGACCTTCAGGGATGCTTGGCTGGAAAAATGAGCTGTTCCGGGATTGGTTGCGAAAGGGTGAAGATCCTACTAAAGCCTACTGCAAAGCCTGCAAACGTGAGTTAAAAGCTGAAATAAGAAGTCTGAAGCGACATCAGTTATCGAAAATTCACACAGAAAGGAGTCACTTACAGAGGGCCCTCTGCGGCAGCACCATCTACAGAGATAAAACTGGCAAAATTTTTTTGCAGAAAGCAACATTGCCATGAATACTGCTGACCACTTAATTGACGTCATGAAAGACATTTTCATAGAGCCACATGTTGTGCATAATATCACCTTTAAAGTACATAATATCACCTTCAAAAGATCAAAAGCAACAGCAGTTATAAAAGAAATGGGTAAGGTTATACAACAGGAAATCATTGATACTTTGAAGACGACCAAATTTTCCCTCAACATCGATGAAACCGCTGATGTTAGCACATCTAAAACATGCGCCGTTGTTGTGAGGTACTACGACCCGAAAAGAGAATGCATTCAAACGAGGTGCTTGATTTGTTGAACGTCTTTGACAGTTCAGATGGCGCGGCAAGTGAAGGTTCGGCGGGACAGCACCTATTTGATCTTATTGAAAACCGGCTGAATGATAACGGGATTCCAATGGAAAATCTAATTGGTCTTGCCTCCGATGGTGCCAGCAAACATCATGGGTGATTTTAACTCTGTGACGAGCAGACTAAGAATTGTAGCACCAGGCATAACAATCTTGAGGTGCATTTGCCACATCCATTCATTTATGCTCATCAAATGCTGCAAAAACACTGCCTCAGAGCTGTGAGGACTTACTGAGGGGGATTTATAGTTATTCTTATTTCTCACAGTGCTAATAGAAAAAGTGAGTTTACTGAATTTCAAGTATTTTTTGACACTGAATCACACAAATTACTGCATGTTGCTCAAACCTGTTGGCTTTCATTTCACTCTGCTGTAGCTCAGGTATTAGAACATTGGCAACCACTTTCTTTGTATTTCACAGATAAGTATGTATCTAAAAGATGGGCTAACGGCATCCAAGAGCATATATGATGGACTCAAAGATCCTTCATTGCATTTATATTTTACATTTCTGAATTTTATTCTCCCCAAGTTTAAATAAATTCTATCTGATTTTCCAAAAGGAGGAGCCTATGATACATCTATTATATGATGAATGCAAGATGGCGCATTTGGAAGCACTAGAATGCTACTACGATCATTATACAGTAAGGAACACTGACATCTCTGAAATAGATCCGAGTGAAGAGAGAAAGTTCGTTCCTTTAGAACATATTTATCTCGGCGCTAATGTTCATGGGCTTCTGCAGACACTTGAAATAAGATCAAGTTTAGCCATGGCAAATGATATAAGAGCAAGATGTAGGCAATTCATGGTAACAGCTCTCATGGAAATGAAAACCTGATTTCCCTTTAGTTCCAAACTTTTGAGATACTGCAGCATATTTTCTGTTTCCAATTGCTTAAGCACTGATGTAACAATGCGGACACCAACGCTATACGACTTGGTAAAAGAGGTGCCTAGAATTATAGATGAAATTCATATGCAGTCTTTGAATGACGAATGGCGAAGTCGCTCTTGGACTCCCATCCCTGAAGAACTGAAACAGGCCAGGAATCCAGAGACGTTTTTTATTGGATTATCAAAGCTTCAGAAAGGAGATGACCAACTATCAGGGTTGCCGTATTGAGGAATTTTGTCTATTAGTGTGGCTTTCTGCTGAGATCTGGCAACCCTCTGTGGCTTTTCCGACCACAGGCCACGGCACTGAAGAATAAAATTCTTCACTTTGCCTTTTTATGTTTCATTAGGAAAATAAAGCTATAAAACATATCCTGCTTTCTTATACAAATGAATTTTATTGAAATCCTTTATTTGTCTTCGTCAAAAATACTTTATGTTAAGCTAGTGACGTGTAGTTTTCACACATCACGGAAAATAATTCTACATCGGAAAATACTCATTCTAACCATTAAATCATAAACAACGTAAAAAAATCAGATGAATTGCATATGGTAACACTGCTAAAAGCCAATGTTGTGAAGAAAAAACGGCATCACTGCCAACTATTCCCACTCTTGCCCCAGTTTGTGTTGAATATATTGACACTCCCTTGTTCAAACGCCCAGGCAGTGAGAATTCTTTTCTATGCTGAATCTGACAAAAATTAGAATCAGAAATACATTGCCAACATCTACTCCAGCAAATTTAGTAAGAGTCACAGAAGCTGCAAAGTGTAAAGGGGGATGTGTTAAATTTGAGCCCACGGAGATGATGATGATGAATGCTCTAATGGAAATTGATCTTGGAGATGTGAAAGATGAAGACATGGAAGAAGTGGAGGAAGTTATGTAGATAGATAATGCAACATATGTTAAGTATGAAATGCTATGTTTGAGAAATATAAAATGCAATATTTTTTAAATAGAAAGGCAATATCTTTTAAATATAATATGCCATATTTGTTAAATATAAAATTAGACATTTGTTAAATATGAAATACTACATTTATTATATATCAATTGCAATATTTTTTTATTTTAAACAATTTCTCATTCAAATACAATATTATAAAATAAAAGATAAGACATCAGAATATGACGGTGACATTTGAGTTATATACTGATACATAAATGCTGTTATGTTTATTGCAGACTTATTTGTAAAATATATCTGAGACCAAATATGAAAAAAAGGAAAAAAAATCAAAATTAAATATATAAATGATAATTATAGATTATGATATATAATATATAGATGAATCTTATATATATATATATATTTATATTATATATCTATATATATATAGTAATATATATATATTACTTGAATATTATTATATATATATGATGGAATAATAGTATATTACATATATGTAATATATTACTAATAATAGATATCTATATAATTATTATAGTATATGATATATATAATATTATGATAGATAGATGGTATGTGTAGTATGATAACCATATATTCTATATATATTTTGAGTTAATATGCTGATACAAAATAAATGCTGGTTTAGTTTATTGCAGGACTAATTTGTAAATATATCTGTAGGACAAATGAAAAAAGGAAAAAAATCATAAAATATATATAAATGTATAATATATACATATATTTTATATATAATTATATATATTACATATTATTATATATATATATATATATATATTCTAGTATTAATTCTATATATATGTATATAGATTATTATATTAATATATAACATATTATATATATTTATAATATATTTTATATATATATGTATATATTTTTAATCTATATAATATAATATATATAATATAATATATATACTATATATATTAATAATATCTATAATATGATCATATACTCTCATATATATATATATACAGGCGGTCCCCGGGTTACGATGGGGGTTCCGTTCTTGAGACGCGTTGTAAGCCGAAAACCCTCGTAAGCCGGAACATCGTCAAAAATCCTAAGAAAACCTTACTTTTAATGCTTTGGGTGCATTGAAAACTATGTAAACTGCATTTTTATGGCATTTTTCATTAATAAAACCTTCAAATATTGATTATTTTGCATTTTTGGTGTCATATTTCATCCCAGATGAGCGTTGTAGGCGTCGTAAACCCTGAAACATGCGTCGTAACCCTGGACCATGCGTCGTAACCCTGGAAATAACGTCTATTGACAAGCGTTGTAACCTCGGAACGTCTTAAGCCAACAAGACCCGTCGTAGGGTTAAAAACCGGGGACTGCTGTTATTTATATATATATCTATATTATTTAATATATATAGTATATATATATATATATATACTAATATGTATATATATATGTGTATATATATATTATATTATATATATATATATATATAATATATATATATATATATATATATATATATATTTATTAATATATATGTTAATATATATCTAATAAAAGGAGCCCATAAAAACACCAAAATGTAGAGAGAAAAGTACTATATTTCAGAGACTGCTGTCTCTCTCTTCAGGTATATGAATGAGAAAAGTTTACAGAAAAGGTGGTATTTATACCAAGAGATCCGTCCACAAGTAAGCCAATTTAGGTCACCCCCGCTGATAGTCTTCCTTTAATCTTCTTAAGCGTTGGTTGAATGAAAACTTGGTCGACGACATCTGAAACCCACGCGCCTTTTGAGATGTTCATTACCTGCTTCCCTTTTATTAAAGCCGATTCCATCATTTGACTCTTGTACCGGCAGTTGCTGCTATAAATTACACGTGACAAATTCCAGTTTATTCTATGGTTATGTTCATTTATATGGTTGAAAATAGCCGAGTTCTGTTGTCCATACCTAACTGACCGTTTGTGTTGTATTAATCCCAAAATGTTAGAATATCATCCACGTATCTCATCCACAGCATGTTTTTGGATGATATTCTAACATTTTGGGATAATAGGTGGGGTAATTTTAATGAATTCCTCTCAAAATTAAACGCATTAGTGCCCAGTATCAAATTTGAAGTTGAATGGGAAACAGACAACAAAATTCCTTTCCTTGATGTTTTAATAATCAAAGACACGACAGAATACAAATTTACCATATACAGAAAACCAACCGTTCTCAATTTCTTTCATATATTCACTACTTTTAGCTATCACGACATTGCTATCAAGCTAGGTTGTAGCTAACAACCTATTCTTAAGAGCCTTACGAATTTGTTCCCCAGATTTCCTGGAAAAAGAATTTGAACTAATTCGCAAACAACTTTCGTCTTTAAAGTATCCTGACCATATAATTGAGAAAGCAATTCAAAAAGCAAACGTAATTTTCTACCGACCCCCTAAAGACAAGACCAGAGACACACCCAACAATAAAATAAATATTCCTCACCTGGAGACGATTAAGAGAATAACCCACACCCTTGGGAAATCCAACCCTTTTGCATTTACCTACCCAAACACCTTAGCCAACTCCTGATTAACGTCCAACAAAAGACATCTCCCAAGGACTCTGGGGTCGTATGAGATCCCTTGCCAAGACTGTGACCTATCTTACATCGGATTTACGGGTAAATCACTTCCCTAGAGATTAATACAACACAAACGGTCAGTTAGGTATGGACAACAGAACTCGGCTATTTTCAACCATATAAATGAACATAACCATAGAATAAACTGGAATTTGTCACGTGTAATTTATAGCAGCAACTGCCGGTACAAGAGTCAAATGATGGAATCGGCCTTAATAAAAGGGAAGCAGGTAATGAACATCTCAAAAGGCGCGTGGGTTTCAGATGTCGTCGACCAAGTTTTCATTCAACCAACGCTTAAGAAGATTAAAGGAAGATTATCAGCGGGGGTGACCTAAATTGGCTTACTTGTGGACGGATCTCTTGGTATAAATACCACCCTTTCTGTAAACTTTTCTCATTCATATACCTGAAGAGAGAGACAGCAGTCGCTGAAATATAGTACTTTTCTCTCGACATTTTGGTGTTTTTATGGGCTCCTTTTATTAGATGGAATTCTGTTGCTACAGAACATTTTTACCAGTCATTATATATATATATATATATATATTATATATATGTGTATGTAGTATGTATGTTATGTAGTATGTATGTATGTATGTATGTATGTATGTATGTATGTATGGTATGTATGTATGTACATACCTATTCATACATACATCATACATACATACATAATACATTCACTACGTACATACATAACATACATACCATACGTATATATAATATAATATATAATATATATTAATTATATATAATCTATATATATGTATTGTATTTATGTATGTATGTATGTATGTATGTATGTATGTTATGTATGGTATGTTATGTCTTGTATGTTTATGGTCTGTATGTATGTATGTATGTATGTATTTATGTTATCTGTATGTAATGTATTATACTATTTATATAATATTATACTATGTATATATATATCATATATATATTATATATCTAAAGGCTAATATATATATAATTATAATATATATCGTAATCTACATATCTATCTCTATATATATATATAGATATGTATATATCTCTTAATTCTATATATATAATATCTATATCTAGTCTATCATAATCATATCTCTATATCATCCTACTATCTCTCTCTCTTCATATATATATCTCTTATACTATCATCTCTATAATCTTTCTACATATATATATATATATCTACATCATATATATATATATACTCCAATATCTCTTATCTCTATTCGCTAGATACTCTATACTAATATATATTATATATTTATATATATATAATATATATAGATATATATATAATAAATATCTATATAGTATAATATATATTAATATTATATATTAATAATATATATTATATAACTATCTATATATATATCTATATATATCTATATCTATCTATAAATAGTCTCTATATCTTCCTTATATATATCTTATATAATACATATAATATAATATATATATATCCAATATATTATATAATCTATATATATATCTCTATATATATAATACTATATATCTATCTATTAATATTATCTAATTTAATAGATATATAATCATATATAATATATATTTAATAATCTATATAATATATAGATAGATAATATATATATCTAATATATATATATATATATATAATAATATATATATATAATATATATATTATATATATATATATATATATAATATATAATATATATTATATATAATATATATATATATATATAATAATATATTATAATATATATAGATATAATATATCTATATAATATATATATATAATATATATATATATAATAATATTATAATTATAGATATATATCTATATAATATATTATATATATAATATATATGATATATATTATATAATCTATATACAAGATTAAATATATTATATAGATAACATTATAATATATATATATATACATATAATACTATATATATATATATATATTATAATAATATATATATATATTATATATATAGGATATTTATATATATATATTTATTATAATATATATATATTTATGTATAATATATATTTATATATATATATATTTTTATATATATATATATTTATACTATATATATTATATATACTATATATATATGATATATTATCTATATAATAATATTATAAGGTATACAATACATATATATCTATGTTAAATGTGTGTGTTGTTAAAAGACCTTAAGATAAGTAACTAAACTTGCAAATATGTATTATATATCAACTAAATTAAATAAATTACATTTTCTGACGATTTGTATCACTTAAATAAATGTAAAAATTCATACTAGAATCGTGCTAAGGAATGTATTGCGATAAAATTAAGCATATATATATATATATATATATATATATATATATATATATATATAATATATATATATATTTTAGCATGTACCGTAAGTATGATAAATTAAAATTTATCTATCAAATCTTTATTGTTAAGTTCATGATCATCATATCCCACTAATAGGGGCGGAAAACAAGTGATCAATTACCTCCCCAATCTCATATGTGCATACATAGCTGCTATTGCTAGTGGCTACGCTAAACAAGTATGATACTCAGGCCGTATTTTTAAACTGGCATCTTAAACGAAGTAGCTCTTCGCGGCTACAATAGTATTATTGTGCCTTAAACCAGGTCTTCGTGGCGGAAGACGAAGGTGCTCGGAAGGTGAAAGTTATTGGAAACGAGGAATTCTTGACCCCAAGGTATATAGAAGGCCTTATTCTGTATACCTTGCTTGACCCCTCTTCACTAACCTCTTCATATATTTTTTTTTAAATTAAAAGAGAACCGCATAACTAATGTAATTATTGGAACATATAACACATGCCAAATATTTTAGTAGTCTATTTTTTTCAGTATTTCAATGTAAATGGTCTGATTTGCATTTTTGTAAAAGACTTTCATTTTACTTGGAAGACCTCGCGTTCCCAAGTTCCTGCTGGTTGTCAGGTGCTTATGAACTTCAGAGCTGTAACAGCATTGTCTTTCACATCCTCTTGGATTATGTTATATTCAGCACATCGTATTTTAGTTAGGCAAAACAACCAGTACAAAATAAAGGGATATGGAAAGAACCTCAGATTAACAAAACTTTTTGAAACTAATTTTAACTAATCAGCTTCCAGAAATGACGTGACATAATCAGTAGGTGGGCTTAGCTGTAAAGGCAGCTGGACTCCGTTGTAGTAATTGTATTAATGCACAAAAATTGTGTAAAGTATAATGAAGTTCATAAGATATATAAGCATAAAGTGGTATAGAAGTAGAATAGCCACCTTCCTATCCGAATGAAATATTTGTTTACCACTTCCGGCGTACCAACTGTCCCGTACAGTCCCTCTTCATGAAAGCGCTTCCCCTATGTTTTTAAAATACTGCTCCACGAAGGAATTGCACAAGCAGGCTTTTCATCGAACCGGGAAGGTGGTAGTTTAAAAATTCGGCCCTCAGTGTTTTCAACGAAGGATTTTCAGTGACAGAATCCTCGCTTTCAGTTAATTGCTCAGGTAGAGTTTCGAAAATATATGTTAGTAGCTCACAGTTCGTAGACAATGAAACTTCTAATAATACCCGCATCTCTGCAAAACTCGTAAAGGTCAAGTGGCAACCGTAATTATGCGGACTTGAGTATTCTATCTTCTCAGAGCGCCAAGCCATTATCATTCACTTGAATTCATTGTTTTATCCCCTTCAATACTTTATAGTGACCATATACAGCAGATAGCCTGTAGAAGAAAACATGAGTGGCCGCAAACCGCGTGATTATATATTGGAAATGTTTTTCCTAAGGACGACAATGAATTAGTGGATTCATATGATTCACCTGATTACATATTAAAGTTTTTTTTTCTGAAGACTACTCATCTTCAGACGAAGCTGCTGATGAACAAGAAAACAGTGAAAAGGAACGAGACAGTGTTGTATGTGACACGCAGCCTCAAAATGTCAATAATGATGAGGAATAGTGCATAATTATAACATCAGATAGTGACGAACACATCGATTCAGATATTACATATCAGTGACAGACTCGGATGAAACATTGTTCACAATTAGAAAATTAAATAATTTGGTTGACCGAGTAAGGCAAGAAATTCTTTTTCTTTGATTTCGTATAGAAGCCAAAAGTAAACAAGCATCGTTTTGAAAAACATAACTGAGTGCTTGCGAAAGTTTTTTGCGGATACAGCGGCAACACTGTGAATCCTGGAATCCCGACCGGGCGGAAAGCGACTCAGTTCATCCATCGGTAGCTCTGTACGATGTGCCTGTCGACATTTCTTTTCTGTTGTTTATGTTAACATTTTATTCCGCCTCGGATCATCAGTTTCACGCCGCTAGATAGTCAGCACGTTGATGGATGTAGCATATCTGTATTG
Source organism: Macrobrachium nipponense (assembly GCF_015104395.2). Taxonomy (NCBI): domain Eukaryota; kingdom Metazoa; phylum Arthropoda; class Malacostraca; order Decapoda; family Palaemonidae; genus Macrobrachium; species Macrobrachium nipponense. The sequence goes on from NC_061106.1 coordinate 28,090,638, forward strand.
GTATATATGTAGATCTAGGGTACTATTCCGCGGTGGCCTAGACTATGGCAGTTGCGGCTTTTCTATGCAGTTTTACCTCCTAAACAAGAATTTTAAGTAATATTTATTCGGACGACTGTAATTAACCCCCCAGGGGCCTGTACTAAACAGGGCGAAATACATTGGACGCCCCAGTCCCTAGTGGATGTCGTATCCGCGGTTACGTTTCTTGCAGTCCGTGCGGAACTATTCTGTAGAATTACCGTTGTGCAACATAACATCGCCCATCTTGGTAGATTTTACGTAAGTCAAACAGCACACGTATTAGCTATTGTACTTCGCTTTTCATTTCATTTCCTCGTCCTTGGTAAAGTTGCGCAACATGAATCTTTCGGGCGCCTCGGTGGCGGGTTCGATTTTCGGGCATCCCATTGAGGTATTAGAGATTTGTATTTCTGGTGATAGAAATTCACTCTCGACGTGGTTCTGAAGTCACGTAAAGCTGTTGGTCCCGTTGCTGAATAACCATACTGATTCCATGCAACGTAAAAACACCATACAGACATGAATCTTTCTTTGTAGAATTTTGCATTACAGTCAGTCATAGCACACGTATTATATATTGGGGCATATAAGAAACAAAGATGTAGATGCGCAGGTCAGGTAGATTTTTTGTATCAGAATTGGGATGACCTCTCACCATTAGGGCTGGATTCATGCTACCGCAAAGCGAAATGTATTCAATGATAAATCCGTATAGTACTTACTTTTGCGAATGGATTTTGAATGCTTCAAGGTATATGTATTATTCCTTTTGCTGTTTTTCTTGTCGCTGATGAAAGGAATACCCGAAGTATCCAGAATATACACCTTTTAGAAAGTACGGAATTATTCCACCACATTTCAACACTTGCACTTGTACCTATAGAGGTAATAGTAATCATAATTATTATTATTACTCAGTAGGTGAGACCTTCATATGGAACAAGCCCACCGGGGCCCATTGACTTGAAATTCAAGCTTCCGAAGAAAGTGGTTTTCATAAGGAAGAAGTAAGAGAAAGTAAAGGGAAATACAGAAAAAAAAGAGATCTTACTTATATATACAAATGTATTAAAATACAAGAAGAATAATACTAGGGTAGTAATGCATTGCGTTTTCTGTTAAACTTCTGAAGTTCTAACTGCACATCATCATCCTCTGGGACGAAAAAGGACCTCAAGAACAGTGGCGGGTTTAAGGGGTGGCACCTGGCGACATCCCCCCCCCCGATGGATATGAATAATATGATTGTTTTTGTCATGAAAGTACTCAGATGTTCCTTAATAACTGGTTCTTATTTCAGGATAAGGAGACGTTGTCAACGATCATGGCGAGATGAGAAGAGGTCACATGATTACCATCGTGATGAAAAGAGGCGATATGATGATAGAGATGATGATAGAAGATATGATGATGACAGAAGAAGAGATGATGATGACAGGCATTACGATAGAAATTCCCGCCGAAGCAGCAGAAGTTCGGAACGTCAAAGATCAAGTATTGATGACCTGGAAAGAATAAGTTCTGAAAGAAAAGAGGCTCAACAGAGTCCAATTGATCCAATATCAGAGACACTCTCAAGGTTAGTACGTATTGGTGTATGAACATGTAAAATTGTTCAATTGTGTGTGATCAGTGCTCCACAAACCTCTCCCACTTGACCTGACAAATAGTAAGTAGTTAAGTTTTCCTTGTATATCTGCACACTGTAGTGTATTTGCTCCAGAAATCACTATATCTATTCTCATTAAATCTATGATGTTATTTAATCGTGTCTAATTGTTTTAATGTTGTTGATCTTCAGTTAGCATTCCATATTCATGCTGTAGTGATTTGTTTATAATTTTCTTACGTTCTTTAAATATTAATTTCTAATTGCTTTCCTACTGTGGTTGAGGTGCCTTACCCTGTACTATTATCATTGAATAGCTGCTCGTCATCTTTATTGTTGTGTTGGTTAGATGCAGGTATTTTTTCAGCCCTTTTTGGTGAATGATTGTTAATGTCTTTATTTCATGCTGATCTCAATACCAACTTGGTGATTATCTGTCAGTTTTATAAGCTTAATAATTTTTGTTTATTTTTATTTTCTGGGTTAGTGAAGTAGGTATAGAAATGAATACAAAGTACACAGCTAATTTTATTAGATGTTTGTAAAGCAGTCTTTTCATTATGTTTGAAATGCCGAATGGTGGTTGTTGTGACGCCAAGATGAGTGAGGAAAACGGTTGTGGTGGCTAAAGAGGTGAGACAGTGGTGGTGGCAGAAGGTTTTGACCGCTCTACTTTGTGGTTTGTTGGGCAGTTTTGAGTCCTTCTTTTGTTTGTTGTGGTCGTGAGCTGGATTGGACAAGAAGTGCAATGGGGACAGGTATGTAGGTTGTGTAATTGTATTTTGAAAAGGCTGGGAGTTTATTAAACTGCCTGTGTCTTAGTCCAGAATGTCTGCATTTTTTCATTATACAGGAAAGCGTAAGAAAGAGGTGTCCAGGAACACCCATCCTTGCTGGCTTGATTAGGTACCCAATGAGCTTTTGAGTTCTTGAAGGAGGACATCATTGATCTTCCTCATGCAAGAGCCCCATGAAGTATGGGTGTTGGACAGTCCATAGCTATTTTGGAGGACCTTTTCAGTTTTCTGGGCGTAGTAGCTGCTCAGCAGAATATCAAGGCACCTTGCCAACTATCTTGACTAAGTACTTTTACATAGTGTAAGTCTTGGGGATATAACTGCAGAGTGACTGGACTCCTCAAAAGTATTTGTAGTGAAAAAGATCTGATGTACAATATACCATATTATTGAGGTTCTAGTTTTCTAGGTCTGCACCATAGATATAATTACGTACTAGAACTCCTAAGAAAGCCTTGGACATAAACTAGACCTTAAAGGAAAAACTTTAGAGCTGAGGGCCTACTTTAACTGGAATTTGAATATGGGGTAAATCATGTACAGTGTTAAGGATGCAAGAAATTTTGTAGTATTTGTGACAGTACACTTAGAAGTTACTTTTATCAAGACTATTACTAGTTAAAAGTTTTGATAGATATGTGCTGATTCATATTCATTACTCTTCTAGGGAACAAGAGAAAAAATCTATCTGTGTATATTTCATACGAGGGCTTTGTAAGCGGGGACACAGTTGTAAGTTTGCACATCCGGCACCTGATCCTAGAGCTGATGTGCTGAGGCAGATATGGTTAAAATGCTGTAAAAGGTATCCCCTTCAGTGTGATGGTAATGATTGCAGGTAAGTGTCACAAATTTTTCTCTTGAAAAAAGCTTTTAAATCATCTTAGTCCTTCCTTAACCTTTAAAATAGCAACATGTCAGTTTACCAGAACACATTTTTGGAGGACAAAAATCTGATAAATATAGCAACTCAAATTACATTTTGGGATTATCCCTTTGTCACTATATACTATACATACACTATATGAATATCTACAAGATAGGAATGGATGGTAGAGAGAGAGAGAGAGAGAGAGAGAGAGTGGGTGTGTGTGTGTGTGTGTGCTTGTGCACGCGTGTGTGTGTTTAACACATTGCTGATGACCTTTCTGTTTAAATGTATGAAGTGGATAATGTTGTGATGTTTTCTGCATGAGGGTTCATCAGTTTAGCTATTAAAGTAGGAATGTGTCAGTCAGTGACCACTATGTTGTTGTTTTATTTAATTTTTTTTTTTTTTATCTGGAACTACCTCCAGTTAGTAGGGAAATTGTCTTTTGGAAACAAAATGTCCTACCAGATATTCATAAGTAATAGAAATAACAAAGTTGTAGAAATAAAAAGTTACGTTAAAAGAGAGGATTTCTTGATTAACATAGGCTTCCAGAGATGTAGCTCAGTGTATCATTGGTGACTTCCATTGTATTGGTTAAGAGTTTAAGCCCCACTCAGGGTACAATTGATTTTCAGTGGCATATTACCATATTGTCTGTGAGTTGTGGATTGTTGGTTTGTGGATAGCAGATATCTGCTTGCATTATCTAAATTATTATTCATTGCATAAAAGAACTTTTTAACTGCATAAAAGAAAGACAATGAAAAGCTTATTTCTCCCTGAATAATGTGATTAAAAAGCTTATTTCTCCCTGAATAATGACATCACATTTTAACAGAAAAATTCTGTCTTTTCATCTGGAATTGACTAGATGTGCTTCCAACATGGGAACAAGTAGAATTATCTTGTCTAGTGTTAAGCAACAAAGAAATTACAATCCATGACAATGTTCCTTTTTGTCAGGTGATCAACATTGAAAGCAGGGTTGAAGATCACGACCTCTGACCTGCAGTCCTTTCCACGCCCCTAGAGCTCCTGCCCTCAGATACATGGGGACGGATGGGAGGGCGTAAAAATTAGGTACTTCGGGGTAAGTATAGCTAGGAAAAATACAAATTACATAAAATTTGTGATTTTTTCCTATGTCGTATACTTACCCCGAACTACTTGTAGGAGACTTAATCCTTGGGAGGCGGGAGTATCTAGGGAAGGAAGAGTCCCTACCAGGAAGAGGTCATCCCCCTTCAGGCTGGAAGGGGGAGGCAGACCTGCTCTGCCGGATTAGGGTGGAGGTGGAGGTCCCCTTGCCTTTCGGATGCAATCCCGACTGGTGGGCAACGGAGGGAATAACTCATGGGTGTAAAACAAAGGTCTGTAAGTCAAATATTCCTCCCATAGACTCACCTGAAGATTGAGGAATTTTGCCGATTACGTCGAAGGCCCACTGGGGAAGGGGGGGAGAGGAGCAGGGTAGGATACGGAGGATGGAAATACCACATATATACACACATAAATACGACGTATACCCCCCCTAGGCTAGGCTAGACCCTCTGCTGGCCCGCCACGACCGACCCTATCTCAAAGGTGTCAAGGGACCTTGTACAATCTTTGAGGTAATGGGCTGTAAAGGTGGACTGACGCTTCCACACCCCCGCCCACAGGATCTGGGCGACGGCCATATTCTTGAAGAAAGACAAGGAGGTGCCTATACCCCTGAAGTTGTAGGGCTTGACACCTTGCGGGGGGGACCAGCCCCGCTCCCTCGTAGGCTTTCCTGATTGTCTCCATTAACCAGAAGGAGATGGTGTTCTTTGCCACCGCTCTCTTTTCCCGCCTGGTAAAGACGAAAAGATTTTGAATACTGGGGCGGAGTCATTCCGTCCTGCTGAGATATTTTCTCACTGCCCTGACCCGGCAGAGGAGCAGGTCCTTGGGATCTTTGGACTTAGGAAGGGCTGGAATGGAGAACTCCATGAACCGCTCATCTACTACCGACGGGTTCTGGGTCTTGGCTACGAAGGACAGCACGAATTTGAAGGTTAGTTCACTCCACCAGGAGGAAAGGAGTAGTCAATTGTCCAGGTACTGCAGGAGGCACATACCCTTCTTGTGGGCCCAGGTGGACATGAGGGAGAATATCCACCAGAGCTGCAGGGGGGGACTACTGGGAGGGGGGAGGCCCCCTACTCGGGGGGACCTCGAGGTAGGGGGCGTGCTTGGGAACCGATCGCAGGGGACCCGGGAGGTCCGCGAGCGATGACAACTACGGTGCGAGTCGTCCCGGCGACTGTAGCTCCTACTCTGACCCCTGCGGTCCCGGCTACGATGGCAAGATCTGGACCTAGGTTCCGGGTAGAAGGAGAATAAACGCCCTCTACTCCTCCCGTAGTATCTCCTGGAGCGGTAGTGAGTCCTTGAAGATCTATATGAAGAACTGTCCGATGATGATCTTCCTGCCGAAGATCTGCCTCTCCTCCTGTCTCTTCTGTGGCGACTCCTGTCCCGGGGTGAGCGGGAGGAGCGGGCGGGGTGATGGGAGCGAGAGGGAACGGGGAGAGTCTCCCCCTGGGAGCTCCCTCTGCCAGCAAGAGCCTCCATCCCGGTGGGGAGAAAGGAGGGGCCCCACAGTGGAACAACAACTCCCTTAGGGGGGACCTACCTGGCTTACGGGGAGTGCCCGACCAGGGGCTGGGGGGAACACCTGAAGAATCAGTCTTCTCCTGACGTCTACTTGAATGATCCCCCACTAACAGGGAGGTGGCTGGGAGCGCGGAGGAGGAGGAAGAGGAGGAGAGTCCCACGGGGATCCGGGGGGACCGAGCGGCGCGCTCCGTGGCTGGCGGCAAGCCCTTGGCGGTGCGTAGCGCCGCAACCAACACGTCCATGGAAGGTGCGCCCCACAGGCCACCACGAGCCCAGCAATCCTGCAAAAAAGAATAACTGTCATCCTGTACGCCTCTCATCACACACTCCTCAGGTTCCGCCATTTGTGGAGACCCAGCAACAGACTCACGTAGGTCCCCTCGCTGGGAGGGGATGGGGGAACACTCCTGATGCCCTTCCAGGGAATCCTGAGAGGCGACGGCGAAGGGCCTCCTGGGCCACTGCTCGTGCTCCTACTTCGTGGATCCTCGGAGGAAGCCGCCTTGGCTGGAGCACAAGGTTTCTTCTTGCGCTTGGTAGCGGCCAGATCCCAATGATGATCGACCACGCGACGCACTCACCACATGTAGCTTGCCGTGAACAAGGGCGACCCCGACACTTACTACACAAAGTGTGGGGACCAATCTTAAAAGGCAAAAGGAAGGACCTGGGCAATGCCATTGCGATGAAGCTTCTATAAGAAACGAAAGACTGCACACACGCAGCACACACACTACACACAAGGAAAGACAAAGGGAAATGGGCCGGTAAACATACAACGAGCTGGAGCGTGTAAACGCTACAGCGACCAGGAAGGGACTGCAGGTCAGAGGTCGTGATCTTCGACCCTGGGGCATACCTGCTGGGGTCAGGAGGGAATAACCAGTTTTTTTCTGGTCGGTACTGGATTGACATCCAGGATTCTCCTACAAGTAGTTAGGGGTAAGTATACTTCGGCGTCGGAACAAATGGTTTATTTAGTTTACTGTCAAGAGTTCTCAAAATTAAATTAGGTATAGGGTGCATATTTGCCAGATGTCACCATATAAGGGATGTAAATGACGTCATGGTTTCATTGTAAGTTAATCAATCTGTGGAGGAGGGTCAGTGAAGTTGGGAGAGATACTTTTGTAAAATATCTAAATTGTAATAAATGTAATATTATGATCTGTTTGAAGTGGCTTTGCTCCAATAACTGTTCAGACCCAGGTTCATCAAATATAATTTTAAAACTTCTAAAGAACTTAAATGTTGTTCCAATAAACAATTTATCATATAATATTAATTTATAGCCTGTATTTAATTTTCCAGTTACATGCATGTAAAACAGGAAGATGAACTCTACTACAAACAAACTGGCTTGATTAATGAACGAGTCTTAGGTTATGCCATACGAAAAACCCTGCAACATGATATTCCTGTCAAGAGGAACAAGTCTGTTTGTAAGGTATGCCCATATTACATACTGTTATAAAAGTTTTGACATAGGGTGGTCGGTTTGAATAAAAATTCTAAGTTTTTTTATACAACTTTTTGACAATTTGTTATTGAATTCATATGATTTAATTTTAACACAAACCCATCATCAGAAGTTCTATAAATACATGCAACACTAATGTAAATTGATGGGTTCATAATAAGACATTAATTTTGTTCTTAAGAAATTACACTTTATTGAGCTTTATGAAACAATGACAACCAATGATAGCATTAGCTAACAAATACTTATATTAGGATAGATCTTACCTATTCTTAAAGACAGTTATATTTCGGTGCCAACATGTAGTTATATTTCGGTGCCAACATGTGCAAAAGAATATTCACCTCATTTTGGAATTATTCTGATTTCTACAGAGGTCAGCTGTTGGCATTTCATTGTTTTGGGTGTTTGCTGCTTTCACAGTATTGTACATTTGTTTTTCCAAGGATATCTTTTAAAGGGAGCAAGACAAAGAACTTCAGGTTGTGCAGAAATTATTACTATGTTTAGCAGGATGCTTAATTTTCAATTAGATTGACACGGTTTGTGCTGGCTGTAGGGACTTGCAGTGTGATCTTGAGAAAAGTGTGAGGAATGTAGGGTTTGGTTGAAGGACTTTATGCTCAAAAAGAGAAGGGAACCAGGTTTGTTAAAAAAGTAGATAGTAAGGTCACCACATAGATCTGCCTGTCTCATATTTCTTATGAACCTCCAATTTCAGTTCTCTCCTCTGTCTCCGGCTCTTTCCCATACTGATAACCCTTTAGCTAGACCTAGAGCTGCGACTTCATCTTTTGCTATGTCTTCTCTTCCCTTTCAGTTCAAATAAAGTGTATTAAGAAGTTAGAATAGGATGTTAACCTGATTTGTTCCGGTACGATATACAAACCTTCGGTCCTTTTACAATGGGAAGGTAACTAGCGGCAGCTGGGACGGTCGTAAGCTT
>NC_061106.1:28099510-28139510 GCF_015104395.2 Macrobrachium nipponense
AAGCTTACGACCGTCCCAGCTGCCGCTAGTTACCTTCCCATTGTAAAAGGACCGAAGGTTTGTATATCGTACCGGAACATATCAGGTTAACATCCTATTCTAACTTCTTAATACACTTTATTTGAACTGAAAGGGAAGAGAAGACATAGCAAAAGATGAAGTCGCAGCTCTAGGTCTAGCTAAAGGATCAGTAGGGGAAAGAGCCGGAGACAGAGGAGAGCACTGAAATTGGAGGTTCATAAGAAATATGAGACAGGCAGATCTATGTGGTGACCTTACTATCTACTTTTTTTTAACCAAACCTGGTTCCCTTCTCTTTTTGAGCATAAAGTCCTTCAACCAAACCCTACATTCCTCACACTTTTCTCAAGATCACACTGCAAGTCCCTACAGCCAGCACAAACCGTGTCAATCTAATTGAAAATTAAGCATCCTGCTAAACATAGTAATAATTTCTGCACAACCTGAAGTTCTTTGTCTTGCTCCCTTTAAAAGATATCCTTGGAAAAACAAATGTACAATACTGTGAAAGCAGCAAACACCCAAAACAATGAAATGCCAACAGCTGACCTCTGTAGAAATCAGAATAATTCCAAAATGAGGTGAATATTCTTTTGCACATGTTGGCACCGAAATATAACTACATGTTGGCACCGAAATATAACTGTCTTTAAGAATAGGTAAGATCTATCCTAATATAAGTATTTGTTAGTTAATGCTATCATTGGTTGTCATTGTTTCATAAAGCTCAATAAAGTGTAATTTCTTAAGAACAAAATTAATGTCTTATTATGAACCCATCAATTTACATTAGTGTTGCATGTATTTATAGAACTTCTGATGATGGGTTTGTGTTAAAATTAAATCATATGAATTCAATAACAAATTGTCAAAAAGTTGTAAAAAAAACTTAGAATTTTTATTCAAACCGACCACCCTATCTCAAAACTTTTATAACAGTATGTAATATGGTCATACCTTACAAACAGACTTGTTCCTCTTGACAGGAATATCATGTTGCAGGGTTTTTCGTATAGCATAACCTAAGACTCGTTCATTAATCAAGCCAGTTTGTTTGTAGTAGAGTTCATCTTCCTGTTTTACATGCATGTAACTGGAAAATTAAATACAGGCTATAAATTAATATTATATGATAAATTGTTTATTGGAACAACATTTAAGTTCTTAAGAAGTTTTAAAATTATATTTGATGAACCTGGGTCTGAACAGTTATTGGAGCAAAGCCACTTCAAACAGATCATAATATTACATTTTACACATGCAACTTACCCGGCAGATATATACTTAGCTTATGTCTCTGACGTCCGACAGAATTCAAAACTCGCGGCACACGCTACAGGTAGGTCAGCTGATCACCCCCTACCGCCGCTGGGTGGCGGTAATAGGAATCATTCCCGTTTTCTGACAGAATTTTTCTGTCGCCGGTGCTGACAACAACTTTGTTGGTAGCTCCTGCTTAGAATTTCTTGCTTGCTTCGCCGAGGATTATTTGGGAAGTATTTGATCTTTGGTTGTTGGCATACGCTGTGTTTTGGATTTAGTTGGTTAATATGTCCGATTTAACACCTGGAACTCTGTTTAGAGTATGTGTAAATGAGGGATGCAAAGTGAGGTTGCCTAAGGCTACTTTGGACCCTCACACTGTTTGTGTAAAATGTAGGGGAAGGGATTGTTCGGTTAAGGATACATGTGATGTATGTGAGAGCTTAACTGAATTACAATGGAAAGAACTAACTTCGTATGTTAAAAAGTTAGAAAAGGATAGGATTAGAAAAGCTTCAGCTAGAAATTCAAGTAGATCCTGTTCTGCGGAACAGGATAGTATTTCTAACCCTGCAGTAGCTTCGCCATCTTCCTTTTTGGTTTCAGCTCCTTCCCCCCGCAGCGAACCCGCAGATGTGTCTGCCGAGAGAGCCGCTGTGGAAGCTTCAATCCGCGATTTGCAACAGCAATTGCGAGATATAGACCAAGGTAAGGGTGAAGTGTCTAGTGATAAGTGCAGTGTCCCCAGTGCAGTGGAGGGGGCGTCTGACCGACTCCGCATCGCTCCTAGGCCTAGACCTCTTTCAGACTCCCATGCCCAAGGGAGGAGGAATGTCGAAAGCCGCAAGGGGGATGTAGAGTATCCCCAACGGTCAGGTGTCCCTTCAGCAGGGCCTGTAGACTCGTCCCAGGCTGCTGTAGAGAGCTATAGGAAAAGCCTCTTAACGGAAGTGGTGTTTTTCCGACTCTGATTCGTCCTCTCCTAAACGAGGCGGTGAGCTCATTCTTCCAAATCGCGGCCCTCTCAAGAGAGACTGGAAACCTCCAGGAGAAGGCGCTCTTGACTCCAGCCCGGAGCCTTTTCCAGAGTATTCTCCTGCGCCTAAGAAGGCTATGAAGTCTCCGGAATCTTCACCAGAAGGGATTCGGTTCTCTACTAAGAAATTCCTGTTGGACCTCCAAGCGAATCTCTCTTCTTTAGTAGGCTCTCTTTCTACTAGTAGGCGCAAGGAACCTTCTCGCAGGAAGGACGCCTCTCTTCCAGTTAAGAGGTCTGTTAGGAAGGAGGAGTATAATAGGCGATCTTCACCAGTAAGAACCTATTCTCCCCCGAGAGTAGACGACTCCTTTGAAACTTCGTCTAGACAGGGAAGATGGTATTCTCCGCGCAGAAGCTCTGAGGCTAAGAGTCATAGCACAAAGCGCCAAGAAGTAGGCGCTAGATCCTCTCCTTGTAGGAGTAAGGAGAAAGTCCCCTTGTGAGAAGGCAGCGATCGGTTCGTATCTGTCGAACGATCTCCTAGGAGTAGGATCTCCTCTTCAAGTGGAAGGAAGGAACGAGAGAGGGAACGCTCTGCTCAGAGGGATAGAAGCGAGAAAGGCTCTCCTTCGAAGGATGACTTTCTAGAAGGCGCCAACGTTCGATAGGACTCCTGGATGATCGAATCTCGTTAAGTTACTCGAGACCTTATGATAGGCTTTCCTCAAGGGAGTCAAGCGCTCTCCCCTAGCAGGTTCCAAGATTCTACGAAGACCTAAACAGGGGTTCTCGCCCTACTCCTGGAAGAGTATCTAGAGTGGACGCTTACCGTTCTCCTAGCAGGCGTCAAGAGCCTGAAAGGAGCCTAATCTTGGATCTGCGCCCTACTCCTGTAAGACGATCAAGAGTAGGCGCAAGCTCTTTTCCTCAAAGGCAGCAAGCGCCTAAAACGAGCCTTGCCAGGATTTGCGCCCTAATCCGGAAGATCAGGAGTAGGCTCTGACGCCTCTCCTCGTAAGATTCAGGAGCCTGAAAGGAGCCTTTTGTCAGACGCGCGCCCTACTCCTGGGAGTCACAGAAGAGTAGGCGCAAGCGCCTCTCCTCACAGGCGCCAAGAGCCTGAAAGGATCCTGACTTTGGATTCGCGCCCTACTCATAGTAGGCGCTCGAGAATAGAAACGAGTGTTTCTCCGGATAGGCGCCAAGAGCCTGATGAGGCAGGCTCTAGATCCTCCCCTAGCAGGTATCAAGAACCTGGGGAGCGGAGAAAAGCGGATGTTTTTTCTTTACCGAGGAAACATATCTCGGGTATTGAAACTGGCGGCTTCTTCTGACGAGCTCTTGAAGGATAAGAGTCGCATACCTGCCAGGACTTCTTCACCTAAGAAGTCTCCCTCTCCGAATGTAACCTTGGAGGAAGTCTCGGAGGAGGAAGAGACGAAAGAAGTTTAGGAGTCTCTGATTATAAGAGACTTTCTGCATTACTACTTCAGGAGTTTGGGGACTCGCTGTGTTCGGCTGATCCTCCATCTCCGGGATCTCTGCTATCGAGTACAAAGTTGGCAAAATCCCCCTCTTTTGTCAAGATGCGGCCAACTCTCTCTATGAGAAAGGCCATCAAGAATCTGGAGAACTGGTCTCATGGTTAAGAAGGAGGCAGGTAAGACTGTGTTTTTGTTGTGTCCTCCGTCTAGATTGACAGGTAAGCCGGGTGTCTGGTACGACACGAAGGAACCCATGGGGTTAGGCCTTCCGGCTTCCGCCAAAACGCGGATTTTCTGCTCTGGTAGAATCATCTAGAAGACGCTCTCTACTTTCAGCTAAAGCGTCTTGGGGAATGTGCGAGATGGACATTTACTCAAGGGTCTATTTTGCACACTAGAAGTCTTCAACTTCATGGATTGGGCCTTAGGAGCTCTAGCAAAAAGAGCGCAGGATCCGGAGTTTGGTTGACTACTGGAAGGTGTTATCAAGTGTCTCCTTTCGTGCCTGGACAAGGCAGTCATGGATGGATCCACAGAAGTAGCATCTCTCTTTGGAGCAGGAGTGCTCAAAAGAGATCGTTTACAGCTCGTTTCTCTCCAAGTCTGTTTCTCCCTTGCAGAGAGCCTCTTTGCTTTTTTCCCCACTCTCGGAGTACCTTTTTTCCTCAGGAGACAGTGAGGGACATTTCTAGATCACTGTCGGAGAAAGCTACGCAAGATCTTCTTGCTCAGTCCGCCAAGAGGCTTAAACCTGCTGTGCCGATGGCTAAGAGAGAGGGAACAGCGAATAAAGTGTCTTTCCAACAGCCCTTTCGAGGAAGAACACCTCAAGACCCGCACCTAAGAGTAGAAGGCCGTTTAAGAGAGGACGATCTTCTCGAAGACCATTCTCAAAGCCGCAGTGAGACAGGAGTCCTCCAGACTCCAGTAGGAGCCAGACTTTTGAGGTTCGCGAAAGTCTGGGCTCAGAGAGGGGCGGACACTGGCTCCCTCTCGATCCTCGAGAGTAGTATACCTGATCCCCTTCAGGGAAAAACCTCCCTTAACCACCACTCCAAGGGAGTTAGCGGCAAGATACAGAGATCCTTTAAAGAACCAAGCACTATTACATCTGGTGCAACAGATGCTAGAAAAGAAGGCTATAGAAAAGGTATTAGACATTCATTCTCCAGGATTTTACAATCGCCTCTTTCTGGTACCAAAAGCCTCGGGGGAGTGGAGACCAGTGCTGGACGTAAGCGCTCTGAATCACTTTGTGATCAAAACAACGTTCACGATGGAGACGACGTCGTCAGTTCTTTCAGCGCTAAGACAAGGGGATTGGATGGTGTCATTGGATCTGCAAGATGCCTACTTTCATGTACCCATCCATCCCTCGTCCAGAAGGGTATCTAAGATTTATGATACAGGGCCAAGTATTTCAGTTTCGCGCCCTTTGTTTCGGCCTTTCCACAGCTCCCCAAGTTTTCACGGGATTGATGAAAAACGTAGCACATTGGCTACATTTAAAAGGAATAAGGATTTCGCTGTATCTCGACGATTGGTTGATTCGCTCGCAATCCAGGGATCAGTGTCTGGAAGACCTAAGGTCGATGTTGGATTTGACTCAGTCCCTGGGACTGTTAGTGAACCTCGGGAAATCCCAGATGGATCCCCAGCAACCGCATTGTCTATCTAGGGGATTCTGATGGATTCTCGGGGTTTTCAAGGTGTTTTCCGTCCACAGAAAGACAGGAACGGTGCATTCTAAAAGTGAAGACCTTCCTAGAGAAAGAACAATGTTCCGCGAGGGAATGGATGAGTCTTCTGGGGACCCTCTCCTCGTTGGAACAGTTCGTTTCTCCTTAGGGAAGGTCCTTCACATAAGACCTCGTCAATTCTTCTTGAAGGAGAATTGGGACCAGAAGAATCAGGATCTGTGGGAATCTTTTCCTCTGTCCAGAGGTATAAAGGAAAGCCTCAGCTGGTGGTTAGAACCAGGCAGACTGAACGAGGTGGGGACTATCGCTGCAGTTACCGAACCCCTCCCTAGTGTTGTTTACAGACGCGTCGGAGACGGGATGGGGGGCGACGTTGGGCCCGAGAGAAGTGTCAGGTACCTGGAGTGGGGAACAGGTGTCCTGGCACATCAACGAGAAAGAGTTAGTAGCAGTGCATCTAGCTCTCAGGCAGTGGGAATCCCAAGTCGCGAACTCAGTGTTGCAGGTAAATTCAGACAACACGACAGCTCTAGCCTACATAAGAAAACAGGGGGGGACTCACTCCCTCTCACTGTACAAGAAGGCGAAAGAGCTTCTTCTATGGTCAAAGGAGCGGAACTCACTCTTGACGAGGTTTATACAAGGCGAGAAAAACGTCAGAGCAGACTGTTGAGCAGGAGAGATCAAGTCATTTCCACGGAGTGGACTCTGCACTCAGAGGTCTGCAATCAAATTTGGAACCTATGGGGAAGGTCAAACATAGACCTGTTTGCAACTCATTGGAATGCCAGGCTGGAGAACTACTGCTCTCCGATTTCAGATCCAAGAGCAGTAGCGATCGACGGCATCCTCCTAAATTGGGAAGGAATAGACGGCTACGCTTTTCCTCCTTTCAAGATCATAGGAAACGTCATAAGGAAGTTTGTTTTGACGAAAGGAGCGAAATTGACCCTAATCGCCCCATTTTGGCCAGCTCAAGAGTGGTTCACAGAGGTACTGGAATGGGATGATAGATTTTCCAAGGTACCTTCCTTTACGGAACGATCTTCTCAGACAGCCCCACTTCGACAGATACCACAAAAACCTCCCCGCGCTCGGTCTGACTGCCTTCAGACTGTCGAAGGACTCGTCAGAGCGAAGGGGTTTTCACGCGCGGCTGCAAAGGCAATTGCAAGAGCCAGGAGACCGTCAAACTATACGTGTACCAGTCGAAGTGGGAAGTGTTCCGAAGGTGGGCCAGAATCAGAATGTATCCTCTTCCAGTACCTCTGTGACGGAAATAGCAGATTTCCTGTTATATTTGAGACTAAAATGTAACCTTGCAGTCTCGACTATAAAGGTTATAAAAGTATGCTTTCTGTGTTTAGACATACAGGACTAAATATCACGGATGACAAAGATTTACACGATTTGATTAAATCATTTGAGACTTCGAAGTCCAAGACAGCCAGACCACCCAGCTGGAACCTGGATGTGGTGCTAAGGTTTCTCATGTCAGAGAAATTTGAACCTCCCAATAACTCATCGTTTAGAGACTTGACTAGAAAATCTATTTTCCTCTTTGCATTAGCATCAGCTAAAAGGATAAGTGAACTCCAGGCTTTAGAAGGCGCAGTGGGCTTCAGGAAGGATTCTGCAGTGTGTTCATTTAACCCCCTATTTTTAGCAAAAAATGAGAATCCTTCTAAGCCTTGGCCAAGGACGTTTGAAGTTAAAGGATTGACTTCCCTGGTAGGGAGAGAGATAGAGAGAACCTTGTGTCCGGTAGGATCCTCAAGTTCTATCTAGAGAGGAAAAAAAAGCAAATGGGAGGAAACTCAGAGCCCCTTTGGTGCTCGGTAAGAGATCCGAGAAGAACGATGTCAAAGAATGCACAGGCATTCTTTATCAGAGAGATTATTACAGAAGCACATATTTGCCTGTGAAGAGGAATATCTCGGGCAGTTGAGAGTTTAAATTAAGCGCATGAGGTCAGAGCCGTAGCAACCTCATTAGCTTTCCACAAGAATATGTCGATAAACGACTTGATTGGATCCACATATTGGAGATGCAATTCTGTGTTTGTTTGCGTCTAACTATTTGAGAGATGTACGTGTAACTTATGATAAGTGCTTCTCTCTCAGACCTTACGTGTCTGCGGATTCGGTGCTGGACAGGGGGCTGAAACCAATCTAGCTTAGTTTAGATAGATTAGGAATTTTAATCTTGTGGTGTTGTTTTTTATGGTCGATTGAAAGTGGTCAGGGAAAAGTACCACTTTCAATTCGTGTGTATAACAAAGTAGTGTAGTCAGGTGGTCGAGATTGGTTGTTTTCATGCTCCTTGTAATGTTTTGGACCTAGGCTCTGTCTTGTAAGAGGGTTAGTCCCCGTTGATACGACAAAGGTGAAGGCTCTACCATGTAAGTGGGATAGGCCCCATTGGTACGATCCAAAATAAGGCTCTGTCGAGTAAGCAGGCTAGCCCCCATTGACATGATCCAGAAGAGTTCTCAGTGACAGGTCTCATCCTCACTGGAACTCTTGAGGCAAGCAGACTCATAGACAGTACTCTGAAGTCTTCTGCCCAATAAGGTAGGAATCAAGGTATTTAAGTTTATTTATAGTACCTACAACAAAAGTTGTTTTCCCTGTTTTTTGAATTGCTATTCATATTGAGTAACTATCTCTTACCCTCCTCCAAGGGTGCCAATCAGCTAAGTATATATCTGCCGGGTAAGTTGCATGTGTAAAAATGAAATTGTTAAGATACAATAAAGTTTTACACATACTTACCTGGCAGATATATACGTTTAATGGCCCACCCATCCTCCCCTCAGGAGATAGGGGGAAGAAAAATTCTGTCAGAAAACGGGAATGATTCCTATTACCGCCACCCAGCGGCGGTAGGGGGTGATCACCTGACCTACCTGTAGCGTGTGCCGCGAGTTTTGAATTCTGTCGGACGTCAGAGACATAAGCTAAGTATATATCTGCCAGGTAAGTATGTGTAAAACTTTATTGTATCTTAACAATTTCATTTTATTACAATTTAGATATTTTACAAAAGTATCTCTCCCAACTTCACTGACCCTCCTCCACAGATTGATTAACTTACAATGAAACCATGACGTCATTTACATCCCTTATATGGTGACATCTGGCAAATATGCACCCTATAGCTAATTTAATTTTGAGAACTCTTGACAGTAAACTAAATAAACCATTTGTTCCGACGCCGAAGTATACTTACCCCTAACTACTTGTAAGAGAATCCTGGATGTCAATCCGGTACCGACCAGAAAAAACTGGTTATTCCCTCCTGACCCCAGCCAGGTATGCCCCAGGGTCGAAGATCACGACCTCTGACCTGCAGTCCCTTCCTGGTCGCTGTAGTGTTTACACGCTCCAGCTCGTACGTTTACCGGCCCATTTCCCTTTGTCTTTCCTTGTGTGTAGTGTGTGTGCTGCGTGTGTGCAGTCTTTCGTTTCTTATAGAAGCTTCATCGCAACGGCGTTGCCCAGGTCCTTCCTTTTGCCTTTTAAGATTGGTCCCCACACTTTGTGTAGTGAAGTGTCCGGGGGTCGCCCTTTGTTGTCACGGCAAGCTACATGTGGTAAGTGCATCGCGTGGTCGATCATCATTGGGATCTGGCCGCTACCAAGCGCAAGAAGAAACCTTGTGCTCCAGCCAAGGCGGCTTCCTCCGAGGATCCACGAAGTAGGAGCACGAGCAGTGGCCCAGGAGGCCCTTCGCCGTCGCCTCTCAGGATTCCCTGGAAGGGCATCAGGAGTGTTCCCCCATCCCCTTCCAGCGAGGGGACCTAGGTGAGTCTGTTGCTGGGTCTCCACAAATGGTGGAACCTGAGGAGTCTGTGTTGAGAGGCGTACAGGATGACAGTTATTCTTTTTTGCAGGATTGCTGGGCTCGTGGTGGCCTGTGGGGCGCACCTTCCATGGACGTGTTGGTTGCGGCGCTACGCACCGCCAAGGGCTCGCCGCCAGCCACGGAGCGCGCTGCTCGGTCCCCCCGGATCCCCGTGGGACTCTCCTCCTCTTCCTCCTCCTCCGCGCTCCCAGCCACCTCCCTGTTAGTGGGGGATCATTCAGGTAGACGTCAGGAGAAGACTGATTCTTCAGGTGTTCCCCCCAGCCCCTGGTCGGGCACTTCCCGTAAGCCAGGTAGGTCCCCCCTAAGGGAGTTGTTGTTCCACTGTGGGGCCCCTCCTTTCTCCCCACCGGGATGGAGGCTCTTGCTGGCAGAGGGAGCTCCCAGGGGGAGACCCTCCCCGTTCCCTCTCGCTCCCATCACCCCGCCCGCTCCTCCCGCTCACCCCGGGACAGGAGTCGCCACAGAAGAGACAGGAGGAGAGGCAGATCTTCGGCAGGGAGATCATCATCGGACAGTTCTTCATATAGATCTTCAAGGACGCACTACCGTTCCAGGAGATACTACGGGAGGAGTAGAGGGCGTTTATTCTCCTTCTACCCGGAACCTAGGTCCAGATCTTGCCATTGTAGCCGGGACCGCAGGGGTCAGAGTAGGAGCTACAGTCGCCGGGACGACTCGCACCGTAGTTGTCATCGCTCGCGGACCTCCCGGTCCCTGCGATCGGTTCCCGAGCACGCCGCTCCCTCGAGGTCCCCCCCGAGTAGGGGGCCTCCCCCCTCCCAGTAGTCCCCCCCCCTGCAGCTCTGGTGGATATTCTCCCTCGTGTCCACCTGGGCCCACAAGAAGGGCATGTGCCTCCTGCAGTACCTGGACGATTGGCTACTCCTTTCCTCCTGGTGGAGTGAACTAACCTTCAAATTCGTGCTGTCCTTCGTAGCCAAGACCCAGAACCCGTCGGTAGTAGATGAGCGGTTCATGGAGTTCTCCATTCCAGCCCTTCCTAAGTCCAAAGATCCCAAGGACCTGCTCCTCTGCCGGGTCAGGGCATTGAGAAAATATCTCAGCAGGACGGAATGACTCCGCCCCAGTATTCAAAATCTTTTCGTCTTTACCAGGCGGGAAAAGAGAGCGGTGGCAAAGAACACCATCTCCTTCTGGTTAATGGAGACAATCAGGAAAGCCTACGAGGGAGCGGGGCTGGTCCCCCCCGCAAGGTGTCAAGCCCTACAACTTCAGGGGTATAGGCACCTCCTTGTCTTTCTTCAAGAATATGGCCGTCGCCCAGATCCTGTGGGCGGGGGTGTGGAAGCGTCAGTCCACCTTTACAGCCCATTACCTCAAAGATTGTACAAGGTCCCTTGACACCTTTGAGATAGGGTCGGTCGTGGCGGGCCAGCAGAGGGTCTAGCCTAGCCTAGGGGGGGTATACGTCGTATTTATGTGTGTGTATATATGTGGTATTTCCATCCTCCGTATCCTACCCTGCTCCTCTCCCCCCCCTTCCCCAGTGGGCCTTCGACGTAATCTGCAAAATTCCTCAATCTTCAGGTGAGTCTATGGGAGGAATATTTGACTTACAGACCTTTGTTTTACACCCATGAGTTATTCCCTCCGTTGCCCACCAGTCGAGATTGCATCCGAAAGGCAAGGGGACCTCCACCTCCACCCTAATCCGGCAGAGCAGGTCTGCCTCCCCCTTCCAGCCTGAAGGGGGATGACCTCTTCCTGGTAGGGACTCTTCCTTCCCTAGATACTCCCACCTCCTAAGGATTAAGTCTCCTACAAGTAGTTCGGAGTAAGTATACGGCGTAGGAAAAAATCACAAATTTTATGTAATTTTTATTTTTCCTAGCTATACTTACCCCGAAGTACCTCATTTTTACGCCCTCCCATCCGTCCCCACGTATCTGAGGGCAGGAGCTCTAGGGGCATGGAAAGGACTGCAGGTCAGAGGTCGTGATCTTCAACCCTGGGGCATACCTGGCTGGGGATCAAGAGGGAATAACCAGTTTTTTCTGGTCGGTACCGGATTGACATCCACGATTCTCCTACAAGTATTTCGGGGTAAGTATGGCTAGGATAAATACAAATACATAACTTAAAATTTGTGATTTTTCTATTTTTTTATTTGAAATTTAAGCTTTGTTGGTTTATTTGATTTGAAACTGAATTTGTCCAAGGTGCATCTAAGATCTAAGAATCTGATAACCATGTAAAGCCTGCAATGGGTTTTGGAAAAAAATTTTAGGTATTAATAAAAAAAAAAAAAAACTGGATAATTTTTATATTCAATAAAACTGCTTCATCATCCGTATTATGTGCCAGCATGCTAAACATGAATATGCCTAATGAACAACTCTGAGTAAATTGGACTTGAAAATTAATCTTTTGAAGTACAGAATATCCTTTATAGCATAGGTTCCTTTTCCATTCTTCAAATTTAAACAGGATTTAATGAATGATCTTTCAATGTTGATCACTGACAAAAAGGAACATTGTCATGGATTGTAATTTCATTGTTGCTTAACACTAGACAAGATAATTCTACTTGTTCCCATGTTGGAAGCACATCTAGTCACTTCCAGATGAAAAGACAGAATTTTTCTGTTAAAATGTGATGTCATTATTCAGGGAGAAATAAGTTTTTTAATCACATTATTCAGGGAGGAATAAGCTTTTCATTGTCTTTCTTTTATGCAGTTAAAAAGTTCTTTTATGCAATGAATAATAATTTAGATAATGCAAGCAGATATCTGCTATCCACAAACCAACAATCCACAACTCACAGACAATATGGTAATATGCCACTGAAAATCAATTGTACCCTGAGTGGGGCTTAAACTCTTAACCAATACAATGGAAGTCACCAATGATACACTGAGCTACATCTCTGGAAGCCTATGTTAATCAAGAAATCCTCTCTTTTAACGTAACTTTTTATTTCTACAACTTTGTTATTTCTATTACTTATGAATATCTGGTAGGACATTTTGTTTCCAAAAGACAATTTCCCTACTAACTGGAGGTAGTTCCAGATAAAAAAAAAAATTAAATAAAACAACAACATAGTGGTCACTGACTGACACATTCCTACTTTAATAGCTAAACTGATGAACCCTCATGCAGAAAACATCACAACATTATCCACTTCATACATTTAAACAGAAAGGTCATCAGCAATGTGTTAAACACACACACACGTGCACAAGCACACACACACACACCCACTCTCTCTCTCTCTCTCTCTCTCTCTCTCTCTCTCTCTCTCTCTCTCTCTCTCTCTCTCATCCATCCCTATCTTGTAGATATTCATATAGTGTATGTATAGTATATAGTGACAAAGGGATAATCCCAAAATGTAATTTGAGTTGCTATATTTATCAGATTTTTGTCCTCCAAAAATGTGTTCTGGTAAACTGACATGTTGCTATTTTAAAGGTTAAGGAAGGACTAAGATGATTTAAAAGCTTTTTTCTAGAGAAAAATTTGCTACACTTACCTGCAATCATTACCATCACACTGAAGGGGATACCTTTTACAGCATTTTAACCATATCTGCCTCAGCACATCAGCTCTAGGATCAGGTGCCGGATGTGCAAACTTACAACTGTGTCCCCGCTTACAAAGCCCTCGTATGAAATATACACAGATAGATTTTTTCTCTTGTTCCCTAGAAGAGTAATGAATATGAATCAGCACATATCTATCACAACTTTTAACTAGTAATAGTCTTGATAAAAGTAACTTCTAAGTGTACTGTCACAAATACTACAAAATTTCTTGCATCCTTAACACTGTACATGATTTACCCCATATTCAAATTCCAGTTAAAGTAGGCCCTCAGCTCTAAAGTTTTTCCTTTAAGGTCTAGTTTATGTCCAAGGCTTTCTTAGGAGTTCTAGTACGTAATTATATCTATGGTGCAGACCTAGAAAACCAGAACCTCAATAATATGGTATATTGTACATCAGATCTTTTTCACTACAAATACTTTTGAGGAGTCCAGTCACTCTGCAGTTATATCCCCAAGACTTACACTATGTAAAAGTACTTAGTCAAGATAGTTGGCAAGGTGCCTTGATATTCTGCTGAGCAGCTACTATGCCCAGAAAACTGAAAAGGTCCTCCAAAATAGCTATGGACTGTCCAACACCCATACTTCATGGGGCTCTTGCATGAGGAAGATCAATGATGTCCTCCTTCAAGAACTCAAAAGCTCATTGGGTACCTAATCAAGCCAGCAAGGATGGGTGTTCCTGGACACCTCTTTCTTACGCTTTCCTGTATAATGAAAAAATGCAGACATTCTGGACTAAGACACAGGCAGTTTAATAAACTCCCAGCCTTTTCAAAATACAATTACACAACTTACATACCTGTCCCCATTGCACTTCTTGTCCAATCCAGCTCACGACCACAACAAACAAAAGAAGGACTCAAAACTGCACAACAAACCACAAAGTAGAGCGGTCACAACCTTCTGCCACCACCACTGTCTCACCTCTTTAGCCACCACAACCGTTTTCCTCACTCATCTTGGCGTCACAACAACCACCATTCGGCATTTCAAACATAATGAAAAGACTGCTTTACAAACATCTAATAAAATTAGCTGTGTACTTTGTATTCATTTCTATACCTACTTCACTAACCAAGAAAATAAAAATAAATAAAAATGATTAAGCTTATAAAACTGACAGATAATCAGCAAGTTGGTATTGAGATCAGCATGAAATAAAGACATTAACAATCATTCACCAAAAAGGGCTGAAAAATACCTGCATCTAACCAACGCAACAATAAAGATGACGAGCAGCTATTCAATGATAATAGTACAGGGTAAGGCACCTCAACCACAGTAGGAAAGCAATTAGAAATTAATATTTAAAGAACGTAAGAAAATTATAAACAAATCACCACAGCATGAATAAGGAATGCTAACTGAAGATCAACAACATTAAAACAATTACACACTATTAAATAACATCATAGATTTAATGAGAATAGATATAGTGATTTCTGGAGCAAATACACTACAGTGTGCAGATATACAAGGAAAACTTAACTACTTACTATTTGTCAGGTCAAGTGGGAGAGGTTTGTGTTATTCTCAGTGTCTATGTGGAGCACTGATCACACACAATTGAACAATTTTACATGTTCATACACCAATACGTACTAACCTTGAGAGTGTCTCTGATATTGGATCAATTGGACTCTGTTGAGCCTCTTTTCTTTCAGAACTTATTCTTTCCAGGTCATCAATACTTGATCTTTGACGTTCCGAACTTCTGCTGCTTCGGCGGGAATTTCTATCGTAATGCCTGTCATCATCATCTCTTCTTCTGTCATCATCATATCTTCTATCATCATCTCTATCATCATATCGCCTCTTTTCATCACGATGGTAATCATGTGACCTCTTCTCATCTCGCCATGATCGTTGACAACGTCTCCTTATCCTGAAATAAGAACCAGTTATTAAGGAACATCTGAGTACTTTCATGACAAAAACAATGATATTACTATAATACAACAAAGAACTGCAGGAAAGTAGAGAATCAAGGAGAATGGAGGATACACTAAACTCTACACCTGACGAGAGTACAGAGAGAGCAGTTAGAACTTCAGAAGTTTAACAGAAAACGCAATGCATTACTACCCT
The DNA here is from genome assembly GCF_015104395.2 of Macrobrachium nipponense. Classification (NCBI taxonomy): domain Eukaryota; kingdom Metazoa; phylum Arthropoda; class Malacostraca; order Decapoda; family Palaemonidae; genus Macrobrachium; species Macrobrachium nipponense. The sequence goes on from NC_061106.1 coordinate 28,114,493, forward strand.
AATACGTACTTACCCGGCAGATATATACTTAGCTTATGTCTCCGACGTCCGACAGAAATTCGAATTTCGCGGCACACGCTGCAGGTAGGTCAGGTGATCTACCCCCCGCCCCCTGCGCTGGGTGGCAGGAATAGGAACCGTTCCCGTTCTAGAACCAGATTTTCTCTTCCACCTGTCTCCTGAGGGGAGGCTGGGTGGGCCATTCATCGTATATATCTGCCGGGTAAGTATGTACAAAACTTTATTGTATTCTAACAATATCATTTTTGTACATGCAACTTCCCCGGCAGATATATACTTAGCTGATTGACACCCTTGGTGGTGGGTAAGAGACAACTATTTACTGAATAGACAGGTAAACAACATACGTTGTAGGTAATAAATAAATAAAAATGATATTGTTAAGATACAATAAAGTTTTGTACATACTTACCTGGCAGATATATACTTAGCTATAGACTCCGTCGTCCCCGACAGAAATTCGAATTTCGCGGCACACGCTGCAGGTAGGTCAGGTGATCTACCGCCCCGTGCCGCGGGGTGGGTGGCAGGAACCTCAGGAATTCGATTTTTGTACATGGAACTTACCCAGCAGATATATACTTAGCTGATTGACACCCTTGGTGGTGGGAAAGAGACAACTATTTACTGAATAGACAGGTAAACAACATACGTTGTAGGTAATAAATAAATAAAACCTTGGTTCCTACTGATCAGGCGGAAGACTCCATGGCTAATGCCTAGGAATCTGCTTCGCCTCAAGAGCCTCAGCGAGGATGTGACCTATGGCTAAGAGTTCTTGTGGGTCTGTCGATGGGGTCTTATCCATTTACTCGACAGAGCCTCTTACATGACAATATGCCTATGCCTAGTGGCATAATTAAGGAGCACAACACCGATCCCGATCACCTGATCCTAACACGAGGGTTAGTGCTTAAGTAGAAAAGTTATCTACAAACTCCTTTCAAAAACCAAAGAAAAAAACACGACGTTAAATAAAATTTAACTCACTAGTTAAGGATCAGTATCTGCTCCCTATCCCAGCAATGTATCCGCAGACACGTATCAACCAAGAGAGAAGGATCCCTCAAAGGTTATCTTGACATCCTTCGGATAATGGGAAGTCAACACAGAGTTGCATCTCCCGTATGTGACAGCTAATATGTCCTTATGACATATTGTTAGGGAAAGAACAAGAATTCGGAAAAGCTCGCCACTTCATGCGCTTTTAATTCTCAGCTGTTTGAAGGAATCATCAATGCACTTATCAAGTGCTTAGGAGATCACAATGTCTCAAAGAAGGCCAGGGCGTTCTTTGATATAGATCTCTTCTGGGTGAAGCCTGGAGCCTGGCTAGCGCTTCGTGCCTGGCAGGCGCCTAGCGCCTCGCGCCTGGCTGGAGCCTTGCGCCTGAATGGCGCCTAGAGCCTGGCTGGAGCCTCGCGCCTGGATGGCGCCTTGCGCCTGGATGGCGCCTCGCGCCTCTGCGGTGGGCCTGATTGGGCTTCCTCCTTCCTGGCTAGCGCCTCCGCCTGGGCTGGAGCCTTGCGTCTGGCTGGTGCCTTGCGCCTGGAAGGCACCTGGAGCCTGGCAGAAGACTTCATGATTACTGTCTATGAGTCTGCATGCCTCAAGAGTTTCAGCGAGGTAGGGACCTATGACTGACAAAACCCTTCTGGATCATGTCAATGGGGGGCTAGCCCGCTTACACGACAGAGCCTTCTCGGATCGTGCCAATGGGGGCTGACCCACTTACATGGCAGAGCCTTTACCTGTATCATATCTAATGGGGACTAGCCCTCTTACATGACAGAGCTTTAGGTTTCTCTTTACTGGAAGGAGCCTTGCGCCTGGATGGATCCTCAATCCTGACTGGAGCCTAGCCTTGAAGGAGCCTAGCACCTGGATGGTGCCTGGCTGGCTTCTAGAGCCTGGCTGGCTTCTAGAGCCTGGCTGGCTCCTAGAGCCTGGCTGCTGGCTCCTAGAGCCTGGCTGGCTCCTAGCCTGGCTGGCTCCTAGAGCCTGGCTGGCTCCTAGAGCCTGGCTGGCTCTAGCCTGGCTGGCTATTGAGCCTGCTGGCTCCAGAGCATGGCTGGCTCCTAGAGCCTGGCTGGCTCCTAGAGCCTGGCTGGCGCCTCGCGCCTGGCTTGGCTCCTCCACACTTGCTGGAGCTTCGAGCTTGGAAGAGTCTCTAGGCTGTCTGGCGATGTCCACATCGGACACTCTTATATCTGTCCGATTTGTTCGCCTCGCGCCAGGTTGGAGGCCCGCTCCTTCTCAGTATCCGACCATGACAGAGTTCCTTGGAACTGTCCGCCTCTGGCGTTTTTCGCCTGTATTGGCATTTGGCGCTTGGCTGGCGCTACATTGTCCGAGAGTCCTGAACAACCACATAGTTTATCAGGAGACTGGAGAAGGGTGGAAGAAATTCTTCCCCTTTGAGCTTTTGGCCCCTGGCAAGGGGAGGTGATTTTAGTCAGCTACACCCAGTAGACGACAGGATATCTAACAATACGAGAGAGAAGAGTCTTCCTCCGAGGAGGATCCTTCGTGAACACTTCTTTTGCTAACGAGATCTCTTCTTACATGTTGATGAGGTTCCTCGTTGCAGAATCTTCCCTATCCTTGCCCGAAGGAAGGGAAAGAGTCTGGAAGTTGAAGGAGAGACTGCGCTGAAATTGGGCGGAACCCTGATTTCTAGCTCTTATTGTATCCTTCTGAATACCTTCTGGGAAGCATTTTGAAGCCCTCATCGCACCCCGAAGACTCTGTAGGCAAACGTTTAAACCATCTCTTCCTCTTTAGATGAAAATGTAAGTACCCTGCCTGGGCAACGAAACCTCTATCTGAAAGCGTTGCGTCAGGAATAGAGGGATTTAGTTCTTTTGCCAGACATACTATGCTGGCAAGAACCCATTGCCGAGTCTCCATTGAATCTGATGTGAGATTCCAATGCACAAAAAACAGTTCACTTGTCTTCTTGGTCGTTTAGGTTTGGGCTAAGAGAAACAAAGAATTCATTCATAAACTTCCTCAAAGAAGTTTGATGAGGAGCAGTTCCATTTTGTCGGAACACGGAATCTGTGGCCACAAAAAAGATCCCATTCGAAGTACATGATATCCTACTCTTGTCGTATTGCGGTATCGTATAAGATCCCGAAGATCTTAATCCTCTGTTATCTCTAATTCCCCTTATAGAGACAGAGTATAGCCTTTTACTGCGTTCTTTGATAGCAGATATATACATAGGTGATTCTTCCCTCTGAAAGTGAAGAAAAAACCTCGCTATGTGGTTCACAGAGGTATCGGAAGAGGACAGTTTCCTCATTCCATCTAGCACGATCGCAGCAATTCTATGTCTTAGCCATGACTATTGTCATTTACCTTGAAAAAACCTCTCATTCATGTCCACTTCTGGTCAGTCTGCACGCGGACAGACTCAGAGTGGAGAGGTTTTATAGGTCTATTTATATTAGATTCTGATAGAATATCCAGATACTCTTGGAAAAGCCTTACGAAACATGCTGTGAGAAGAACGTGACTTCTGTGAATCCAACCTCTCTAAGGCCAAAATGAGGCATACATCCTCTCTTCCTTTGACGCCCATTTATCTTAATATATGTTAAGAATTTATAAACTAGGGGAAAAAAGACTAAAGTTTATTCCCCTTCTTTAAATTTAAAGATGTCTTATATTGCTACCTCTCTTGGTTCGAGGAAAAAAAAGAAGCAGTCTAAAGGAAGCCTATTCGTCTTCTACCTTACAAAGAGATCTATGAAGAAGACTTTCCGCAGGTTCTCACAACTCTTTTCAATAAATGTTAGACATACGTTAACAGTTATTATCTCGATCGAGAAGGTTCTCACGGACATGCAAAATCTTGCATCGAACCTCTTAAGGATCGTTACGTTCCGTGTCTGTTCCCAAATAGGTTCTCTTTTGTTAACGCGAACAGGGGCGAAAAAAGATTCTCGATGCCCTTTACGATATGAGAGATCGTGGAATTGGCCTAAGTGATTAAAATAAATCATTTCATCATTCCTTGTAAGCGACCCCTTTTCGATTAAATTAAATGGGTAACGAAATCAGGAACGAATCTTGCCGTTACCGAGCCTGCTGTACGAGAGGCTACTGGACTCTTAGTTAATAACTCGCTAAAACGAGAAAATATCTTGGATGGTGCTTCTGCGCCAGGCTGGCGCTTCCTTCTAGTTCTTTTTAGGGTATTGTGCCATAACATCTATGCCCTTTATGGTACCCGAACATCCTTCACATGTTAATTCCGTTCTTAGTGGGAAAAAACTTTTATATACGTAGTATAGTCCATTCAGGGAAACAACTTCTGCCACTAAGAGAATGTTTCCCATCCGACTCACCCAACTTCTCTTGAGCAATATCCGATTCTAAAAAAGTTGTGCGTTTCTCGAAAGGATGAGAGAATTATATATATCGCGCTCTGCCGTATTAGAATCCTTTATAATACTGTCACATTGTGGTAAACAGCATTAATCTAAAAACCTTTGTAAGGATACTAGGAATTCTGTAGTTAACCTCGGTATGTGCATAAGACTTGACCATACCGTAGTCTTAAAGTGAATTCTCTACTACATTCATCTTCTCACTAAGCATGTACTCTAATAAGCCATGCTTTCGTAAGCATGAGAGCATTATACAATATAGAGTTCCGCTGCGTTAGAATCCTTTAAAAATGTCACCTACGGTAAACAGCATTGAAATGTTGTAATATCTTTCTTATTGAAAGCTTCTTAGCAAAGGCAGGCAAACAATATTTTATTTATGTTTGCTTAACTATCCCCTCAATCCGAGGCTAAAACCACGATTGTAGGGGAGAGACACGGTTAGTCATTCCATCCCGCAGGAGAGAGACATGTAACCGACTACTCATGACCGACACCATACATGATACTGCGTTGGAGTCTAAGCGCTAGCAGTCTCGTTAGCCGACTGGCCTTACTCTTCCGAGTTGCCAGCTACTCCATTTAATAAAGGAATCTTATAAAATTATTATCGAACTTCAGGAAGTTCTTATAATGCATATCTAAGCGAAAACAAGACTTCGATAAATCTAGAAGCTAAGTAGGTGTTGTCTTAACAATCCCTTTAAGCGTAGTCCTTCCTAGGAAATTCCTGGAAGGATACTGGTAATTGAGTTGCTCAGCAAAGAAGTAACTACGGTATGTGCTTATGATTTGCCGTATCGTATTCTCATACAGCAGATACTCTACTACCTTCTTTCCCTGCCGAGGCAGATAGAGAAAGGAAAAATTTTTTATTTTTTTACTATCTTCGTTCTTTTCGTTAATAGAACGATAGAAAGAGTATATATATCTCCTTAAGGAAGGAAGTTAATCCAGGAACTCTTTAAATCTTCGTGATTTCTTCATAGTCGTGGAAGAGACAGAATTCCTGTTCATCTGTAGGGTTTACGGAAGGAAGTAGATATTTCCTATCCGCCATCATACCCAAACGTCGATGAGATTCTTATAAGAAAACTCCCAAAGCTCTTGCCTCTTCATAACGAGGGAAGAGCATGAATGAAGGAGAGAGTCCACTGAATAATGAAAAAATGGCTTCTCTTAGTATCAGAATCCTTCTGGCAAAAAGCGACGGCCGCCTGTGCGACATCTTGCACCTTTGCCAGGGGAAAGTTGCTCAAGTTGAAAACTCAAAGAGGAGCCTCGCGACTGACCTCTCTCATAAGAAGATTAGGAATATACTGGCGCCTGGCTCCTTGCACCTAGCGCCTGGAATGTTCCGCGCGCCTGAATGTTCCGCCGCGCTAGAAAGGAGACTCGCTCCTGGAACGTTCCGCTTGCGTGGAAGGTCCCGTGCGCCCTGATAGTTCCGAGCGCCTACCTAGACCCCTTTTAGAAAGAGCCCTCTTTGCCCGGAAACGTTCAATGGAAGGATCGTTCTGATTGCCACTCTACTATAAGGCTCCTTGCTCTAGCCATCTGTTTTTCTGGCGCAATTTGCGCCAGGCTGGCGCTTCGTCTCTTTGAAGGCGCCTTGCGCCAAGAAAAATTTTCTAGAACGCGGCTCGCGTTTGGTTGTAGGAACGAGGCTCGCGCTAGTCTGTCAGCTGGAACGCGCCTCGCAGCTGGCTATTGGAACGTAGCTCACGCTAGCTTGATGGAACGCGGCTTCCTGGCAGCGGCTGGCTCTTGCTTAGTGTTCTCTTAGTTTTCAGAGAACGCACTAGATCATGGAAACTCCAAACATACATTCTTCGTCTTTTCGGATGTAAGATGAAGATACGCACTTTTTTAAGGATGCCTTATCAATGGCTATCCTTGGCAGTCTGGGACGTTCTACAGAACCTGACCGAGGGGACGCCTGACCGGTGGGGGTTCTCCCTAACCTTCCTGCGGCTGTCGACTTTCCTCCTCCACTGGGTTCTGGGAGTTTGGAAGAGGTCTAGGCCTGGAAGCGCTACGGAGCCGATCAGACGCACCCTCCACTGCAACTGGGAACACTATATTCACTTCTTAACCTTTTTTAGAGCTCGCCTTTTGAGCTCCATCCATTTATCTTCAAATTTGCACATATGAATTTGTAGATTCTGTGGAGTAAAGAGGTGATGAGGATGCAACAACTACTAGAATTGTCAATACTCTAACTGCTCGTTAGATACGAGAGCTCTTAAAGCTTCTAAAGGAAGCGTATCTAGTTATATGCTTTCTGACTTCCTAAAGTAGGAAGTTAGATCTTATATTTCCTTCATCAAGTTCTAACACTTATACACGTATTAGTGAAAGAAAAAAAAAAAAAAAAAAAAAAAAAAAAAAAAAAAAATCAACATTTCCCTTATTGCAAAATATATGAGTGTCTACCGAAAAATTCGGTAGTTTCACGTAATATATTCTTCGAAATTTCGAAGCCAAATTCATTAAAAAGTTAATAAAAGCGTATGCCAAACCAAAGACCCAGTACTTCCCTGCAAAAGACAGCCCAGAAGGTCGATGGCGATGAAAAAACGAAAATCAAGTCAGGAGGTAGCAACAACGTATGTTGACACTACCGCGACAGAGAAAATCTGGTTCTAGAACGGTAATCGTTCTATTTCCTGACCACCCAGCGGCAGGGCGGTAGATCACCTGACTACCTGCAGCGTGTGCCGCGAAATTCGAATTTCTGTCGGGGACGACGGAGTCTATAGCTAAGTATATATCTGCTGGGTAAGTTCCATGTACAAAACCTTGGTTCCTACTTGTTCAGGCGGAAGATTCCATGGCTAATGCCTAGGAATCTGCTTCGCCTCAAGAGCCTCAGCGAGGGGTCTGTCGATGGGGTCTTATCCATTTACTCGACAGAGCCTCTTACATGACAATATGCCTATGCCTAGTGGCATAATTAAGGAGCACAACACCGATCCCGATCACCTGATCCTAACACGAGGGTTAGTGCTTAAGTTGAAAAGAGTTATCCCCAAACTCCTTTCAAACAACCCAAAGAAAAAACACGACGTTAAATAAAATTTAACTCACTAGTTAAGGATCAGTATCGGCTCCCTATCCCAGCAATGTATCCGCAGACACGTATCAACCAAGAGAGAAGGATCTCTCGTAGGTTATCTTGACATCCTTCGGATATGGGAAGTCAACACAGAGTTGCATCTCCCGTATGTGACAGCTAATATGTCCTTATGACATATTGTTAAGGAAAGAACAAGAATACAGAAAAGCTCGCACTTCATGCGCTTTTAATTCTCAGCTGTTTGAAGGAATCATCAATGCACTTGTCAAGTGCTTAGGAGATCACATTGTCTCAAAGAAGGCCAGGGCATTCTTTGATATAGATCTCTTCTGGGTGAAGCCTGGAGCCTGGGTAGCGCCTCGCGCCTGGCTGGAGCCTTGCGCCTGAATGGCGCCTAGAGCCTGGCTGGAGCCTTGCGCCTGGCTGGCGCCTGATTGGCTCCTCCTCCTGGCTAGCGCCTCGCGCCTGGCTGGAGCCTTGCGTCTGGCTGGCGCCTTGCGCCTGGAGCTTGGCAGAAGACTTCATGATTACTGTCTATGAGTCTGCATGCCTCAAGAGTTTCAGCGAGGTAGGGACCTATGACTGACAAACCCTTCTGGATCATGTCAATGGGGGCTAGCCCGCTTACACGACAGAGCCTTCTCGGATCGTGCCAATGGGGGCTGACCCACTTACATGGCAGAGCCTTACCTGTATCATATCAATGGGGACTAGCCCTCTTACATGACAGAGCTTTAGGTTTCTCTTTACTGGAAGGAGCCTTGCGCCTGGATGGATCCTCAATCCTGACTGGAGCCTACCCTTGAAGGAGCCTGGCACCTGGATGGTGCCTGGCTGGCTTCTAGAGCCTGGCTGGCTCCTAGAGCCTGGCTGGCGCCTCGCGCCTGGCTTGGCTCCTCCACACTTGCTGGAGCTTCGAGCTTGGAAGAGTCTCTAGGCTGTACTGGCGATGTCCCACATCGGTGACACTCTTATATCAGTCCGATTTGTTCGCCTCTGGCGCATTTGCGCCAGGTTGGAGGCCCGCTCCTTCTCAGTATCCGACCATGACAGAGTTCCTTGGAACTGTCCGCCTCTGGCGTTTTTCGCCTGTATTCATTTTGGCGCCTGGGCTGGCGCTACATTGTCCGAGAGTTCTGAACAAACCACTAGTCTATCAGGAGACTGGAGAAGGGTGGAAGAAATTCTTCCCCTTTGAGCTTTTGGCCCCTGGCAAGGGGAGGTGATTGTAGTCAGCTACATCCAGTAGACGACAGGATATCTAACAATACGAGAGAGAAGAGTCTTCCTCCGAGGAGGATCCTTCGTGAATACTTCCTCTAACGAGATCTCTTCTTACATGTTGATGAGGTTCCTCGTTGCAGAATCTTCCCTATCCTTGCCCGAAGGAAGGGAAGGAGTCTGGAAGTTGAAGGAGACTCCGAGCTGAAATTGGGCGGAACCCTGATTTCTAGCTCTTATTGTATCCTTCTGAATACCTTCTGGGAAGCATTTCGAGCCCTCATCGCACCCCGAAGACTCTGTAGGCAAACGTTTAAACCATCTCTTCTGTAGATGAAAAAGTAAGTACCCTGTCTGGGCAACGAAACTTCTATCTGAAAGCGTTGCGTCAGGAATAGAGGGTTTTAGTTCTTTTGCCAGACATACTATGCTGGCAAGAACCCATTGCCGAGTCTCCATTGAATCTGATGCAAGATTCCAATGCACAAAAAATTCACTTGTCTTCTTGGTCGTTTAGGGCTAAGAGAAACAAAGAATTCCTTCATAAACTTTCTCAAAGAAGTTTGATGAGGAGCAGTTCCATTTTGTCGGAACACGGAATCTGTGGCCACAAAAAGATCCCATTCGGAGTACATGATATCCTACTCTTTGTCGTATTGCGGTATCGTTTAAGATCCCAAGATCTTAATCTTCTGTTATCTCTAATTCCCCTTGTAGAGACAGAGTATAGCCTTTTACTGCGTTCTTTGATAGCAGATATATACCTAGGTGATTCTTCCCTCTGAAAGTGAAGAAATAACCTCGCTATGTGGTTCACAGAGGTATCGGAAGAGGACAGTTTCCTCATTCCATCTAGCACGATCTGCAGCAATTCTATGTCTTAGCCATGACTATTGTCATTTACCTTGAAAAATCCTCTCATTCATGTCCACTTCTGGTCAGTCTGCACGCGGAAAGACTCAGAGTGGAGAGGTTTTTCAGGTCTATTTATAATAGATTCTGATAGAATATCCAGATACTCTTGGAAAAGCCTTACGAAACATGCTGTGAGAAGAACGTGACTTCTGTGAATCCAACCTCTCTAAGGCCAAAATGAGGCATTCATCCTCTCTTCCTTTGACGCCCATTTATCTTAATATCTGTTAAGAATTTAGGTAAACCTAGGGGAAAAAAGACTAAAGTTTATTCCCTTCTTTAAATTAACGATGTCGTATATTGCTACCTCTCTTGGTCGAGGAAAAGGAAGCAGTCTATAGGAAGCCTGTTCGTCTTCTACCTTGCGAAGAGATCTATGAAGAAGACTTTCCCGTTCAGGTCTCAAAAACTCTTTTCAATAAATGTTAGACATACGTTAACAGTTATTATCTTCGATCGAGAAGGTTCTCACGGACATGCAAAATCCTGCATCGAACCTTTAAGGATCGTTACGTTCCGTGTCTGTTCCCAAATAGGTTCTCTTTTGTTAACGCGAACTGGGGCGAAAAAAAAAAATAGATTCTCGATGCTCTTTGCGATATGAGAGAGTCGTGGAATTGGCCTACGTGATTAAAATAAATCATTTCATCATTCCTTGTAAGCGACCCCTTTCAGATTAAATGGGTAACGAAATCAGGAACGAATCTTGCCGTTACCGAGCCTCCGAGAGGCTACTGGTTTTGTTTGTTTGTTTGTATGGTGTTTTACGTGACTTTCCGAACCACGTCGAGAGTGCCTTCTATCACCAGAAATCCACATCTCTCACTCCTCAATGGAATGGCCGACAATCGAACCAGCGACCACCGAGGTGAGAAGCAAACACCAAACCATCCACTACTGGACTCTTACGGTTAATAACTTGCTAACGAGAAAAATATCTTGGATGGTGCTTCTGGCGCATTGCGCCAGGCTGGCGCTTCTGACGCAATTTGCGCCAGGCTGGCGCTTCTGACGCTTTGCGCCAGGCTGGCGCTTCCTTCTAGTTCTTTTAAGGTTATGTGCCAGAACATCTGTGCCTTTATGGTACCCGACATCCTTCACGTGTTAATTCCGTTCTTAGTAGGAAAAAACTTTTATATACGTAGTATAGTCCATTCAGGGAAACAACTTCTGCCACTAAGAGAATGTTTCCCATCCGACTCACCCATCTTCTCTTGAGCAATATCCGATTCTAAAAAGGTTGTGTGCGTTTCTCGAAAGGATGAGAGAATTATATTATATAGTGCTCTGCCGTATTAGACTCCTTTATAATACTGTCACATTGTGGTAAACAGCATTAATCTAGGAAACCTTTGTAAGGATACTAGGAATTCTGTAGTTAACCTCGGTATGTGCATAAGACTTGACCATACCGTAGTCTTAAAGTGAATTCTCTTCTACTACATTCATCTTCTCACTAAGCATGTACTCTAATAAGCCATGCTTTCGTAAGCATGAGAGCATCATATAATATAGAGTTCCGCTGCGTTAGAATCCTTTAATAATGTTACCTACGGTAAACAGCATTGAAATGTTGTAATATCTTTCTTATTGAAAGCTTCTTAGCAAAAGGCAGACAATATTTTATTTATGTTTGCTTAACTATCCCCTCAATCCGAGGCTAAAACCGCGATTGTAGGGGAGAGACACGGTTAGTTATTCCATCCCGCAGGAGAGAGACATGTAACCAACCACTCATGACCGACACCTACATGTTACTGCGTTGGTCTCTAACTCTAAAGCTGGTATCACACTAGTCATTTCTTGCTCGTGGTTTCGGCCAGCATCCAGCCGATGCTCGCGAGCAAAAGTGTTGTATCGTCACACTAGGAACTCGTGGTTTCGAGGAGCCGTAGGAAAAAGTAAACAAAACTGATCATCTGATATCATCATGGCGCCCAGAAATTGTCGGACTGTTGCAAGATGCGCTGCAGTGGTTTATTTCTCGGAAACTTACGTGAATGCAAGAGTAACAAAAAACGTTTGTGGGTTCAAGAGTGGCTCAGGAGAGTATGTCCTATCAGCAGCAGCCATCTTGTTTGTTTACACTATGCTGTGGCTCGCGGCTCGTGCTGGCTGCTTTCCGTCCTGTTCGGAAGCAAGAATCTCGAGCTAAAAGCTCCCGGTTTTTCATTCTCGGCAGCAACGGCTCGCTGCTCGAGAAAAAAATGCCTAGTGTGAGGCCAGCTTAAGGCGCGATAGCAGTCTCCGTTAGCCGTCTGGCCTTACTCTTCCAGAGTTGCCAGCTACTCCATTAAATAAAGGAATCTTATAAAATTATTATCGAACTTCAGGAAGTTCTTATTAATGCATATTTAAGCGAAACAAGACTTCGATAAATCTAGAAGCTAAGTAGGTGTTGTCTTAACAATCCCTTTAAGCGTAGTCCTTCCTAGGAAATTCCTGGAGGATACTGAGGAGAATGAATTAATTGAGTTGCTCTTACAAAGAAGTAACCACGGTGTGTGTGATTTGCCGTATCGTATTCTCATACAGCAGATACTCTACTACCTTCTTTCCCTGCCGAGGCAGATAAAGGAAAAATTTTTACTGTCTTCGTTCTTTTCGTTAATAGAATGATAGAAAGAGTATATATATCTCCTTAAGGAAGGAAGTTAATCCAGGAACTCTTTAAATCTTCGTGATTTCCTCATAAATCGCGGAAGAGACAGAATTCCTGTTCGTCTGTAGGGTTTACGGAAGGAAGTAGATATTTCCTATCCGCCATCATACCCAAACGTCGATGAGATTCTTATAAGAAAAACTCCCAAAGCGCTTGCCTCTTCATAACGAGGGAAGAGCATGAATGAAGGAGAGTGTCCGCATTGAGAGGAACTGCTAAACCCAGGAGTCTTCTGAATAATGAAAAAATGGCTTCTCTTAGTATCAGATTCCTTCTGACAAACGCGACGGCCGCCTGTGCGACATCTTGCACCTTTGCCAGGGGAAAGTTGCTCAAGTTAAAACTCAAAGAGGAGCCTCGCGACTGACCTCTCTCTCTTAAGAAGATTTGGAATATTCTGGCGCCTGGCTCCTTGCGCCTAGCGCCCGGATAAGTTTTCCGCGCGCCTGGAATGTTCCGCTCGCTCTCCTGGAACGTTCGCTTGTGTGGAAGGTCCCGTGCCGCCCTGATAGTTCCCGAGCGCCTACTAGACCCCTTTTAGAAAGAGCCTCTTGCCCGGAAACGTTCAATGGAAGGATCGTTCTGATTGCCACTGTACTATAAGGCTCCTTGCTCTAGCCGTCTGTTTTTCTGTTGCAATTTGCGCCAGGCTGGCGCTTCGTCTCTTTGAAGGCGCCTTGCGCCAAGAAAAATTTTCTAGAACGCGGCTCGCGCTCAGTTGCTAGAACGCGGCTCGCGTTTGGTTGTAGGAACGCGGCTCGCGCTAGTCTGTTTTCTGGAACGCGGCTCGCTGCTGGCTGTTGGAACGTGGCTCACGCTAGCTTGCTGGAACGCGGCTTCCTAAGTTCCTGGCTGGTCTTGCTCAGTGTTCTCTTAGTTTTTCAGAGAACGCGCTAGATCATCAAAAACATATACATTCTTCGTCTTTTCGGATGTAAGATGAAGAGACGCACTTTTTAAGGATGTCTTTTCAATTGGCTATCCTTGGCAGTCTGGGACGCTCTACAGAACCTGCCGAGGGGACGCCTGACCGGTGGGGATTCTCTGAAACCCCTTACGGCTTTCGACATTCTTCCTCCTCCCCTGGGCTTGGGAGCTTGAAAGAGGTCTAGGCCTGGGAGCGAGACAGAGCCGATCAGACGCACCCTCCACTGCAATGGGGAACACTATACTCTGTTTTTTTTCATCTGTCCATCCGCCTGTGGTGTTTTTGTATGGTAACACTGCGTCCCGGGCTTTAGATAGTTACATTCGGCTTACATTCAACGATTATAATAATATCCTATTTCGAATATTAACGGTGTAAAATGCATTCAGTAAATTATTAAAACACTTTTCAGTTGCAAATGTACACCCAGATATCCTTTTATTTAACCTAACACTTACACACAGCGTAACTATTTACCGGGACGCAGTGTTACCATACACAAACACCATTGGCGGATGGACAGATGAAAAAAAACGGAGTATAGTAATCACTTCTTACCTTTCAATAGCTCGCATTTTGAGCCACAATCCTTGTCTTCAAATTGCAATTATGAATTTGAAGTTTCTGCGAAGTAAGAAGGTGATGATGATGCAACACTACTAGTACTGTTAATACTCTAATTGCTCGTTAGTACGAGTTTCTAAAAAACTTTTAAAAGAAACGTATCTAGTTACATGCTTTACTGACTCCCTAAAGTAGGAAGTCAGTATATTTCCTCAATCAATTCTAACACTTATTACACGTATTAATGAATAAATATTAATATTTCCCTTTCTTGCAAACTATGTGAGTGTCTACCGAAAATTTCGGTAGTTACACGTCATATATTCTTCGAAATTTTCGAAGCCAAATTCATTAAAAAGTTAATAAAAGCGTATGCCGAACCAAAGAGCCAGTACTTCCCTGCAAAAGACAGCCCAGAAGATCGATGGCGATGAAAAACGAAAATCAAGTCAGGAGGTAGCAACAACATATGTTGACACTACCGCGACAGAGAAAATCTGGTTCTAGAACGGGAACGGTTCCTATTCCTGCCACCCAGCGGCAGGGGGGTAGATCACCTGACCTACCTGCAGCGTGTGCCGCGAAATTCGAATTTCTGTCGGACGTCGGAGACATAAGCTAAGTATATATCTGCCGGGGAAGTTGCATGTACAAAAACATTGTATATATAAGTAAGATCTCTTTTTTTTTTTTTTTTTTTTCCTTTTCCGTTCTCTTACTTCTTCCTTATGAAAACCATTTCTTTGGAAGCTTGAATTTCAGGTCAATGGGCCCCGGTGGGCTTGTTCCATATGAAGGTCTCACCTACTAAGTAATAATAATAATTATGATTACTATTACCTCTATAGGTACAAGTGCAAGTGTTGAAATGTGGTCGAATAATTCCGTACTTTCTAAAAGGTGTATATTCTGGATACTTCGGGTATTCCTTTCATCAGCGACAAAAGAAACAGCAAAAGGAATAATACATATACCTTGAAGCATTCAAAATCCATTCGCAAAAGTAAGTATACAGATTTATCATTTAATACATTTCGCTTTGCGGTAGCATGAATCCAGCCCTAATGGTGAGAGGTCATCCCACTTCTGATAAAAAAATCTACCTGACCTGAGCATCTACCTCTTTGTTTCTTATATGCCCGAATATATAATACGTGTGCTATGACTGACTGTAATGCAAAATTCTACAAAGAAAGATTCATGTTTGTATGGTGTTTTTACGTTGCATGGAACCAGTATGGTTATTCAGCAACGGGACCAACAGCTTTACGTGACTTCAGAACCACTTCGAGAGTGAACTTCTATCACCAGAAATACAAATCCCTAATACCTCAATGGGATGCCCGAGAATCGAACTCGCCACTGAGGCGCCCGAAAGATTCATGTTGCACAACTTTCCCAAGAACGAGGAAATGAAATGAAAAGCGAAGTACAATAGCTAATACGTGTGCTGTTTGACTTATGTAAAATCTACCAAGATGGGCGATGTTATGTTGCACAACTCTCCCAAGAACGAGGAAATGAAAGTAGTTGGATTAATTTTACAAAAGAAAGGATCACTTCGATACTAGCAATAGGTAATTCTACAGAATAGTTCCGCACGGACTGCAAGAAACGTAACCGCGGATACGACATCCACTAGGGACTGGGGCGTCCAATGTATTTCGCCCTGTTTAGTACTGGCCCCTGGGGGGTTAATTACAGTCGTCCGAATAAATGTTACTTAAAATTCTTGTTCAGGAGGTAAAACTGCATAGAAAAGCCGCAACTGCCATAGTCTAGGCCGCCGCGGAATAGTACCCTAGATCTACATATATAGCAATACAGATATGCTACATCCATCAACGTGCTGACTATCTAGCGGCGTGAAACTGATGATCCGAGGCGGAATAAAATGTTAACATAAACAACAGAAAAGAAACGTCGACAGGCACATCGTACAGAGCTACCGATGGATGAACTGGGGCGCTTTACGCCCGGTCGGGATTCCGGGATTCACAGTGTTGCCGCTGTATCCGCAAAAACTGTTCGCAAGCGCTTAGTTATGTTTTTCAAAGCGATGCTTGTTTACTTTTGGCTTCTATACGAAATCAAAGAAAAAAATTTCTTACCTCACTCGGTCAACTAAATTATTTAATTTTATAATTGTGAACAATGTTTCATCCGAGTCTGTCACTGATATGTAATATCTGAATCGATGTGTTTGTCACTATCCGATGATATAATTATGCACTATTCCTCATCATTATTGACATTTTGAGGCTGCGTGTCAATACAACACTGTCTCGTTCATTTTCACTGTTTTCTTGTTCATCAACAGCTTCGTCTGAAGATGAGTAGTCTTCAGAAAAAAAAAAAACTTTAATATGTAATTAGGTGAATCATGAATCCACTACTTCATTGTCATCCTTAGGAAAAACATTTCCAATATATAATCACGCGGTTTGCGGCCACTCATGTTTTCTTCTTCTACAGGCTATCTGCTGTATATGGTCACTATAAAGTATTGAAGGGGATAAAACAATGAATTCAAGTGAATGATAATGGCTTGGCGCTCTGAGAAGATAGAATGCTCTAGTCCGCATAATTACGGTTGCCACTTGACCTTTACGAGTTTTGCAGAGATGCAGGTATTATTAGAAGTTTCATTTTCTACGAACTGTGAGCTACCTACTAACATATATTTTCGAAACTCTACCTGAGCAAATTAATTGAAAGCGAGGATTCTGTCACTGAAAATCCTTCGTTGAAAACACCGAGGGCCGAATTTTTAAACTACCACCTTCCCGGTTCGATGAAAAGCCTGCTTGTGCAATTCCTTCGTGGAGCAGTATTTTTTAAAAACACCCATAGGGGAATTAAGCGCTTTCATGAAGGAGGGATGACCTGGCACGGACAGTTGGTACGCCGGAAGTGGTAAACACATATTTCATTCGGATAGGAAGGTGGCTATTCTACTTCTATACCACTTTATGCTTATATATTTATGAACTTTATTATCACTTACACAATTGTTTTGTGCATTAATACAATTATTACAACGGAGTCCAGCTGCCTTTACAGCTAAGCCCACCTACTGATTATGTCACGTCATTTCTGGAAGCTGATTAGTTAAAAATAGTTTCAAAAAGTTTTGTTAATCTGAGGTTCTTTCCATATTCCTTTATTTTGCACTGGTTGTTTTGCCTAACTAAAATGCGATGTGCTGATTATAACATAATCCAAGAGGATGTGAAAGACAATGCTGTTACAGCTCTGAAGTTCATAAGCACCTGACAACCAGGAACTTGGGAACGCGAGGTCTTCCATGTAAAAAGAAAGTCTTTTACAAGAATGCAAATCAGACCATTTACATTGAAATACTGAAAAAATAGACTACTAAAATATTTGGCATGTGTTATATGTTCTAATAATTACATTAGTTATGCGGTTCTCATTTAATTTAAAAAAAAATATATGAAGAGGTTAGTTAGATTAGATTATAAAATTTTTGGCACATAGCCAAGCACATGAAGAGGTTCGTGAAGAGGGGTCAAGCAAGGTATACAGAATAAGGCATTCTATATACCTTGGGGTCAAGAATTCCTCGTTTCCAATAACTTTCACCTTCCGAGCACCTTCGTCTTCCGCCACGAAGACCCGGTTTAAGGCACAATAATACTATTGTAGCTGCGAAGAGCTACTTCGTTTAAGATGCCAGTTTAAAAATACGGCCTGAGTATCATACTAGTTTAGCAGCCACTAGCAATAGAAGCTATGTATGCACATATGAGATTGGGGAGGTAATTGATCACTTGTTTTCCGCCCCTATTCGTGGTATATGATGATCATGAACTTAACAATAAAGATTTGATATATATATTTTAATTTATTATACTTACGGTACATGCTAAATTATATATATATATATATATATATATATATATATATATATATATATATTATATATATATATATATATATACACAAAATGCTTAATTTTATCGCAATACATTCCTTAGCACGATTCTAGTATGAATTTTTACATTTATTTAAGTGATACAAATAGTCAGAAAATGTAATTTATTTAATTTAGTTGATATATAATACATATTTGCAAGTTTAGTTACTTATCTTAAGGTCTATTTAACCACACATACAATTACATAAATATCTATAGATATATATATATATATATATTATATATATATATATATATATGTATATAATATATGTATATATATATATATAATATAATATATATATATATATATATATAATAATATAATATATATAATAATATATATATATAAATATATATATATATATATATATTATATATATATATATGTATATATATATGTGACGGTACTTACTTTCTCGTACACAGCTCTAAGGTAACGTGTGCCGTGGAGGCTGTACTTTGGGGAATTAGCAAAAAGGGTTATCGTTTTGGATGAGAAATGAAGATTGATATTTTCCTAACATAGTTTTATTCTTCGCTGGGGTACTTATAAAGTTTTTCCACCTTCTGAGTTACTGGGCTTTTGGACTGATAAAACTTAATTGGCACTTGTTGCAATTACGAGTCTATAGGCACGAGGGAATTTTACTGAGTATTGATTGTCACTTTCACTGTCTTTGATTGCTTCGCACACCACACTTTTGCACCTGTTCTTCTTCTGGGGATTCTTCTGTCTTTCTCTGTTTCACGGCCATGCCACTGCAGTTCTCCCCTCAGGCTCCCCGGTTGTTCTCTCTCTTGGCTTCTCTGTTCCCCCTTTTTTCTCTGCTCGCCTTTTTTTCTGCCTGCTCTCTCTCTGTCTCGCCTTTTTGTTCAGTTGAAATCTCCTTAGCCCCGCCTTTGGATTTTTGGATTCTGACTGGGTGTGGCATTTTCTGAAAGACTTTTTGTGTCTTAGTGGCTGCTAACTTCATACGAGACCGCCTTCCTGTCAGGTCTTCTACAGTAATTCGTAGGCTTTGAATTTGTATACGCCTCCTTCTTCATGTCCTGGCTTCTTAGGGGCGTATGCCTTGGTAACCTCATAGGTCATTCGTTGATACCCCTTTTGGGCTGTCTTATGACCAACACTCATGGCTTTTGATTCGTCGAAGTCCTTAGGTCTATCTCGAGAGGGTGGAGCGCTTAAGAGTTCGGCACTCCCCTCCTTTGAACAACGGGTCATAGAATTCCTTTTTAACGTATGCCAGGTGGCTCTCTCTGACCTGTTCACGAAGGGAACGCCGATTAGTCATAGGCGCTAATGAGAGTAGTTTCCAATTTCTCGAAGATGCCTGGGCGATATCGCTGGTCACTAATCGCTGGTACGGACAGAGGCTTTTTGGGGGAGATGAAAACCAGATGTCTAATGGCTAAAAGCCTAATGTTTGGAGTAACAAAATCCCTTCGCTAAGAAAAATCATTATCGTATTCCTTTTCCTTTCTCTTCTCTTATTATCCGTTTCGTGCCTTTTTCTTAAGTATTATTAAGTTATTGTCCTTTGGAATAACGACACTGTGCCACACTATTACAGTCTCGGCCCGCTACCTCGCTGACTCCGACAGCGTTATCTAAGCTGAAGCAAATATTATACCTACAAGAGGACTCCTAACTTATGCTTCTTGGAAATCATATTGAAACTTTAACTCAAAAACATCAAAAATGAATGTAAACATGAGCAAATCCTTGATTAAGTAACGTTAAGGGCAACAATCAAAATTGAATGTAAACATGAGTAAATTCTTGGGTAAGTAACATTCAGAGAAACATAAAAACTGAATATGAATATGAACAAGTACTTGATTAAGTAATATTAAAAGAATCATCAAACTGAATTCAAATATGAGTAAATCACATTAAGAAACATGAAACTGAATGCAAACAAAAATAAATCACCAAAACCAAGAAAAACTGAAAGTTAAACATAAATTAGCCCTTATGTCACATAAGTTATATAAATGCATGGTAGAAGCAAAAAATAATGGTAACTATCCAAGTTTACAGTACATGATTGGTTCAGTCCTCTGTCCTATTCTATCTAGGTGGATATCGTCTTTCTTTTATGGAAAATAAATTCGTTCTTCGTTGACGACACTTGATGGCTTCTTGTTTGCTGCGACCTGTTGTTTGGAGACTAAGTCCTGGGAGAAAATATCCTTGTGTATTTGTATGCAATAACAAGTGTGTCCTTGACTTCCTACTGAGAGTGTGTATTGTGTTTATGCAAAATTTCATTGGACATTCTTACTGTAATTTTCTGAGTAACCTAGTACATTAAACTATAACCTTACTGCTTGATACTAAAACAAAATTGGCAACTCGGTTAAAGGAACCGATTAGTGGTTAATACTTGTAGGTTTCTTCTACTGTGACAACAATTAGTAAGTTTTCACCAATCAATATCTTTTGTTAGTAAAGTTTCAACAACTACTATCTTGTTAATGAGTCTTCATCAATTAACATCTTGTTAGTGAGTCTTCATCGATTAATATCTTATTAGTAAGTTTTCATCAATCAACACCTAATGGATTTGAACAAAGTAAGTGTATTAATCGCCCCTTCAATATCTTAATCATTTCTGAAACGAATTCTCGTATCTTAAAATCACTTAATGTCTAACTTAACCCGTCTTATTTATTCTTTTACTTCTAAGAATGTTCTTATGGAACGATTAAACTTAATATACGTCTTGAAATTCTTATACTGCGCTTTGAACCGTTTCTTACATACCCAAATATTTCCCTTCAAGTCAAAATTAATTTGAAGTTAGTGCACATAACTCCAAAAAAAATTGCTACAAACCAACTAATTAAAGTAAGAATTGCAACAATAAGAGATTATTCCTAAGTCGACCGATGGCGGTAAACTTAGCAATAAAGAAATCAAATAAATACATGGGAATAATGGGATGAATTAATGGGTTTGTTCTTCTGTTTCACTGAAAAGTGACTCTTCTATTTCTTAGGTTATATCTAGTTCCTTCTTCTGGAATGTCTTCTGACGTCTCTGTCATTTCGGATTCTTCAACTTCTTTGGTTCTCTTGACCTTGTCCTTGTTTATCCAAAATTCTTCTTCTTCTAATGATTCAGCATATGTGGAAGGCATTTGGTTATTCATTTTCTTAACCTTTATCTTAGTTTCTTGTACGTCTACGACCTTGTATGGTCCTGTGAATTTTTGTGGCTAACTTATAATAATACCACTTCTTACTTCCTTCTTAATATAGACTTCATCTCCTTTCTTGTAGTCTACAGGCCTTAATCCTTCTTGATGCTTCTCTATCATATTCTGCTGGGCTTCTTCTAGATTCTTGTGCAATTGCTTGTGTATTACTTTAAAGTTTCCGATTCTTATCTTCATGATATCTTCAGAGTAATTAGGCTGTATTGGCTGATTCAGCCATGCATAAGGTAATCTGGGTTCATATCCCATCAAAGCTTTTATGGGAGTTGCTCGAGTACTCGTATGATGTCTTGCATTTAATGATAATTGGACTAAAGGTAAATTGACGTCCCAGTCAGGATCCTGTCCTACTGTGTGACGTAATACGTCTAAAACCTTTCTGTTATTCCTTTCTACTAAGCCATTACTAGCTGGGTGATACGGCTGTATCGCTACCTTTTCTACCTTAAAGGCGTTACACATTTCTTGAACTAATGAGTTGTTGAACTCGGTCCCATTATCAGAAATAATGATCTGTGGGGCAGAATATCTGCAAAATATCTTATCAATGAGAGCGGTTGCACAATCCTTGGCACTTTTACTAGTTAGTGGTACCAACTCTGTATATCTCGTGAGCGCGTCGATACATACTAGTATATTCTTATTCCCTTTACTCGTGGTATGAAGATTTGTGATAAGATCAATAGATACTCTTTCGAAAGGAGTCTGTGGGATAGGATATTTCCCTAGTGGTACTTCCTTGTCTGTTCTTCCCTTGTAGCTGTTGCATATATTGCAGCTCTTCACATAATTACTAACATCCTTGTGAATTCCCTTCCAATGGAAAGTTCTTTGGATTAATCTAATTGTCTCATCCCTTCCTGGGTGAGCTCTCATGTCATCGTCGTGCATTAGCTCAATGACCTTGTTTCTTAGACTCTTAGGTACTAACCTTTTGTGCAGTACACCTAGAAATTGACCAAATGGATCATATTCGTGACACATCCAAATTAATACGCCATCTATGTCCGTTAGTGCATCTGTGGGACATCCAACCTTCCTACCTAGTTCGGTTAATTCTTGTTGGCTGTGTTTTCTTTCGTTTCTAACGTATTTGAACAGTTCCCTTATATCTTCATCTCTTTCTTGTTCTTTTATGAAATTTTGCCGGGAAAGCTCCTCTGTATAGTGCATGGTGAATACATTTACGTCATTGCACATTGTTTCATTCTTTTCTTCTTCTTGACTTATCATATTTATACTATCATCTTGTGATACATATCTTGATAATGCATCTGCTACCTTATTCGTCTTCCCAGGGACATATTTCACCTCTATATCATAATCTTGGGCTGTCCATGAACCAACGGGCTCTTCGTCCAGAAAAATTAGGGTTCTTTAGCATTTCTACTGCAGCTGAATGATCCGTGAACACGGTTATCTTGTAACCAAAAATGATATATCTGAAATGCTTTAAAAGCGTCTATTATAGCTAGAGGACTCGAGGTCTGTTACTGAGTAGTTCACTTCTGAGGGCTTTAATTTCCTACTGTAATAAGCTATCGCATTATACTTGTTATCTTGTCTTTGCATTAAACATGCTCCTATACCAATGTGGCTTGCGTCCGTGGCTAAAAAGAATTCTTTGCCAAAGTCTGGGAAGCTAAGTACTGGCGGGTGTGTTAATCTTTCTTCAATTCTCGAATGCTTCTTGCTGCTCGTCTGTCCATGTAAAATGATACGTGTTCCTTTAAAAGTTCAGTTAGTGGAGCTGATATGACTGCAAAGTTCCCTATGAACTTGCGGTAAAAACCTGCTAAACCTAAGAATGACTTTATGTCCTTCTTGCACTGAGGTGTAGGATATTCCTTGATTGACTTAATCTTTAAGTCGTTTACTTCTTACGCCCCTTTTCGCTTATGTGTCCGTGACAAGGTAGTCTATTTTCCTTTTAAGGAAATTACACTTCTTCAGTTTAAGCTTCAGGTTGGCTTTTCTTAATCTCTTTAGGACTTCTCTGACTAAGTCTATGTGTTCCTCTATAGTGTCTGTTGCTATTACCAAATCATCTATGTAACAGTGTACGTCCTTGCCTAGTAAATCGCCCAAAATTTTATCCATTAATCTTACAAAAGTTACCGGGCTTGACTTTAGACCAAAGGGCATTCTTACATACTGGTATCTGCCGTTACTAGTGGAAAAAGCAGTCAAAGGTTTACTTTCTTCGTCTAGAGGGATTTGCAAGAATCCCTGCAATAAATCTATTGTGGTGAAGTATCTCTTGGACCCTATAGTGGCGATAAGATCTCGCATTGACGGCATTGGATAAGGATCATTTTCAGTAATTTGGTTCAATTTTCTGAAATCCACAACTATTCTATAAGTTTTGTCCCTTTTAGGAACTAGCAAAAGTGGAAAAGACCATGGGGATTTAGATGGTTCTATTATTCCTTGCCTATTCATTCTTTGTACTTCTCTTTCAATGATCTCCTTCTGGGAATGTGCTACTCTGTAGGCTGGTATGTAGATTGGCTTGGTGTTTGATGGAATGTCTATCTTGTGCGTTATTTCGCGTGTATTTCCCAAGGTGTCGCCGTCAAGAGCGACTATATCCTGATATTCGCACAATAAGTCTATGAATTCCTCTCTAACATGGTTTTCCTTAATGTCCTTTAAATGAAATCCTATCTTAGCTCTTCTCAGTTTTATGTCCTGAGCATAATTTTCATTTCCTTTACCGATTGCGGCTACCGTTTCCCTTTCTACAACTCGGATAGGTATGGCGTATACTTCTGCTAGGCCTATCTCTGTACCTGGTGTTAACTTAACCTTTCCTCCTCTGTTATTCGTAATCTGTAATGCTATTTTGCCCTGTCTGACTTCATGTAAACTAGAAGAATAATGTATTCCATTTACTTGCGACTTTTCAGTAAGCGTGAGAATTTCCTTTCCTTCAAAAATTGGATTTACTGTACATTCTACCCACGTGCTTTCTCCTGGTTTAAGCCTTAATTCCCTTTCTAACTTTAAATAAGTGCATTGATTTGATTCTAAGAGGTTAATGATCTGTTGTGAACTCGTGATGCATTCTGGATATCTTCCCTCCGTCTTATCCTTCTTTAAAAATACCTTTCATCGTGGGATTCTCTTGAGTCTGGGTTCTTTTAATTGGCTTGCACATTGGTATTCTAGAAATCTCACGACCGTTGTTAATCACTAGTTGTTCTCTAGGGGCATCAATGCTTATCCCTTGTCTAGCCATAGTTGGATAACCTATCAGCAAATGAGCAAAAGTTAATTGTATATCTCTGGCTACCAGAACATTTTCTCTTAGAGGAATTCTTCCTAGCCTAAATGGAAAATCTAACTGTCCCCAATTATGCGTGGATATCATTAACCTCTGGACAGTCCTGTGATTCTACAATCTACTGCTGGATTCAAACTTAAGTGAGAAAATTACAACCGATACACCTTTTCTGACATTATATTCTTAGGACTACCTGTATCAAAGAATGTAACAATAGGTTTCTCTAGACCGACATGTGCTGGAAATAATGGTCTATAATTATATTCATTCCCTACATCAACTTTGCTAACCTGTGTAGCTGGGCTTAGCCTTGACATTCCGGACGTTCTCTCTGTTATAGAGGAAGATTCATTGTACCAGTAAGCAGAAAATTTCCCATTGCCTCGTCCGACATTGACTGAGCTGGTTGATACCCTATACTTGCTGTTTGATTAGCATATCTATTTGGGACGGAATTTCTATTTCCTCTAGCTGGGGGAGATTGACTATTGTTTCTACATCTGCCTCTCGACTGAGATCTACTTCTAGCAGTTGAAACAAATTTATTTCTGCATTCTCGAGCACTATGTCCTGTTCTCTTATGGAAAGGACAGAAGGCCATCCCTCGGCAGTCACGGGCATAATGTCCTCTCTTCTGACAGTTATAACACGTGACTGTCGAAAATCCTCCTTGAGAAGATTTACCTGGCATCTTATTCTGATTTCTAGATGGTGTCCTAGATCTATTTGGACCTCTTTCCTTTTGTCCTGTAGCGACTAAAGGTCTGTATATAGGATT
>NC_061106.1:28147010-28163449 GCF_015104395.2 Macrobrachium nipponense
TGGCAATATTGTTTTCTGCAAAAAATTTTGCCAGTTTTATCTCTGTAGATGGTGCTGCCGCAGAGGCCTCTGTAAGTGACATCCTTTCTGTGTGAATTTTCGATAACTGATGTCGCTTCAGACTTCTTATTTCAGCTTTTAAGTTTTTAACTCACGTTTGCAGGCTTTGCAGTAGGCTTAAGTAGGATCTTCACCCTTTCGCAACCAATCCCGGAACAGCTCATTTTTCCAGCCAAGCATCCCTGAAGGTCCGTTTAGTTGACATGTCGGATCTGATTATGGATATAACACATTTTGATTTCAAAAATAACTAGAACATTCCTGAGAGAGAGAGAGAGAGAGAGAGAGAGAGAGAGAGAGAGAGAGAGAGAGAGAGAGAGAGAGAGAGAGAACAATGTCAACACCGCTTAACTCTCTAACGACCGAACAATTAACAAGAGTTGTTCGTCCCTAGGACCGAGCTATTGAGCGTTAATAACATACTCGGAAGAAATATATATATATTTTTTTCAAGTCACTATAGCGACCTTAATATATATATGTGCTATAACATGAAATTTTAGTTTCGTGTATTTTTGAAGTGATTGTGTTTCACGCTTAAATAATCAGAATTGCAATAAAACAAGTTGATCCGTAAAACAATTTGACATATCTTGGCAAAAACAAAGCCGATTACGCGTACAAAATGCAGATAGCAATTTTGAATTGTTTTATTGGTTCTTGAATGATTGTGTATCAAGACGGTTCATATTTTCTCCAATCTGAACTAAAGATCTGCCACTATCATAGATCTTATTCATCATTCAGGTGCGAAATCCCTATTTGAAAACGTCTATTACGTACACTGGTCACCAAAGAGGTAAGTTGATATGACTATTTTATGGGTCATATGCTAATTACAGTTAGGGCTGCACATCATCAATCACTTAGTGTTCGCAGTAACAAGGCCATCTCCATTATATATATGCGTGTGTGCTACCAATGAATGGGGTTAGTTTCCGAGTATACTGCAGACAACACAGCTTATTGATATTAAGGCAACAAAGTTTGATGTCAGGGTAATTACTGCATCGCCCATTCGATATGACAGCGAATTCTAGATACTGTGAATTTTTCCTTATTGCAATGCCTATGCAAGTTGCAACAGACGTGCGAGAAGAAGTTTGAGAGGAGACTTCTATATCAGAGTGAAAGTTTTAAAGACCATAGAGGGATGAGACTGATACTGACGGTTACAACAATATACACGTTTCATTAGTTGTTTTTACTTTTGAACGCTTTCATTCTACGTTCAAATCACATACTTGAATCACTTAAGTTGTATTTTATAAATATTTCAGTCTACATGATTAGATAATTTACAAAGTACTAACCAAGAACTTCTATCATTTATTTACATAGTACCTACCAGTAATTCAAATTTACATTGTACTAACCAAGAACTTCTATCATTTATTAACATAGTATCTACCTATAATTCTATCATTAACATTCTTGCATTTTGCATATATTAGGCCAATCAACTATTTTAAGTGTACGTCTCCAATATATAGAATATTTATGTAAATTCTACATTAGCATTTGAGCATATATTTATTTACAGAAATATATTTAAATCAATATAATAGACAACAATATGAATAATAAATTTACAAGAATAAGCCATGAAGAAATTGTTGCAGACAATGCAAATGTGAAATCCGCATCTCCATACAAAATTGGATTGCTGCCCCGTAGAATTTTTATTCCGCATAGCAGACGACAATTCTGCACTTCGGCAACACTGCTTTCCGGTCGGGAATATAATATTGAAACGAGCGTCTTGAAAGACCTTAGTTTTTCTTAGATCTTTCCTACATGGTGACCAGCAAAGGGTTTTCGGGGATCGTTATCTAGGTCTAATTTTTTTTTAATCCCCAACGGGCTTGTACTAAACACACTGCAAAAATAAAAAAAAATAAAAAAAAACCGCAAAAGCGCTACATTTTGTATAACTCACCTTTCATCCTCTTCATCCTCGTCGCCATCGTCATCTGAGCGACGACGACGCAAGTCATCTTCGCCGCCGCTGTCCCCGTCATCGAAGTGTATGCTGTGACACTTCTTGCCCTCTTGGATTTTAAGACAAAGTCGCTTCAGATGGAATGTGCAGAATTTGGGATTCACTTCGCGACCTCTCTCATCCGAGTCAGGAGATCTGGTTCGGCTGAAATAATAATAATAATAATAATAATAATAATAATAATAATAATAATAATAATAATAATAATAATAATAATAATAATAATAATAATAATAATAATAAAGGTGATATTATGCAACTGGAATACAATACTTACAAGCTCTGGAATAAGACTAGCAGAGGTTAATATCAGGAGAGGGATCTTCCAGGGCGACTCACTGTCCCCACTACTCTTCGTAGTAGCCATGATTCCCATGACAAAAGTACTACAGAAGATGGATGCCGGGTACCAACTCAAGAAAAGAAGCAACAGAATCAACCATCTGATGTTCATGGACGACATCAAGCTGTATGGTAAGAGCATCAAGGAAATAGATACCCTAATCCAGAACTGTAAGGATTGTATCTGGGGACATCAGGATGGAGTTTGGAATAGAAAAATGCGCCTTAGTCAACATACAAAAAGGCAAAGTAACGAGAACTGAAGGGATAAAGCTACCAGATGGGAGCAACATCAAACACATAGATGAGACAGGATACAAATACCTGGGAATAATGGAAGGAGGAGATATAAAACACCAAGAGATGAAGGACACGATCAGGAAAGAATATATGCAGAGACTCAAGGCGATACTCAAGTCAAAACTCAACGCCGGAAATATGACAAAAGCCATAAAACACATGGGCAGTGCCAGTAATCAGATACAGCGCAGGAATAGTGGACTGGACGAAGGCAGAACTCCGCAGCATAGATCAGAAAACCAGGAAACATATGACAATACACAAAGCACTACACCCAAGAGCAAATACGGACAGACTATACATAACACGAAAGGAAGGAGGGAGAGGACTACTAAGTATAGAGGACTGCGTCAACATCGAAACAGAGCACTTGGGTGGCAATATCTGAAAACCAGTGGAGACGAGTGGCTAAAGAGTGCATGGGAAGAAGGACTAATAAAAGCAGACGAAGACCCAGAAATATACAGAGACAGGAGAAAGACAGAAAGAACAGAAGGACTGGCACAACAAACCAATGCACGGACAATACATGAGACAGACTAAAGAACTAGCCAGCGATGACAATTGGCAATGGCTACAGAGGGGAGAGCTAAAGAAGGAAACTGAAGGAATGATAACAGCGGCACAAGATCAGGCCCTAAGAACCAGATATGTTCAAAGTACGATAGACGGAAATAACATCTCTCCCATATGTAGGAAGTGCAATACGAAAAATGAAACCATAAACCACATAGCAAGTGAATGCCCGGCACTTGCACAGAACCAGTACAAAAAGAGGCATGATTCAGTGGCAAAAGCCCTCCACTGGAGCCTGTGCAAGAACATCAGCTACCTTGCAGTAATAAGTGGTACGAGCACCAACCTGAGGGAGTGATAGAAAACGATCAGGCAAAGATCCTCTGGGACTATAGTATCAGAACGGATAGGGTGATACGTGCAAAACAGACCAGACGTGACGTTGATTGACAAAGTCAAGAAGAAAGTATCACTCATTGATGTTGCAATACCATGGGACACCAGAGTTGAAGAGAAGAGAGGGAAAAATTGGATAAGTATCAAAGATCTGAAAATAGAAATAAGAAGGATATGGGATATGCCAGTGGAAATTGTACACATAATCATAGGAGCACTAGGCACGATCCCAAGATCTCTGAAAAGGAATCTAGAAAAACTAGAGGCTGAAGTAGCTCCAGGACCTCATGCAGAAGTGTGTGATCCTAGAAACGGCCACACATAGTAAGAAAGAGTGATGGGAACTTCCCTCAAGGAGGCAGGATGCAACCCCGGTGGAACCCCCACACTACTAAATACCACCCAGTCGAATTGGAGGACTGTGATAGAGCAAAACAAAAAAAAAATCATAATAATAATAATAATAAAGAAAAAAAAGTGATGGACTCCTAAGGAGGCAGGATGCAACCCGGAACCCCACCCCACTATAAATGCCGCCCAGTCGAATTGGAAGGACTGTAATAGAGCAAAAAAAAAAATAATAAATAATAATAATAATAATAAATAATAATAATAATAACTCCTCCAGCATTGTATCTCAAATCACGATGCACCCAAATGGATGACACAGGAAGAACATACCTTAATACAAAAAAGACAGAGTAAGGGAATATAGCCAGTAACTACAGGGCCTACCACCTGCCTACCAATAATGTGGAAAGTTACTGACAGGTACCATCAGTGAAAGGCTATACACTACCTAGAGGAGACAAACACCACCATCCCCTACCAACAGAAAGGCTGCAGAAGGAAGTGTAGGGGCACAAAAGACCAGCTCCTGATAGACAAAATGGTAATGAAGAACAGTAGGAGAAGGAA
Source organism: Macrobrachium nipponense (assembly GCF_015104395.2). NCBI lineage: Eukaryota > Metazoa > Arthropoda > Malacostraca > Decapoda > Palaemonidae > Macrobrachium > Macrobrachium nipponense. The sequence goes on from NC_061106.1 coordinate 28,151,545, forward strand.
AACCAACCTAAGCATGGCATGGATAAACTATAAGAAAGCCTTCGACATGATACCACACACATGGCTAATAGAATGCCTGAAAACATATGGGGCAGAGGAAAAACACCATCAGCTTCCTCAAAAAAATACAATGCGCAACTGGAATACAATACTTACAAGCTCTGGAATAAGACTAGCAGAGGTTAATATCAGGAGAGGGATCTTCCAGGGCGACTCATTGTCCCCACTACCCTTTCGTAGTAGCCATGATTCCATGACAAAAGTACTAAAGAAGATGGATGCCGGGGGGTACCAACTCAAGAAAAGAGGCAACAGAATCAACCATCTGATGTTCATGGACGACATCAAGCTGTAAGGTAAGAGCATCAAGGAAATAGATACCCTAATCCAGACTGTAAGGATTGTATCTGGGGACATCAGGATGGAGTTTGGAATAGAAAAATGAGCCTTAGTCAACATACAAAAAAGGCAAAGTAACGAGAACTGAAGGGATAAAGCTACCAGATGGGCAGCACATCAAACATAGATGAGACAGGATACAAATACCTGGGAATAATGGAAGGAGGAGATATAAACACACCAAGAGATGAAGGACACGATCAGGAAAGAATATATGCAGAGACTCAAGGCGATACTCAAGTCAAAACTCAGCGCCGGAAATATGACAAAAGCCATAAACACATGGGCAGTGCCAGTAATCAGATACAGCGCAGGAATAGTGGAATGGACGAAGGCAGAACTCCGCAGCATAGATCAGAAAACCAGGAAACATATGACAATACACAAAGCACTACACCCAAGAGCAAATACGGACAGACTATACTAACACGACAGGAAGAAGGGAGAGGACTACTAGTATAGAGGACTGCGTCAACATCGAAAACAGAGCACTGGGGCAATATCTGAAAACCAGTGGAGACGAGTGGCTAAAGAGTGCATGGGAAAGAAGGACTAATAAAAGTAGACGAAGACCCAGAAATATACAGAGACAGGAGAATGACAGACAGAACAGAGGACAGGCACAACAAACCAATGCACGGACAATACATGAGACAGACTAAAGAACTAGCCAGCGATGACACATGGCAATGGCTACAGATGAGAGCTAAAGAAGGAAACTGAAGGAATGATAACAGCGGCACAAGATCAGGCCCTAAGAACCAGATATGTTCAAAGAACGATAGACGGAAATACATCTCTCCCATATGTAGGAAGTGCAATACGAAAAATGAAACCATAAACCACATAGCAAGCGAATGCCCGGCACTTGCACAGAACCAGTTACAAAAAGAGGCATGATTCAGTAGGCAAAAAGCCCTCCACTGGACCGTGTGCAAGAAAACATCAGCTACCTTGCAGTAATAAGTGGTACGAGCACCAACCTGAGGGAGTGAAAGAAAACGATCACGCAAAGATCCTCTGGGACTATGGTATCAGAACGGATAGGGTGATACGTGCAAACAGACCAGACGTGACGTTGATTGACAAAAAGTCAAGAGAAAGTATCATTCATTGATGTCGCAATACCATGGGACACCAGAGTTGAAGAGAAAGAGAGGGAAAAAATGGATAAGTATCAAGATCTGAAAATCGAAAATAAGAAGGATATGGGATATGCCAGTGGAAATTGTACCCATAATCATAGGCGCACTAAGCACGATCCAAGATCCCTGAAAAGGAATCTAGAAAAACTAGAGGCTGAAGTAGCTCCAGGACTCATGCAGAAGAGTGTGATCCTAGAAACGGCGCACATAGTAAGAAAAGTGATGGACTCCTAAGGAGGCAGGATGCAACCCGGAACCCCACACTATAAATACCACCCAGTCGAATTGGAGGACTGTGATAGAGCAAAAAAAAAAATAAATAAATAAAAAAAATAAAAAAAATAAATAATAATAATGGCGTAGAAGATCCTCGTTTTAAAACATGTACTGTTAAAAGATATTGGCCGCAAATTTCCAGGGGGCCCCGAGTTGTGATGTAGTAATAATATAATGGATGTTTTTACACATTCAATTTTCAGTATAGTCTTCTATAACAATGCCGTAGAAATAGCCATGAAATTCAAGGTTACTACCTTCAGTGAAGGTCTCCTCAATAATAATAATAATAATAATAATAATAATAATAATAATAATAATAATAATAATAATAATAATAATAATAATAAAGTGGAGAGATGCAGCAGCATTAATACTGTGTTGTGACAATAATAATGGGAAAAATTTATGAACAAGTCGTGATCGTTAAGCCTGTATGAGGGAAACGTGTTGTGTCTGAAACTCGCAAACGTCTGTTTTTGTTTATGATAAATTACGAAGTATACTGGAACGACTGTGTGGAAGTTTTTGTAAAGGGGGAAAAAATCGTAGCATAAATAAGTTCGAGAAACGTATTTGAAAGACAGGCAAATTAAAAATGTATTTGCCCTTACAATGATTGGTGCTGCTTTGGCTTGTTATCTACACCGTCAAAATATCTACAAGTAAAAATTCAATTTTGGCTTGTCATCTACGGTCAAAATATCTACAACGTACAAAATCAATTATTCACCTTCAGGAACAAACAAGTCTGAAAAAATTATATACTTCATTAATGCAAATGTCAAGGATACGGAGGTGGAAAATTTACCGAAATGCAGGAAATTGTGTAAAATTATTCAACATCTAGAACTTAGAAATGAAAAAACATCTAACAGTCGGAAAAAACGTAATTCATGGAAGCGTTTCCTCAAAAAGCCCAATTATGACTCAATTTCAACAATTTTCCGGCCAAGAAAACATTGCTAGATTTCCCTAAAATGGCGCATTCAGCCAGCCATCAAAAAGCCACTTGCAACTATACTCTTTGTTTTTTTCCATCTGTCCATCCGCCTGTGGTGTTTTCGCATGGTAACACTGCGTCCAAGGCTGTAAATAGTTATCCTTTATGTAAGTTTTAGGTAAATAAAAGAATATCTGGGTGCACGTTTGCAACTGGAAAGTGTTTTAATAATTTACTGTATGCGAATTACACCGTTAAGATTCGAAATAGGATATTATTCAAAGGCCGGGACGCAGTGTTACCATGCGCAAACACCACAGGCGGATGGACATATGGAAAAAACCCGAGTATAGTGTAGGACCAATTGAGGTTCAAGAAGCCATCCACACATAACAAGGAAAATGTTCTTGTTAAATTACTTACTAAAAAGAACTTTTGGGTAGCACTCCTGGCCGTTCCTGCCGCGCGTAGGATAGTGCAAAGCATATATTTTTTTTTTTTTTTTACTTTCGTTAATCAATATCTCCTCTCCGAAATATACAGGCTGGTTTTTGTAATGATTTGTTTTAATTTACAGTAAAGATCAATGAATAACTTCTGTTATTTCTTAACTAAGAAGTTACATATTTTTTTATGTAATCTTATCTAACAGATTGGAGCTTCTTTTAACATTAAACGGATTTGCTGTCTACTGAAACTCGAGGCATTCAGATCAAATAATGCTGCATCTACTGATGACAATTATAAGCCAAATGTAAGTTTATTCTGTTTTCATCTGTTTCCATTTTCACAAGTTCTTTTATTTGTTATAAAAAATAGCAGGCACTCATCAGCTCTTTTCTTAAAGCATCTGTCAGTAAGTAAGCAGTTCTGATATCACTGGTAATTTATTTTTGCAAGAAGATAGCCAGATGACAGAGCAAAATGCCTTCTAAATTATAAACACAGTAACCTAATTAACTAAAATTTGAAAAAAAATTAAACAAGAACAAATAAATAAAGGGGATTCCTTATGGCAGAAACTGTCCTACTATGAGATTCAGGGCCTCTGTAACACGGTTTTTTCGCAATATCTTTTTATCTATGCATTTCATAAATATAACGCTTATTCAGAATACATATTATATCAACACGTAAATTTTGAGTGTATTCTGCACTACGTAGGTTGAATAAATTTGGTACTTACAATGTAAAAGTGACCTTTTTTGAAGGACGGGCAACTTACTCAGAGAAAAGGTTTCGAACGCACTCGTTACGTAACTTATGACATCATTTCTTCCCTCTTTCTCGATGGATGATTGGCTATACGTAACGAAGGCTAAACCTCTGGCAACAATGACATACAAATTTAAATACAAGCAAAGCAGTACACCTTTATGAACTCTGGAACCTCTACACTGATAATTGTCATAATGAACAAACCAACAAAATATGTTAATAAATACAAAAACACTTCGATTATTAGTCTAACTCCCAAAATAAGTTTCCAAAGAAATTAGTCTACTTTACAGGTCACAATCAGATTGACAAGATGTAGGGAATATTTGGTAATTACCAAAAACATAGTAGACAAGCTTGATTTGATAAGTGCTATAATCCAATGTCAAGCAAAAATTTTATTCATTGGCTATCTACCTATTTACTAAAAAAAAAAAAAATAGCCGGTACCGTATATTGGCTTTAAATCTTCACCAATAATTATCGTCAGAATGGTGACTTCATGAGGCTCCACCCACTTTCGCCTCGTTATAATTCAGGATAACACTGAAGGCTACCATGGGCATTGTTGTATTAGAAAATTTAACCTCTGGCTATAAAAACTAATTTCTCGAGTAGTTGTAAGAAGTGCTAAATGATCCTCAAAGATCCCAGCAATTGGTCTAAACGTTTAATTCATGTATATTACTGCTATACTGTTGCGGCACTACTGCTACAGTAGTATTACTACGCTAACACTGATACCCCACACACATCTATGTATCGTTCCGCCATTCATAAAGTCTTTGGGTTTCAGAGCCGATGGAATTTCTGTCTGGTGGATGGGCGGGGCAACATTTAGTAAAAAGGTGTGTTTACCTTGCTTACGTAATGAATGTTTTTTCGACTCTTTGCTCGTAATCATTGGCCATGGCGTCGGCTAGATCATTTTTACTCTATAAAAATTAAAACTATCGGGTTTAGGTTATTGATAATGCTGACAAAATTTGTGTGTGGTTGTAAAATATACATATGTCAACTTTCAGCTACATCCGATGCATTGACAAGGAGCAAAGTCCAAAAAACCGTGTTACAGAGACCCTGAATCTCATAGTAGATTCCACCGGTTGTGATATACAAGTACTACCATTCGACACCGACAAATAAACACGAAAAAAAAAAAAAAAAAAAAAAAAAAAAAAAAAAAAAAAACGTTGCAGTTCAGTTTTGTCCAGTCTAACAGCTTAGTGTCTTCTTCTTCCCAGCTTTATCTTAAGTGTCCACCACTTGATCCAACAGATCTAAAACCGCGGCACAATAAATCGGCAGAATCTGATTCTGCTGAAGTCATAATAACAAACTGCCTCTACCGACTGCTGAAAATTTTTTGGATGTCGATCCAATCACGTCACCATTTATCCTTCCAGTATAGTACATCCATTAAAATGTCCATTTTATGAGTAATAACCTTTATCAAATTATTAAGACTGCCTCTAATAGGTCCTTACCCCGCACAAGAGGATATCTTATGACTCTCTAATGAGGTCAAATTCAAACATCTTAATAAAACTGAGAAGGGGAATGCCTCAAAATCGCTCTCAGTTCTCAACCACAGCAAAAACAAATGACTATAACTCTGGCTACAAAAGGTTGAGACTCGAGGGTGATTGGCAGCACTGCTGCCATATTTTCTTAAACTACGTAGTTCAAACGTTTCATCAGGAAAGGGGTTGACAATTTTATAGGTTTGGTAAAATTTTTGAGCGGAGCTGTTATTTCCTCGTGTATGGATGACTGAGGGAAGTGACCGCCAAGGATCGCAGTTATGAGAGCGACTGTCTGTCGCCTCACTCCATTCAAAAGGCAAAAACGCGGCGATCAAAACATTGTATACTACTTGGGCCTTGCATGTGTATGTGTAAAGGTACAGTAAATGTGTATGTAGATATACCTTTTATATATATGTAGCTACATATGCCTACATAATTTCTATATAAGTACGTACGTTAAAGTAAACAAACATACACATGGCATATATTACTTTAAAAGAAAGTCATTTGTGAATAAAAGCAAATAGCTGGACAGTGCGCTCGTATATGTCCAACTCTCGGGATCATCTGGAGGTTAATCCTGAAAATGTACCTTTCGGAATAGGATTAATTACTTCCATTGGCAAGATGGGAGCCGTGTCAACGCGGCTTATTGTAGAAAAGTCTAAAAATTCCGTAGCTATAGTTATAGTAATTGCTTCATTCCAAAAGCCAACATTCAGTAAAAACGCTGGACATTCCCTTACGTTTTCACAATTGGCAGAGTTGAGAAGACATAACTTACTCAGTTAAGTGCTTCAAGCTACTTCGACATTGCCTTCAAGAGCGAAAAATCAATCGAAGCTTTGAAATCATTTCATAGCTAAATCTTACAAAAAAAGAAAAACAAAAAAAAAACTAAACCCTTGCAAAAGGTTGATACTGTTTGTTACCAGAAGTATGTGCAGGTTTCGTAAACTCCATAGCCTGCAGTTGTTTTTAAATATACCTACTTATCAATCCCTCCACAGCCGCCTCAGAACTACGTTCTATACTAATAAAATCTGGCGTTCTAGGATAAGTATCCGATTTACCAGAGGAAAGACATATGCATTCATAGCAACCTAATCCTGCAGAAAAGCAGCAACCACACCAACCCGAGGATCTCGCAATGGAAAGAGTTAACAGACAACCCCATTTCTGGTTTGTCTCCTAAATGCTCCAACCGGAGTTTATCAGTCTCTACAGAATTTGGCATTCACAATTGATAGTTCAGAGACCATTCCATCCTTAAAGTCGGACTCCTTTGCATTTTAACCAAATGTGACTTTGGTAGAAACTACCTGTGCTACACCCATTCACGTAAAAGGAAAGGATCGCATCCTGATCCTGGCAGGGCCAAAAGGTTTCCAAATATTAACGTCTACAAGTGTAAGCCACTGCTTTCCTGTGAGCTCCTATGAGCTGAAAACATCAGTGAGAAAAAACTGCCCAATAGTTTCTTCGCAGGAAAGCCCACAAAATGATAACAATCTTCATTCCCTGATAAAGAAAACATTGAATCACGAGTCTTTCCCCAATGCTACCAAAACTCTTGGAAGGAGACGCGTAAAATGATAGACAGCTTTCCTTTCCCTCATATGCTTGCGGCAAGGACATTTACAAGAATAACTAGATACCCTTGTAATCGACTTTCTTTTCAAAGATTCCTCCTACGGTCTTAAAACTACCCAAGACAGCCTTGGAGAAATAAAGCCCAAAGATTGAAACACCAACCACGGTTTCCTCCCTATTTCATACTGTGACTTACCTACTTATACTAAAAGATAATTAGGGAACACCTTAAACAAGGCAAATAGTCTTTACGAGATGAAACTGATACATCTCTTCCTTGGGTTCTTACACTGCAAGATCTGGATTACCTCAAGAACTTCCAGTTTACAACACGAAATTCTTTAACCATTGGGAAAGCAGATGCCTTTCGGCTATCCGGAACAAATTAAGGCATCACCATAATTATTTGCTTCTGTCCAAATGCAAAGGCCTCTTACATATAAATAAACACACACACATATTACACATACTATATGCAGTGTACTACACAAAGCAGGGTTTCGTGTTGTTAAAAAAACGCAGCTACCTTTAGCTTTACCAAATCTCTGAACTGCACAGGTTCTCGCACACCCAAAGTCCTGACAGTTGTAACGTCCTTAAAAGCGTTCTACAAAGAACGTGACATTTGGGTTCTTAAATTCCTTGAGACTTACAATGAAGATTCAAAAGGTCTGTCTATCAATCTAGCATCTCAAAAGCACCCCTCTGCACTCCTTTGTGAAAATATTAGCAGTGTTTATTGTAGCACCGTTCTAGTTCTTTTAGCGTACGTAAATATGATCACATAGCAACTCATCTAACAACCAGCTCGACAATAAGAGACAGTCAGTAGTCTCAGTACACAAACTTACACCACAACAGCATAAACTAAAGCAACATCTGTCGCTACCAAGTATGATCGGACGAGAAGCCGTGCTTTCGTGGTATGATTGTGCTACAAAGTACTAAGTGATGCAGCCATGCTGAGCCTACATTTCTTAAAATGTTGTCAGGACAATCTTTAAGTGCACAAGATCTGACAACGCAAGGGCAAGCGGAAAGCGGGCATGATAAGGATCGAGCCACTCCACGATTCCCGGCAGCACTATAGACTTAGGGGTGCATGAATGGGAATGTCAACTAGTGCTAATCTATGATGCATACACTACTTATCAAAATTCATGGTGTAAGAATGTTGTATGAAATTAGCACCTGGTTGTGGTTGAAATTGTTCACTGCAGTTCAAAAATAAAATTCCCGGGATTTAAAACCAAATTGGGCTAAATATGGCCGGAATCCCGGGAAAGAAACTCTAAATGTCAACATTATGGCTAGGCAGGAGGGGGGTATGGGGGTACCTAACCTTGTACCGCTGGGGCTTTATCACAAAACGCAAACACTGACGAGGATAACGCAGTCAATATCTAGTACAGAACACTTATTTCAACCAAATGCTATGAGTCGAGATGATAGTTTGCATTAGAGTGAGAATGCAAAGTCGGACTGAAATTTGCAAAAGGAAGTAGAGGGCTTAAACCTTCTTATAAGCTTTTGCTGCCTCATCAACCTGCCAGACTCCTTCCCCCTTACAATATTAGCACAAACAAGCACATCACATTTATCTGAGTCTAGCAAGCATTAACCTGTTGAAAAAGGCTTGTTGAAACCCTTCCACTGTGAGCACAAGTGATGTCTATAACAAAGTGATACCTTTAAAATCTTTGTGTTTTGTTTTAAAGATAAGCCTTAATTTTATACTGTATAAAAAACAAAAACTTTTCATTCATGAAATAACAATTATCTGGACTTTGTGGCATAATTTTATTGAGTTTACATGGCAAGTACACATTATTTATGAGCATGCTGTTAGTTTATAACGAGGGTGTGCAGATCTTCCTCTCCAGTGGTGGTCTACCCTCAAGTCATTGCGCTCTAGTTTATTCTAGCATGTCAGCTCTGGCCAGAGCTGATAGAACTGATGATATTGCCCTTAATAGAAAGCAGAAATTTTGGCTCGCGTCTTCATGAATTGACAATACAGTGCCTTGATATTGTCTCAAGAAATACTTTCCAGAGAAAGCATGATATGTTCAGTAGCCTTTAGATCTAGATGAGTCGAAACTTTGCCTTGGGGCTTGACAGGAGTAATACCCCCTAACAGAATCTTAACCATCTTGATCTTGCAGTTTTCCTTCTGTTTTGGGAGAAATTAACATTGCTGCACAGACTTCTCATGCTCCTCAAAAAATATAGCCTATCATCAATTACCCGCTTTATCTAAGTTTTGAGAAAATGCTCTCCAAACATCTTTGTAGGTTCAAAATAACCTGCTACAAGTATTACAGTTGGGTTTTAGTACAGGCCATGCTATATTGATGGACTCTTGTCAATTTCCAATTTCTTACAGTGCTTTTAACGAAGGTGCTGATGGCATGCATGATCGGCTTAGATTTTAATGGTCTATGACCGTGTGCACCATGAAGACTGAACTGGTGAATCTTCTATCAATATTCTAAATGAATTTTTAACAGGCAGAACCCAAAGTCTGTTGGCCATAACAAAAGCTTTCGTAACATCAATTGAGGTGTTCCTTAAGGCAGTGTTCTTGGGCCTTTATTTATTATCAAAACTATCAACATGCGGCAAGGTCTGGAGAACAAAGTGATTGCATCTACTGATGGTGTTACTCATCTAGCTGTTGTTCACTTTCCATTACTTAGATTTAGATTGCATAATCCTTGAATAGAGATGAGGCACGTATGAAAAAGTACTGTAATCTATCCAGTAGATTCAGAACACTTTTGCTTTTGTATCCCGATTTTAAATGTCATTAACACCTAGATTTTTTGTGTAACTTTTGATGAGGCTTTCGAAAAGCATATTCGCATCGTTTCAATAACATCTGGAGAAGTTATCTGCATACTTGGACATGGTAGTTTGGCGAGCTGCCACTTGGCCGGCGCTATAGGCCCTTAAGGGAACAGCAAAAATTAAATGGTCCCTTGGTGAATTTGCAATTTTGTTGTTACTACCTGTATGTCCGTACATTTTATTGCTCAAAATGACGGAAATGGAAGAATTCTTCAGGCGATAAAAACATTTTACACTACCGTAATCAGATTGTCTTGTCAAGTACTTTTCTCTGTTGACGTCTTATATTTTCAGCATATTACTGTGGCATAAATGCAATTTTGAAATCAAGATCAATCGATCTTATATGCAATATATCATATAACGGAAAAACGATCTTGCCTGATCTCGAAAGTGCTTAGTGGGATGCGGCCCTATTTTGAGCTTTTCAACAGGTTATAAACAATCTGCTGTGACGTTTCGAAGTGAAAGTAATTGCATTCTTTATGTAATGTAATAAATCTTTGTTTAATTTATTGGCAATAAATGATGTCTCATGGGTTGGTGTTGGGAAGTTTGTAGCCCTTGGTTAGACCTACGCCCTCAACCTGCATTTGATAAAATGTATATCATTTAACCTCATTCTACCTGCAATTTTATTTTGACCATGAACAATAATTTCTGTTTGGTAGAAGTTATCCAATCATGTCAAGGAACACAGGCCTGCACTCAGTTTTTTTTTTTCTTATGGGAAGGAAAGGGGGGGGGGGGGGGGGGTTCCCAAACCTGGACCTTCTCTTCTATAAATGTCATTGCATATTAGTAGGTATATACAAGATGAAATACTTGAAGGAGCCGAGTCACAGAAAATATGGACTTACTGAAATTTTTGGAGGGGGGGGGGGGGGGTTCACCCCACTCCCTAGCCGGGAGCAAATACATATCCTACAAGAATTGAAACTAAAAGTTAAGAATCTTGGCCACGCAACCACGAGGTCTATGCATACTGATTTTGCAGGTATTTTTATTTTCTCATAAAAACAATATTTCATAAGTCTAAATGATTTTACAGTAATCCATATTAAAAAATAAAAATTAATTTCAAAGCCTTATAATATTTTTTCTAGCCTTCTCCAATTTGAGATACGTACATACCGATTGGTAGGAAACCCACTTTACATAAATTGCAATTGTGCCAAGAGCCATTAACAAAATTAAACGAGCAGTTGCCACTCTTCCTATTAACGTTAAACGATTAAGTTTATTTTATAGATAAAATAAACTCAAATTCAATGTTAATTGTGCTATTGACGTAGACAGAGTTCATAATGTTCGTTGCATAAAATTTACAAATAAAACTATAACAACCACCTTGCCTGCATTCTTCACCTAAAAACAAAATAGCCGGTTTTTGTTTTGTTATTTTTTTACAACACAGCAGGATACTACTGCACACAGTTTGTAGTCTCTTGGCATCAGGGTTCATAATATTAAGTTTGCAGGGCGTTTTATATTGACTACAACTCTTAAGATTGCAGGGGAAGGCGAATGAGTGTTTCACCACGCTCACAATCTTCTCGTTCTTGTGTCAAAGGTACTTTGTCAAAGGTACTTGCTCCTGAACTTGGAGTACCAGTTTTCTCGATTAAGCAAAGAATTTTAAATTGGCACTAAAATCAAGAAACAAATGCAGCGAGGGTCAAATTATACAGTAGGAGCCATTTATGTACTATGCCTATGTATTTTTGAGGGATTAGGCCTATCCAGGCTTGCCGTTACATAACCTAACCTTAAACGAAGGGGGGCCTTCCCCCAGCCCCACCTATAAGCCGTGAGGCAAACTCAGAGTTTTACCTTAAAACACAATTGGCAGTATTGAACACCCAAGCGATAAATGCTCTCCCAACCGCAGAACCTCCACCTTAAGATTAAGGGAAAATTTTTTCAAAGCTTTTACATTATTTTACGTATGC
>NC_061106.1:28163949-28181637 GCF_015104395.2 Macrobrachium nipponense
ATTTTACGTATGCAACATGCTCCTTGCTGGCATTGCAGCGATGAAACATCATTTTCGGAAACGTCTATTTGCAAATGTGTAAATAAGGATCTGACAAAATTAAATCCTGTAAACAATATAAGTATAACTGTAGGCTACGTATGCATAAAAAATCACATTCAAATCCAAAGCACTGCAGTTTAAGACCAAAACATATCCTTCACTACATTTCTTGAAACTATACACTAGATGACAGATTCCACGCAGTTTCATTACCTATGGTAGGGATTTAAGTGAATAAACAGATTTGGTTGCAATGCTTTTCCAATATAGTGCCGTTAACGAATCTCCAGAGATCATTTTAAAGGGATCAAAATCAGTTGGATTGATTTTCTTTTCTGTTCCTTCATTTTATCACCTTTTTCCCTAAAACGGCTCTTCGGCAGACTTTCCCTTCGAGCCCTCTTAAGCCCAATTCTTTTAACTGTCCGGTTCCCGATGAAGATTTGATGAATTGAAAGAATATTACCCACAAATATATGACACTACCTATCTGCAGCCGCTTACCTTACGAACTTGTCTGCTATTCCTATGTTTCGTCGTAATCCAAAACCATGGCCCAAGGTACCACTTGAAAACACCAGCTAGACACATCACCCAACTAATACAACGGCAACGGAATACTGTCATTATACTAACTCTATGTTTAATTGTACAGCATTTTAAGCAAAACCACGACTCTGCAGTTCTGCCCCGCCCACTGCTCGCCTGTGATTGGCTAGCGATCGAAAGGGAAATGACGTCACACCAATTAATACTTCATATGATTACCGGTAAGGATTCGATTCAATTCGGTAATATTCAATTAAGCTGATAAGAAGTTCTTAATAAGAACAGATACTACATTTTGATCTTACCCATATGGCAGAGCAGCGAATGTTGAGTTCTGTGCACGAATGACTGACAACACAGACTCGAGTTCCCAGAGTTGTGAGTGAGGTATGCAACTGATATATTCGGTAACAGATTTATCAAGTTACTTATGTACATTTTTTTTTATTTTGATCAAGAACAGCCTAATTACACAAGCATTTTTTAAAAGTTGGTGTTGACCTATATAAATGGCATATTAAGGAATCAATTCATCATAATCTTTAATATCATCGTTTGTGAGATTTGGCCTACATATCAAATTCTATTTTGAGGTAATGACAAGGGACAGGCCTGTGCGTCTTCTTAGACCTACACGTTAATTTCAGCTCCACAATATATAGTCTTTGCATACAGTGGACTGTACATGTATAAGCAGGTGCATATACACATACGTGTATACATGCGTCGTTGGTCACAGTAACTGTAACTACTTACACCACAAAGAATAAGACCCTGAATAGGGCTAAAGCTGGGAAGATGATACCACAAAGAATAAAAGTAGCCGATGGAACACAGACCGATCATTGGCCTGCCTCCGGCGTAGTACACACAACTATGCAACTGCTCTCAATAAATTATACAAAAAATATATTTACGAAAGGACTAACATAATAAATATAAGGCTGCGTACCCTGACACCAGAAAACACAAGTTTGAAGGGCAACCCATGAAGAAAAGTGGTCTGAATCTTCTAATCACGATGACGCTCAGACGCACACACGTGACCAAAACTTTCCTAGTTGTGGTGGCGAGGGTGGTTGAAAAAGAACATACATATTCACATTCATCTTCAAGTTAGGAAATACTAAATCTGTATTTTGTTTCCGTCATATTCTTATTGACATTACTTTACTTTATGCAGCAGAGTACTAGTGCACTGTGCTTATATTAAGTACAGTAATGTCACGGGTATAGAAGTGTATGCATTACACCAGGATAACATATAGTAGATTCATATCAACCATGCATTTGATGTCTAAGCCAGACTAGCCAGTCGCTTACGACGCTCCTGATTGGCTGTTGATATGCCAGTCACAGGGCTGGAATCTCAGTCTCTCTCTCGAGTTAACACATGCAGTGTGTATTTTCCGTCTCTAATGAGGGATTTGTTTGTTTGTATGGTGTTTTTACGCACCAACGGCTTTATGTAACTTCCGAACCACGTAGAGAGTGAACTTCTATTACCAGAAAAAACACCTCTCTCTCTCTTCAGTGGAATGCCCGTGAATCAAACTGACGGCCACAGAGATGGCACATCAACACAATACCGACCACGCCACTGAGGATGCGTCTTTCAAAAGTATCCCTCAGGAGAGGTGGAACACACATCCAGCATCTGTGACCTATCTCGAGAGACTGGGCAGTGGGTTTCCATCAGTGATGCCGTTTTTTCTTCACAACATTGGCTTTCAGCAGTGTTACCATAAGCAGTTCTTCTGATTTTTTAACGTTAATTATGATTTAATGGTTAGAATGTGTACTTTCCGATGTAGAATTATTTTCCGTGACAAAAAACTACACGTCACTAGTTTAACATAAAGCATTTTTGACAAAGAAAAATGAAGGATTTCAATAAAATTCATATCTATAAATAAGCAGGATGTTTTGTAACTTTATTTTCATAATAGAACATAAAAAGGCAAAGTGAAGAATTTTACTCCTCAGTGCCGTGGCCTGTGGTCGGACGGCAACCCTGCAGCTGTGATTGGCTTTATCAACAGCCAATCAGGAGCGTCGTAGGGGCCTGGCCTAGACATTAAATGCACGGTTGATGTGAATCTACTATTGTGTATTCTGTTTGCATGCCTTTCATGTGCTCTCTCTCTCTCTATCAGGTTTTCATAAGGAATTGGGAGTTGCGGTATGTACTTGTGTTGTAGTTTCGTGTACACTTTACATGCCTTATGAGAGGGTAAAGGTGCATACTACACACATTTCTAGAAGAAAATAGTTTTGTAGATTTAGCTCTGAATTCGAATGATAAGCACAGCAATATTTTAATTTGAAAAATAATCATAAAATCCCAGTTAGGATATGCAGTACTGTACTACATGGAACTGATCTACTCTTCAAGCCATGAGAGTTGGCGACAGGTACCCTATTGCATAGATTATAAGCCAATCTTCATCACTTGCTTTTGTTACAGGAAGGGGGCGGACACCCCCAAGATGTCCTCCTAGTTGAGGTGCTACTGTGATAAAAATCAACCAAGGCAACAAAAGGATGACTAAGGGAAAATCATGTGTAAAATGGGGTTGGTCAAATTCTGGGGGTATCATGTGAGGCTAGCACTGCGAGTACTTACATTCGCCACATTTAAAAAATAATTAAGAAAAACTGATTCAAAGTTTTCAAAATTGGTAATGCCATAGCTAGTTAATTATTTGTTTCCCAGAAAAAAAAATTTTGTCAAAATTTTCCAAATTTCATGTACTTTAACACTAGACTAGTAAAAAAAATTAAGACCACAACTAATGCTACTAGAAGCTATTAAGTAGTATAATTAATTTGCTAAGGCATTTTTTGGCATCTGAAACACTAAACGCGTTTCTTCACCGCTTAAATAGTCAACAAGTTTATTTCCAATTGTAAATTTATTACTTAGTCGTAGTGCATTGCTTTCAGTAGCCCAGATACGATTTTCGGACTTTTCATTTGCTACTAGAAGTCTACAAGTAGCAACCTTATAACGAAAAAAAACACGAAAACTGTGTAAAAAAAAAAAAAAAAAAAAAAAAAAAAAAAAAAAAAGTAAATAAGAGCGAAGGAGAGTTCTGTTCACAAAGCGACGCTCTGCTTAGCTGAGGCGGGGTAGCTCGCACACCATTGGCTGACTCATGACACGTGAGGTGAATGTAAGTTCTCGCTTGCCAGAACTCTGGAAAGCGAGAACTTACATTCGTAAAAAAAAATACTCATGTCTAGAGGTTATATGGTTGACTTTACACTGCCCGAACTTGAATTCGCCCCATTCCCCCAAATAGTTTAGGTGGCAAATGAGCATTTGAGACCAAAAAACGCATTTTGACCAGGTGTGGCAAATGCAAGTTCTCGGAGTGCTAGCCTCATGTGTACTCTGGGGTTGGTCAATGTTACTTTCTGACTTTCAACATAACTGTTTGGGTATTTTGTAGATCCATGAATCTGATGATTCAATGATCCCACTGAAAATGTGGAGTAAAAGTTGGGCACATTTACTGCATATTGGTGGTGCTGTTCAGTGATTCTGGTTGGTCTTGGCAGGTAAGGGATCAGGAATCGTGATCAGGAATCAATTGTGAATGTGAAAGATCTCTCTTGGAATGGAATGGAATACATACAGAATTTAGGTCTAAGTCCAAGTGCTGGAACCTATGAGGTCCTCCTGTTACACCTGTAAGGCATAACAGGAGGAAAACCTCGCAGTTGCACTATAAACGTTAGGACAGGTTGGATAGGAAAATGGATGAAAATATGAATGGAGGTACAGTAAAAGGAATAATTGCTAGGGGCTAACATGACATTGCAATGAACCAAAGTAATGCCTGCAGTGCACCGTGAGTTGTGCACTGAAGACACTCCCCCCTTCGAGGGAAAGATCTCTGTTGGAATAAAACTTATGAAAAAATTGCAAACAAGAAACGTTCCATCAATGATCCAAGTTATAACTGCAACTACTTATTAGGAAACAGGAACTTGCCATCACCACAAACCACCCTATCTAGAACGAGATCAATCGCTGGCAGAAGCAGACATCCACAACCGAGAGCAGTTTTCTAGTAAATCAAGCACAAACGACCTACACCAAGTTGCAAAGATTTTATTACTGTTATAAACATATACATAAAGCCTTACGAACAATACCTTACTTTTTGGCAGCATTTGCAGAAATTTTCATCAGATGTTTCTCAAAAGTTACACCTAGAATAGTTAAAAGCTCCAGACTCATTCAGCATAGTTCCACCTGAAGAGGAGGATGGGTGGGAAATCTGTATGAGATCTGCTAATCAATAGCGTTTTTGTTTTACTGGAATTCAGCCTCAAACCCTAATAATTACACCATTCACTGATTCGGTACGTGTGTGAATTGAGGCTGAAGGCAGCTTCATTTCTCATATGGAGACTTTACTACACCCACAGGTGTTGTTTGTTTGTATGGCATTTTTATGTTGCATGGAACCAGTGGTTATTCAGCAACGGGACCAACGGCTTTACGTGACTTCCGAACCACGTCGAGAGTGAACTTCTATCACCAGAAATACACATCTCTCACCCCTCAATGGAATGCTCGAGAATCGACCTCACGACCACCGAGGTGGCAGGTCAAGACCATACCGATCACGCCACTGAGGCGCTTCCACAGGTGTTGCATCACTGGCATACTGAAGAATCTTGCTTTCTAGGCCAGCACTTGTATACGCTAAAAAGAAAAGTGGACCAAGAACACTGCCCTGTGGAACTCCAGACCAAATAGGTCTTGGTTCACTAAAGATCCCATCCACTGAGGGGTGAGAGATGTGTATTTCTTGCAATAGAAGTTCACTCTCGACATGGTTCAGAAAGTCACGTAAAGCCATTGGTCACGTTGCTGAATAACCACTGGTTTCATGCAATGTAAAAACACCATACAAACAAACTAAAGATCCCGTCCACAGCAACTCGCTGCTGCCATCATCATCACCATATCTTATTGCGCCAACATTGTATCCACTGCAGAGATTACATTTATAGAGGTCCAAATCTGTATGGATTGGCCCATATTCACACCCACTACTGCTGCTGCCTACCTGTAAGGAAACCTTAAGTACAGTAAGGAAACCTGTAAGGAAACCTTAAGTACAGTGAAACTCCACTTTCTGAGGTCTTGCAATTCACGGACTCACCAATTCGCAGATTTTTCAGTGGAACTTATACCCAAATTATTCATGAAAAACTCGGCAATTTGTGGAAATTTTTGTTGAGAAATATTCATTATGATAAAAACACGATTTACTAATTGTCAGATATTAACATTGAAATAAGCACAGCATACAATAAAATTATTTATTTTTCAAAGCATATTTCCCCAATTACTGTACAAAGAAAATGAGACTGCTCCAAAATTGCTGTACAAAGAAAACGAGACTGCTCCAAAATTGCATGAGAGAAAATGGATGTAACTGAAAATAGGAGTCACTTGAATAGTTTTCACACTTAGTTGTAAGCCATATATTTTTAAGAGTAATGTTTTAAGATGACTTTGAAATTATATTCAAGTGTTTTAGATAATAGTTTAAGTTATATTCCGAGTAGGATGATAGTTTAAGGTGTACATTTGTGTTTGAAATATAAAAAAAGCAGATAAACATTTTTAGAGGGGGGTCTGGTTTTCTAACTATTTAAATATTTAAATAACCAGTTATAGACATTTTTTGATGGATGTCAGGTATTCACAGACATTAGCTATTCCTGGGGTTTGTGGTTCCTAGCCCGCAGCTACCCCCCAAATACCATGGGTTGACTTTAATCCTAAAATCAAAATTTTTAAAAGGAAATTGTATATTTCCTAACTCTACAAACCTGAGGTCCTTTACATAAGGAATTACTTTCAGCATAGGCTGGAATACGGCTGTTAGGTTCTTGAGCAAGGTGGTTAGGCAGCAACTACCATCTGGTAGGCGGGTAGGCCCACCTGCAAGGATGTAAACACTTCACTTTACCCTTTCAGCCCAGGTTTCAGATTGAGGGATGGCATGAGGTGGGCAAAAAAGATATACTCGAGCATCTGTTGTTCAGTGATAATGCAAATGCCGTGCTGTTGTTGGGAAACAATACCACTAGCTATCTCAAAATCAAAACCGGTAAATCTTGGGAGGCCCAAATGGTTGTCCTGATTTTCAGGTTAATTAAGAGAAGGTACTTCTCCAAATTCTGCAAGACTTCTTGTATAGGATGAGGTACATTTACTAGCAGGAATAGAGTTAATCACAGGGCAGTGGCAATTCTTTGTCCAGTGACAAAACTCCAGGAAACCAGCGGCAAATGAACATGACTTCCAGCAGGGAAACTACACACACTCGAGGACCAACATCACAGCATGCTAAGAGTCACAGGTGCAATTCCAAGGTTAGGATAGTCAACACAGGATATCCAACCATCTACTGCTGTAATCAACTATCACCACTGTTAGAATGTAAAAGAAAAAAAATATGATTTTAAAAAATTCGGATACTCTTCTCGCATCCAAGGGCATCACCCTCCGAAATGAGAGGAGATCAAACACCAACACCACATGCCACCTGTTCTTCTATCTCCGTCAGATAGCTAGCGAAAGGACGAAGGAGAAGAGGAAATGCCAGAAGAAACAAAAGGACAAACATCCGAAGTTCCCCTTGGTCATTTTCAAAGTGTTAGCATAAATTTCAGATGAATACATATCTCGTCCTAACATTAAAGGGCGAAAATATGTAATAAGGGTGTTGGCACGCCCTTGCTGCCGACCCTTAACACAGAACAGAAAGGCGGCTAGCAACCGACCCTTAACACAAAACAGAAAGGCGGCTAGCAAGACTATCACAAAAAGTGGGTTTGCATGTTAGTAATCATTAAAGTCAATTAATTATTAATATCAAACACAGTATAAACATATTCATTCAAAATAAATTAAAGATCCCACCGGGAAAACTAATTAATGGCTAGTTAGCAAGAGCTCACAAACATACGTCTTCATTGGAAGACGGCCGAAAGCAAAGATGAAGTTTTTATGTTAAAACAAAGTTTAATGTATACTTACCTGGCAGGTATATATAATTTAATGCCCACCCTCCTCCCCTCAGGAGACAGGGTTCAGAGAAAAATCTGGCCCAAGTGGGAACGGTTCCTGGCACTAGCGCCACGGTAACGGGGTGGTGGTATCCTGAACTACTAATAGGTTACTAGCGTTTGCCGCAAGTTTTGAAAATTTCTGCCAGGTGGAACAGAGAATATAGCTATATATATACCTGCCAGGTAAGTATACATTAAACTTTGTTTTAACATAAAAACTTCATTTTAATGTATGACACTTACCTGGCAGGTATATATATAGCTGATTGACACATTTGGAGGTGGGTCAAAGACAGCAACATTGTTAGAGTATATAAATTTAAACTTATTAATTTACTCTAGGTTCCTTACCTGCTAAGGTAGCTGACTTCATAGGTCCTGCCTCTCAGTCTGCTTAAACCTTAGGAGCTCTCAACAAGGAAGTGTCCTGTATGTTGAAGAAGCTAAGACTGGAACTGACAACTGGGCGTGACCAATGTGTTGACAGAACCCTACAGCCCTCTTATGCCACGGCATTCAAGCTTAGTAATAGATCAAGTCCTGAACTACACACACACACCACACCAATATAATACAAACCAGACTGATAAAAGTACACACACTTTTCTCAGACGACCAATAAACACAAACACCATCACCTGATAAAATACTAGCTTAAAAGAAGGTTATGGGGTGGTAACTCCTTTGCCCAATACTGTACCCGAGGACACGTATGGACCTAGCGTCTGACATTTATCAGTTTGTCTGAATATCCCTCAGATAATGAGACGCAAATATTGAATTCGTTCTCCAAAAGGTAGATTCAATAATTTCTTTGAGGGCTAAATTCTTTTTAAACGCCAATGAAGTCGCCACTGCCCTGACTTCATGAGCCTTCACTTTCAAGATACCGAAGCTCTGTTCTTGACAACATGTGAGCTTCTCTAATTAACTCTCTCATAAAGAAAGCTAGAGCGTTCTTTGTCATGGATCTACTGGGTTCTTTGACTGAGCACCAAAGAGCATCAGAATTCCCTCTGATCTCTCTTGTTCTTTCAATGTAAAACCGTAATGCTCTCACTGGGCAGAGAACTCTTTCTTGCTCATGTCCCACTAAATCAGATAAACCCAAGACATCAAAGGATCTTGGCCAAGGATTTGCAGGGTTCTCATTCTTGGCCAAGAAACCTTCCTGGAATGAACACACTGCATTAAAACGTCTCCATCCCACTTTCTTTGAAATGGCCTGAAGCTCTCAAGCCCTTTTAGCCGTTGCCAAAGCGACTAAAAAGATAGTCTTCTTAGACACATCTCTCAGAGAGGCTTTCTCTAAAGGTTCGAATTTACTAGAGGTTAGATGCCTCAAGACAACATCGAGGTTCCAAGCAGGAGGCCTGCATTGCGGCTGTTTCTTAGTACCAAATGACCTAATCAGATCTCTAAGGTCCAAATTATTAGAGATATCAAGATCTCTGTGTCTAAACACTGAGGTCAACATACTCTTATAGCCTTTGATTGTAGACACTGACAATCCTAAGTCCTTCCTTAAGTATAGGAGGAAGTCTGCGATTTGGGTCACAGAGGTACTGGATGAAGACACTTTCCTCTTCCTACACCACTTACGGAAATTTTCCCACTTCGACTGATATACTGCGATTGTGGAGGTTCTCCTGGCTCTAGCCACTGCACCTGGCCACTCTCTAGAATATCCCACCCTCGCTCTGACAAGACTTTCGATAGTCTGAATGCAGTCAGACCCAGAGCGAGGGTATTCTTGTGAAATCTGTCGAAGTGGGGTTGTCTGAGTAAATCTACTCTTAGAGGAAGAGTTCTTGGTGTATCTATTGTCCATTCCAGTACCTCTGTGAACCAACTTTGGGCCGGCCAAAACGGAGCTATTAAGGTCATCCTCGTTCCTTTGCTCTCCCTGAATTTCTTCATAACTTTCCCCAGTACTTTGAATGGAGGAAAAGCGTAAACGTCTAGGTTTGTCCAATCCATCAGGAAGGCGTCAACCGCCACTGCTTCCTGATCTGGAACCGGAGAGCAATAGGTTGGTAATCTTTTTGTTCTGGCTGTCGCAAAAAGATCTACTACCGGACGGCCCCACAACTTCCACAGGCTCTGACATACCTCCAGGTGCAACGTCCACTCTGTCGGTAGAAGTTGTCCTCTTCTGCTCAACAGATCCGCTCCCACATTCTTCTCCCCCTGGATGAACCTGGTGAGCAGAATGACGTTTTCCTCTTCCGCCCAAAGTAGGACTTCCTTTGCCAGCATGTAGAGGGGAAAAGAATGAGTCCCTCCTTGTTTGCGGATGTATGCCAGAGCCGTGGTGTTGTCTGAGTTGATCTGCACTGTCTTGTCTCGAATCAACTCTCTGAAGTGCTTCAAGGCCAAGAAAATCGCCATCAGTTCCTTCCTGTTTATGTGCCAACTTGTTTCTTCCTCGTTCCAAAGACCCGACACCTCCTGAGGGCCTAATGTCGCTCCCCAACCTGCGTCCGACGCGTCGGAAAACAAGATGAGGTTTGGGCTCTTCTGTTGAAGCAACATCCCTTCTTCTAACCTGCCTGGGGTTAGCCACCAACATAATTCCTCCTTCACTTTGGCAGGAATTAGAAACTGGAAGGAATCCGGTTGCGATTTTCTTGGCCATGAATCTTTCAGGAAAAACTGTAGAGGTCTCATGTGCAGTCTTCCTAGAGAAATGAACCTCTCTAGCGAAGAGTGTGTGCCCAGTAGACTCGTCCACTCTCTTGCTGAGCATCGGTTTTTCTCTAGGAAGTCCTGCACCTTCCGAATGCATAGGGCTTGCCTTTCGGGGGACGGAAAAACCCGAAAAGTCACTGACGATATCTGAATCCCCAAATAAACTATCTGTTGCTTGGGATTCAACTGCGACTTTCCCAGGTTTACCACAAGACCTAGGTCTTTTGCTAAGTCCGTTTGTTTCAGGTCCTCCAGACATTGACTTCTCGATTGGGATCTTATCCACCAGTCGTCTAAATAAAATGACACTCTGATCCCTCTTACATGCAGCCTTCTTGCTACGTTGGACATCATCCTCGTGAACACTTGGAGGGCTGTGCAAAGGCCGAAGCACAGGGCCTTGAATTGAAAGACCCTGTTCTGAATCACGAACCTTAGATACTTCCTGCTTCCTGGATGAATCGGAATATGGAAGTATGCGTCTTGTAAGTCCAGGGTAACCATCCAGTCCCCTGGACGTACCGCTGCCAGTACTGAATCGTTCGTCTCCATAGTGAATTTGGTCTTTTCCACGAAAACATTCAGTTGACTTACGTCCAGCACTGGTCTCCATCCTCCCGAGGACTTCGCAACCAGGAATAGCCGGTTGTAAAATCCCAGAGATTCGTGATCCAGAACAGGTTCTATGGCTCCTTTCTCTAGCATGGAAGAGACTTGCTCCCACAGAGCCTTTTTCTTCACTAAATCGTTGTAATTTGCCCCCAGGGCTCTCGGAGATGTTGCGAGAGGTTTCTTTAAGAAGGGAATTTTGTACCCTTCCCGAGCTACGTTGACGGCCCAGGGATCTGCCTTCATGTTCTGCCAAACTTCCCAAAATTCTTGAAGTCTGGCTCCTACTGCTGTCTGGAGGACTGAGTTCTCATTGTTTAGAGGTGGTTTTGGCTCCTCTTTTCGCTGGTACTCTCTTGCCTCTAAAGGCAGGCTGTTGAGAAGGCCATGTTTGAGGGCTAAATTCTTTTGGAGTTTTCTTCACCAACTTGGATGGTAAAAACTTCCTTACCGATGAAGAGAGCAAATCTTGAGTGGCCTTCTGAGAAAGCCCCAGAGCTATATCCTTAATAACCTCTGACGGAAACAGTTGGTTTGAAAGGGGAGAGAACATCAACTCTGATTTCTGTGCGTTGAAAACGCCTTTAGAAGCGAATGAGCACAAAAGCGACCTCTTCTTCAAAACTCCTGCTGCGAATAATGAAGCCAGTTCATTTGCTCCATCTCTGAGAGCCTTGTCCATACAGGACATAATGCTCTTAGCCACTTCCATATCTTGTGCATTTTCGTCTTCTAAGGAATTCGCCAACGCTCCCAATGACCAATCTAGAAAATTGAAGACTTCGAAAGTCCTAAAAATTCCTTTAAAAAGATGGTCAAACTCGGACGAAGTCCACCAGACCTTGGCAGACTGCAACGCCTGTCTGCGCGAACTGTCCACTATACTGGAGAAGTCCCCCTGGGAGGAGGCAGGTACTCCCAGGCCAAGACTTTCTCCAGTAGCGTACCATACCCCAGACTTAGATGCTAACTTGGCTGGGGGAAAAGCGAAGGAGGATTTCCCCGCTTCCTTCTTGTCCTTCAGCCAGTTATTCACTCGTTGCAGCGCCTTCTTGGCCGAAATCGACAGAGTCATCTTGAGAAAAGAGGACTTCTTAGGAGTCTTAGTCTTAGAAAACTGAGACTGGGGATATAAAGGCGCCGTAGGCTGAAATTACCCTTCATAAATAGACAGCAGACGTGAAGTAAGGATCTTGTAATCCGAAGACAGTTCGACATTCTTCTCTTCAACAAAGTCCACTTCTTCTTCTGCTGAAGAAATGTCTTGCAGATCACTATCGTAATGCTTTGCTGATGGATTAACGTCCTGCCGCCTGCGTCCTGCCACCAACGAAGTCTCTGCGTCCTGCCGTCTGCGTTCTACAACCACAGAAGAATCTATGTGCTGCAGTTTGCGTCCTGCGTCCATTGTAGACACGTCTGCTTCCTGCCGCCTGCGTCCTGCGTCCACCAGCGGTTCCGCGTCCTGTTTCTTCCGAAACAATCTTCTTCTTCCTGCGTCCTGGAACACTACGCGATCGCCCGTCTTTGTAGCACCCGTGCGTCCTAAATCCTCGGCGCGCAAACACTTGTGTTCCGTCTTCTTGGAAGACTTAACGGGAAGGAAATCGTCCTTACGCTTTGCAGGTCCTTGCAAAGGAGTATCCCATGAATCGACGAGAACTGCAAGCTTAGACTGCATTTCTCTTAAGAAATCCTTCGTACTATCTTCCTGACGAACAGCCGTAGGAGGAGGAGGAGGACGAGAAGGACTAGGACGCAAAGGAGAGCAATCTTGGACTTTACCCGAAGGAAAGAGAAGAGGAGAGGACAAGCAAGAGGACTGGGGGGAGTCTCTTAATGAAATCCAGGAACGTACGGGCCGTACCGAGTCTTCTTTCGATCGCACAATCTTCTTCCTCTTGGTCGGAACCATGTCCTCGTCGTCCGAGGAAGACAAAATTTCTGGGCTGCTCCAAGCTTCACGATCGTGAGCACGTCTATCTTGAGTAGTTGATGTCCTTAACGTCCTCTTGAGGGGGCGAGACACTACTGAGTACCGATGTTCGCGCTCTGATGTCGAACCATCAGAGGACGCACACTTCCCAGTTACGCCTTTTCTGCGGCGAACTGCAACAGCCTGGGATCTTACAACAGGACTGTCCGAAGGGACGCCTGACCGTGGTAAAACCTCTCTCGCCTCCCTTCGACTGTCGACATGCCTTCTCCCTTGGGTCTGGGAGCTTGACAGAGGTCTAGGTCTAGGAGCACGAGAGAGACGATCAGACGCCCCCTCCACTACACTTTCACTGACATCAAAAGCACTCACTTTATCCGTAAGACGCTGTATTTGGTCACCCATGGACGCAAGGGCAGCGAACACCTTAACAATCTGTGTATCGTTCGTCCCCTCCGATACAGCAGCGGGCGCAGGAGATACCTGGGGAGAAGGAACTACCAACTCTACGTTACTGGAAGTATTCGACCTCTCACTACGAGAAACAGATCTCCTTACACGATCTTTCTCAAGCCTTTCAACATATTTCATAAATATCTTCCACTCCTTCTCTGACAAATTCTCACACTCAACACACCTACTCTCCCAAGTACACACATTCTCTCTACACTTCTTGCAAATGGTATGAGGGTCGACCGAAGCCTTCGGCAACCTTACCTTACACCCCTCTTTCACACAGACTCTAAACATACTACCAGTGTCAGACATCTTCCAAGAACAATCCAAAGCGAATGCCAAGCTAACGTTTCCAAGTACGATACCAAAAATTCCATGAAAAGTCAGCAACGAGAAGAAAATCCTAGCAGGGAACCACCAACAATGTTGCCGGTTTGGCTGGCAGAAAAAATCTGGCCCAAGTGGGAACGGTTCCTGGCGCTAGCGCCACGGTAACGGGGTGGTGGTATCCTGAACTACTAATAGGTTACTAGCGTTTGCCGCGATTTTGAAAATTTCTGCCAGGTGGAACAGAGAATATAGCTATATATATACCTGCCAGGTAAGTGTCATACATTAAATGGTGTGTTTACATACAGGCAGGTGGGGCCACCCACCAACCAGATGGTAGTTACTGCCTAACCACCTTGTTCAAGAATTTAATGGTTGTATTACAGCCTACGCTGAAAGTAATTCCTTATGTAAGGGACCGAGGGTTTGTATATCGTGTATGAAAAAACATATCCTCCCACTCCAAGATTCTGAAGTTTGTAAATAAGTGCCTTGTGATTTACTCTATGTACATCTCCATGCGTTAAATTTGGTCTGTTTGTCATGAAAGGCTTGTATACATTATCAACAAACCATGGCTGGTCATTTGCCCTAAATTTGATGACCTTTCTAGGGACATACCTTATTAAAATAGCCATCAACATTCATTTAAATTCTTGGGATCAGGATCTAATATAGCATCTGAAATATTAAGTGCTTCACAAGCTTCAATAATGTGATCCCAATCAGCTCTGCATTTTAGCTAGACCATTATTCCAATGGTAGCATTAGGAATATAATGATTGAAAGATACTGTATATCCATCTCATTGGTGCAATGAGCAGTAGTACCAAATTATTAACAGAACCTGGCTTGACAACAGCTGGAATATCTGTGAATATGAGGTTTTCATCTATTACCAGAAATGTGGGTGGGTTTCTCAATTAGCTAGACAAAATCGGAGGCTACACAGAACTTAACAGCAGACCGGCCATGTTGATCTGTGGAATTTTAACTTAGCCACACAATGTGCTTTGCATTGCGGTCTCCACAATTACCCTATACGTAAAGCTTTCGAATCCTGTGACTGTGACTAATCCTCTCCAAGAACAGTCGTATACAGCATCATTATTACCTGGATTGTGGTAAACAGCAAATATATATGCATACTATATTGTAGAAATTTGTGGCAACTAGCTAAATTCCAAATTTTTCTGATGTAAATCGGTTATCCAGACTCAATGTACATTAGATGGCAAGGGGGGGGGGGGGGTCCAGTGTCCCAGTCAGATAAGGACCCAGCACTGTTGGTTAGGTGGTAATTCTGAGGAAGAGCTCTGCATGGAGATTTTATTTAATAATAACATTTTTTGACTGAACAATATCAAAATGGGTGTATAGCCTAATGTGAGGAATTTGCCATCTAATCTTTAAGTGTATAATGTGAGAAATCTGCCATCTTTTCTTTATGTTTTAACACAGAAAAGCTCCTTGGGATGTCATGTTTAGTAACAACCCCTCAGGGATTAGAGTAAAAACATAAAGATAAGTAAATGTCTCACCTTAAATCAGTACAGCTATCAACATATCTCGGCTGCTCTGCCTCACATGCACCGTTTTCTACTGTCCAGTCAAAAGTTTTACGAACTGGATACTGGTACGGCAGTGAACTGCGCATGCGCGAACCCTTGTTTACCGCCTCAGGAATATCAGTGACAGCAAGAAAAACGTCAATGGAACAGCATGAACCGAAGAATAATACTATAGTTTTCACCGAAAAACTGATGTTTTCAGGCTTTAACAAGCTGAAAAAAGCCAGACATCTTTGAAGACTCAAACTTTCAAAAATTGTGTATACATAGGTCACGAACGATCGAATCGGCCCTGAAAAGAACTCCAGAGAGGAGATTCAAAGAGGATTAAATATAAATATATACACTACCATCGTACCTTTGATGACTTTCTCGGCCCTTTATTCTGCCCAACATCGGCAGTTGCAAAGGGCCGCCTTTATACACTTTACAATATTCTTTTAATTCACTTCATTGGGTATTGCAGCTGTCTGAGAAGACGATAGAATTTACCAGCTGGTGAAATGGCAAAATTAAACAAAATTTGAACACTAGTATTCCATTAAAATTAGGATAGTTTTGTTTTTGTAGCAGAAAAAAAAAAAAAAAAAAAAAAAAAAAAAAAAACTAAACTTAAAAAAAAGGGGGGACAGATGTTCAAAAAGCGGGACTATCCCGCTTAAAAGCCGAACTCTGGTCACATAATACTAAACTGGTAAACGGACACAGCTAACTGCCATCCATACAGCAAGTCAAGAGCGCAATACGGCACCACTGACAGAATCTGCCGTACCCCAACCACACTATGTTATTTGTACGGCAGGAAGTCTGAAATTAACGCATGCGCAATTTACTGCCATACCAATATCTACCGCGATTGGGATATGGCTGCCGTACCAATATCCTGTGCCAAAGCTTTATTAATAAGCATACTTCCCTGAGCAGATCTTCATTGGGATTACCATTTTGTTTTGGTTAAACATGCCCCTGAATTTTATTCACTCTGTCTTTTCCACAACCCATAGTAATCCAGGTTTCCCACCATGGTCACACTAAAACACCTAATAGAGTATTTCTATATATGCATTCTGCGGCAATCTAGACTATGGCAATTGGCATTTTCCTGTGTTATTTTACTTGCTGTACAAGATTGGAAAGTAATATTTATTTGGACGACTGTAACTAAACAGTAATTTACCTTTGAAGACCACATGATGGTACCAACAGGTGCGGTGTACCGACTTGTAGCTAGAGTTCAAAGGTAAATACCTAAAAGTTTAGTTACAGTGGAACAAAAAAAAATATTCCCTTGAACTCTTGTAAAGCAAGTAAAATAACATAGGAAAACACCAACTGCCACAGTCCAGATTGCCGTGGAATAGTTATAAAGATCTACCTAATTTACTCCTGTGGGTTTGTGTCAGGGTAGCTTGCAGAATGACAGGACTACATCCAGAAGGAAGCTAAGTACACTGTCTCTGATGTTACTGGGTGTTACTTGGGGGGTGTCAAGTGCATGTGAGGCAAACCCACACCACCCCAGGGAGGATGGGGAACAGCACCCTATGTGAGGTAAGGAAGGTACTAGCCTATGGTCCAGTTAGGTCAGGACTCGGCATTCTACGGAACGTTTCGATTACTTACGTCTATGGAACTTATCCCTGTCGTTCTAGGTACCTAGTACTCTTAGCTAGTGACCCAATGTCAGCTTCAATCACTGCAACTGGGCCTACTAGCCTAGGCAGCCTAAGCCCAATATACAATTTAGCCAAAACCCGCATGCAGCGAAGGCTAGGCTACGCTACGTCAAATATCAGGCAAACAGAACTTGGAGGCCGAAGCACCTTTCAACTTAGGTAGTTAGTATCTGAAACACCTCAAGATGTGACACAGTAAAACTGAAGACTGCTACTGTGGCCTGATTCCCGAGAGTATCCAAACAGCATAGACTACCCAGTAGGAAGTCTAGATAGCCTAGTACCTAGCTAGTAGTACTGTCTAGGTAGGCTAGGTACTACCCATCCCTAGTTACCTAGTGTTTACAGTACCATGCCTAGTAGGTAGGTAGCTAGACATTTGTTTGCGAGTTTGTGGTTGTTCGTGTCTTTTGTTTACAACCTATGGTACGTCTCAGAGGGGCTGGCATCAGCCTCAACACTGGCCTATCCCTATCGTAAAAAAAATTGCGCGTAGCCGATGGGTTTGATTCGGGACAACGCCCGTAGTAGGTACAATTCGCAACAGCAGAACAAATTCGGAAAATGCGAGGCAAAATTGGTTGACACTTCATCACAACAACGTAGTAAACAAAGGGTAAACTTGACAACCTTGTCTTCGACAAGGCGGACTTACCTTCTCTTGCTGTGGAACATGATGGCTGTTTGATACGATGATTTATTCTCACCACGAAAATAGTAAAAC
>NC_061106.1:28182137-28217488 GCF_015104395.2 Macrobrachium nipponense
ACGAAAATAGTAAAACGCACGCGGTTAAATAACGCCGAAAATTTCACGTCGAACGTCCCAGACAGTCTTTAGAGAGACTGAAAAACAAATCCGATTCTCAAGATCGCTTTGGCAGTCAACCCACCATTCGTTCCCTTCGAGAATCGAGAATGTGGCTGCTTCTTCTTCCTGTTCCTGTCTGGTTTCAACGTAGCTATTACAAAAACCACCTTAAACCTAATGTCGACGTAGTACAGGAGGATTTGTCTGCTAAAAAAATATATTATATGCATTTGTTGGAATCAGTTCACACATGACAATTGATATTCATATACGCATATCATAGAATTTTTTTTCAATGGTGATAAGTAAATGCAATAGATGTTTAGGCCCCACAGTTGGACATTTCATCATTGGTTATTATCGCTGTTTTGATATTAGGCCTTATGACGTGTTTCATATTGGTTTGTGTGTATGTGTGTGTATAGATATATATATATATATATATATATATATTCTATCTATATATATATATATATATATATATATATATATATATATATATATATTGTGTCGGGATCACAAGCTAAAAACAAGCTGGCAAAATCCCTCCCCCCACATAAACCAATGCCCAACCCACCCCACACCCCAGTGACAGTGACGGTGATGCTCTTTGTGATACGAAAGTATCATTTTGATACTTTTTTAAAAAAGTTTACTTTTTTACGACGCCGGTTAGAATGATACGAAATGGGAATTTTTGCTAAAAAATATGATACTTTCTTACGTTTTTACTGTTTCCCTAAACAGGTTTTGGAATCCTAATTTTTATCTAATCAGAAAATATCATCCTCCACAGTTTATTTTCTAGCCTAGGTTAAATGTTTATGAAGGATTACAGGAACTTCAACTCTAAGTACTCTGACCTAGTGTTGATAATTGCTTGCAACCGAGTGTCGAGTCAACACAGCGACGATCTGTGATCTCTTGTAGTAAGATCCTCTTTAAGTCTTTAAGAGCATTAAGTTAGTATGGTATATAACCCTATCACTCATTTTTGTTTGAATCAAAACTTCATGTTATATACTGTATAGACGTAGAGGTAGGAATTAAGAAGGTTTCTGACAAGGAAACTACAGAACACAGGTCTTAGGTATATCTGAGCCCTACTTGCATTGTTCATGTTACGGTTGCCTATAACTTTATAGTAATGGATATTCATACAGAACTACAGGATGTTATTTTCTGTATAGACGTTGAGATAGGAATTAGGGAAGTTTTTGAAAAGGAAACTCTACAGATCACAGGTCCTATGCCTGAGCCATACTTGTATTGTTCACGTCGTGGTTGCCTATTTCTGTTTGATACTACTCAGTCACACAAAGTGACAACATCAGTAGTATAGCTGCACAAGACTACAAGTTATCAATATTTCAAGTTCAACGTCAGCCAGTGTGTTAGTTGCTAGATCCTCACTAAATTTCCCCAACTAAGGAACACAACCACAACTCAACAACACAGCAAACAACCAAGGAACACAACCACAACCTCACATAACAAAAACTCAACAACACAATAAAACACGAAAAAGACCACTGCACAACCAACCTCCAACACAAAAAACAACAACATAAACAAAAGCAACACACACACCCACTAACAACATCACGGAATTACAACAACCCCCAGCAACAACAACAACCCTCAACAACTCACAACCACACCAAGAAACCACAACAGCCCCCCAACAACAACAACAACCCTCAACCACAACAATCACATACAACCCTCAGGAACTCAAAAGCACAACAAATCCAACAATACAGGCACAACCACTCCAAAGCAAACAACACCAAACTAACAACAAATCAATAAAGCAAATCAATAACACAAAACTCAACTGACTTCCAGTGCCTTCAATATACTGCTCCCGACACTTCTGACTGTCACCATCTCTCACCAAAGACTGACTAAAATGACTCACTCAAAACACAGAACTCCGATCTCCAAGAGCACCAGCAGACAACCCAGAACCCACCAACAACCAATTCAGTCGTTAACCATCCAACCACCAATTACCCTCTCTCTCTCTCTCTCTCTCTCTCTCTCTCTCTCTCTCTCTCTCTCTCTCACACACACACACACACACGCACGCACACACAGACGTTGTCAAATGGAACTCCATAACTCCTTCATATTTCCTCCCCTGTTACATTTGACAACGTCTCCTTACACTCACAACACCCACACTAAATAACCTTCCGCAACACCAATGGATGCTCGGAGGCAGGTCCCCTGGATCTTGTTTGAGGGCCCTCACACACACTCTCAGTTACACCGCCATCAACTTCTCCCAGATCACTTCCAGTCAGACTACCATTACTATCTCCCTCACTACCATCCTCCCAAATCCCATTCACTATCTCATCTATTCCTTCCAACTCTTGTCCGAATATCTCTCGTAACTCTGCCACCAAATCACTTACCTCATTTACACTCCTGCCAAACTTCCGAAGAGACTCATTCATACTGCCAACTACATCCTTACCACCTGATTCCCTTTCTAGTGAAACTTCACTAAACCCTGACAATTCAAACCCACACATGCTTTATGTATTATTCCTCCCCTGAAAGTCATCCGTATTACATGCCTTATCCACCATTTTTACCCTAACACTAACCCCTCTATTATGTAGCTCACGTTTCTCCCTTTCATTCCCTTTTCTTACCTTCTTCTGCTTTCTTCCATACTCAACCAACACTCTCAATCATTCACTCATCGCATTCTCCCGAACATACTGTTGCATACTAGAGGACCCACCCAACTGAATCCCTTTAACACCTAGTTTCCCAAATTCCCAACCTGACTCATCCTCTTTTGCCTACACACACTTGCTACATGACCCTCCATTCCACATTCAACACATTTTGCCCGCTGTTCTTTACACATCCTAGCATAATGCCCGTTCTTCCCGCAGTTGCCATAAACCATGTTCATACAGGTACCCCGACATCCACTAACTATGTGCCTTGCCTGTCCACACCTATAACATTTAATATCCCTATCTTTCTTACACTCGCTCACTAAATGCCCCGTTTGCCTACACCCGAAGCACGCTCCTAACGCCCACCGACATTCATTCTTCCTGTGTCCTGGCTTACCACATCTATAACCCTGCTGCTCTCGCACACAACTAACTGACCCTACTCTTCCAACACTCGCACTCCTATCTCTTTTAGGGCTAACTACACTCATGTTACTTGCCCTAACACTCGTATCTACCACTCGCCCAGCCATTCGCCTCGGCCCTTCCAAAACTGCCTCCCTATAGCTTTTAAACTCTGGTACAGTGCGCCACGAACCTCCGCACTAACTCTTTACACTTCATTTAATCCCTTTGTCCCCAAACTTTTTCCTACTAATGTTCTTTCCAACCTGCACACAATACAATTGAAAATGACTCACCAACGAAGTTCTTTACCTTGCCTCTTCAAAATTATACGCTTTCCCTATATCTCAATGCTACTCTTTTATTTCCTCTTTGCCTGTTCTACAATCCTAGCTTTCACACTCTCATATGGCACATTCCCTACACTCATCATTACCCCATACATACTCAATAAAAATCCTGTCAAAAAGCTACTTAACTCTCTTGCCCAGACTCTCTTGTTATCCCCACACTTAGCCTTACAATACTTCTCATATTCCTTAAAAAAAGTTCCCTATGTCCCTACTACTATATTCCTCATATTATGCACATCAGAGTACCTCTCTCATATAGACAGCCTTTCGCACTTCCTGCTCTCTCTCACTCTCACTTTCGCTATTTCCATTCTGACCCCTCTTTCCCTCTTCCGAATACATACTCACGTCCATACTCCTGATTACACTCTTCTTACCCTTCTCTCTACCAACCTGTTTCTACTCAGCACTATCTAAATCACTCTCAGCCCTTTCCCCAATGTATTCAGTCCTAGTCTCATCCTGTCCATCACCCTTACAAACCTTCTTTCCCATAGTCTTCTTCTATTCCTCAGCCCCCTTATTATTCTTGTCCTCAGGTTTATCCTTATCCTGTGTCTTCCCCTTCTTTCCCTTACCTATCAAAACCAAATCACCTTCGTCACTCGTACTCTCATCCACTCGCTCTTTCGCTTCCTTTATCACTCCTGGCCCGTCACAAGACCCAGTAGGCCTACCTCCTACAGCTCCCTCCCCCATGAATCCCTTCATCATTCCCTGCATCATCTCTTGCACTGCATTCATCATTACCCCGAATTTTTCGTCCATTTTCTCAACCATTCTCTCTACTGCTCCTTTCACTTCTTCTTTCATTTCCACTTTCGCACTCCTTAGCATTCCTCTCATCTCCTCTAACTCGCTCTTCAGCTCCTCACACTCTACCCTTAACCTATCATTCTCTACTTCCAACCTTTCCTTAGGTTTCCTCACCAACCGTAACTCCTCCTTCAGCCTCTCTATCTCCTTCAACCCTTCCATCCTCGCTTTCTCCACCAATCACACAACTCATTACCCCAATCATCCTGCAGCTGACTGCACCAACAGTCCCTGTTCGGGCACCAAAAAATAATGTGGTGGGATCACAAGCTAAAAACACTAACAACATCAAGGAATCACAACAGCCTCCCAGCAACAACAACAACCCTCAAAAAACTCACAACCACACCAAGAAACCACAACAGTCCCCAACAACAACAACACCCTCAACACAACAACAATCACATACAACCCTCAGGAACTCAAAAGCACAACAAATCCAACAATACAGGCACAACCACTCCAAAACAAACAACACCAAACTAACAACAAATCAATAAAACAAATCAATAACACACAAAACTCAACTGACTTCCAGTGCCTTCAATATACTGCTCCCGACACTTCTGACTGTCACCAGCTCTCACCAAAGACTGACTAAAATGACTCACTAAAAACACAGAACTCTGATCTCCAAGAGCACCAGCAGACAACCCAGAACCCACCAACAGCCAATTCAGTCATTAACCATCCAACCACCAATTACCCCCCCTCTCTCTCTCTCGCAGCCGTTGTCAAATGGAACTCCATAACTCCTCCATAATATATATATATATATATATATATATATATATATATATATATATATATATATATATAAAGGTATAAGCCGTGAAGGAAAGATAAACAACGGAGTTTCTGCAAGATGTTTCGACTCAACTTCTGCTAAGTAAAGGACGTTGAGTCAAAAGATCTTGCAGAAACTCCGTTGTTTATCTTTCCTTTGTGGCTAATACCTTTATTTATGGATTTATCACGTTCCAAACTTTCGTGATTCAGTTATACATACACACACACTATATATATATATATATATATATATATAGATATATAATATATATATATATATATATATATATGTGTGTGTGTGTGTGTGTGTGTGTGTGTGTGTAATCAGTTTTATCTTGGCTTAATTAAATGTTTTCCTGTTTATCGTTTTTAAATGCCTTGTTTTGTCCGTTAGGCCTACAAAATTAAGTTAAACTAATTTATTATCTACAAATAATTCAATTTTGTTTGCATTGGTTTTTCAAGGTCATGATCTATGATAATTTGATAAAGTGCTAAATAATGAGTATCATATTCAAACCGCATCTATTCATGCAATACGATAAAATTGTGGGTATCCATCAAGAGTGAAAGACACCCATGCTCTTCTTAGAACAGATACTTACAATATATACTAACAGTAAATTATTTGCATGACTAAAATTTTACTTGCGAACAAGCCTGCATTGATTGCATATATTGTTCATTTTCGTTCTTGCTTCTTGCACGTAAGGCAATTTTGTTGTTGAAAGAACTGACAGTTTTACGATTTTAGGCGAAAAATCTGCTCTTCTCGCAAGTAAAATACTTTCCCAACGCCTATGACTTTACCAAAGTTCTTATAGCGAACATTCGAAGTTTACTGCAACCTTTTATTAATTTTGATAATCGTTCATCGTAGACCTGTGTTCACTAAATTTGTTTATTTTGGAATTAACAACAGTTTTTTTTATATACATGGAATTGCCGATAAGCTATACTATGGTAATGCGTGGCGAGATGAAAATGTAATACATTCTAAACATGGAGGTGAGTCTGCGTACTTATCAGCAAATATCCATCATACATTCACAATTTCACATTTGTTTGATGAAGTTTGGATTTGCAAACCAACGCGAGAAGAGAACTGTCGATGCGCTTTTGTTACCAGAGAGCTACGGTACTAGAGAATATGCTTCTTCCCGAATGGTTGTATGGGTTGTACGCTTTGTGCTTCCGTACGACATTTTAGCACCGCCTCTAGGGTTTCACCGTTCAGCAGTCCATGTTGTATTCCTTCAAGACCTTTATTTTTGCCAAAATGCTAATATTGTTAATATATCCAAGATTTATCGATTTAAAAAACAAAGAGAAACAAATGCTCGCCGAAGTGATAATCAAGCACTTATTAAAGCAAGTTTGGAATTACCTATGGAGCATAACAAACAGCAGTTATACATCAGCCTGAGATGAAATATAATGTAAATGCAAACTACGCATGAATCAAATAAACCTTTCTTTCTATAATATCCAAATGAAGTCCAAAGATTCGGTCTGTCTGTCGAATGGTGATGAAACAATTAGATTTTAAGTCACTGCCTGTCATGCATTTGCTTTTATGCAAGAGACTACATTCATTAATATATCTGATTCTTTGTGGGGGTTTGTATTATGTTCCCCAACATTCGTTGCGATTCATTTGTGCAGCCTTTCACGCCAATTTATTGATTAAAATTCTGTCCTGATTTAAATAATTCCCGCTGAACATCAGCTTTCATTCAAATACAGCACTGCCGAAGAAAAATTATCGAAAAACTGTAGCCTTGCCGTAGCCAGTGGCTGAATCAGTCTAGTCTTTAAGCTCTTGAATAGCAAGTTATTCACAGATCTCGGAATGTTATATGACATGAATAATGTTGAAGTATGTTCAACTCACCTGTCAGTGCCTGAGTTTTAACGTCTTTTCTTTAAAATGCATACATAGTAAGCTATGGCGTACCTAATATATATTAAATATATCACAAAAACCTTGCCTCTTTTATAAAGTGCTGCCATCTATCAGGTAAAATGTTAACAATCTCCGAGAGGTCGGGCCTCGTGGGCGCTCGTCGACATGCTGATTTCCTTCACACTGAGACCATTGCGGAGTAGAGGTAACGCCGAAGGTATATGGAAATATTGTTATTTTTGTTGCTGTTTGGTATCGTAGCTGAACTTATTTAACAACCCTTGTCAAAAGAAAGGATTCTTAGTCGTGTTTTGTTTAATTACAGATGTCTACAGCGACTAAAGAAGTCGTACCGTCGGTACAAGTGTTCGGCAGAAAGGTAAGGGGACTTGTGCTCGTGTTCTTGTTGTGTTCGGCGAACCGATGTTTACCCATATACTAGATTTACCCAATTAGCTAACTATTGAACTCTGATGCAGATTAGTATATACCTAGGTATCGCATATCTAATACGTTACATAGATGTGGTCCGTAATTAAAAGCCATTGACAATTTGGGAAAAAAGGACCACCTTGCTTAATGAGGCCTGGTACCCGCCAGTCGGCCACCAGAGATATCTTTCTAAGATATTTACCGCCGGGTACCAGCTAAACATGGGGTCAAAATTGGGTAGATCTAGGGCACATCCGCGGCGGCCTAGACTATGGCAGTTGCGGTTTTTCTATGATGATTTACCTCCTGAACAAGAATTTTAAGTAATAGGGTAAAAAACCGCAGGGTACAGAGTGGACCATGTACGATCAGCGTGAACAATCCCCAAAAAGTACATTATAACGTGTCCTGACATCAGAGATGGGCATCAGTCGCGACTTGTTGGTGAGAAACGGAGCTAAAGAAAACTGTGTCAAACGTAGTGCAAATCTCACCAAAACGCGTTCAACGTTTTTACTTGCAACTCGAAATTTTTAGAAGATTGACGCCATCTCGATGTTTACGGAGTCGCCTGTGTCAATAAACTAACCATTTCCTGTGATAAATCCGCACACCACTTGTACCCACAGATGCTGGGGCACTTTCATCACAACAATCGGAAAACTTTCCCTCACCGAGTAAACAACTGTTTTGTAGACGACGACGAAGCGTGCACTTCGATAATTTTTTAAATATAGTAAAACATCAATATTTTACATATTTATGATGATTAATTTGAAAATATTCGTTATTGAAAAAGTAACTCTATTCTGACTCAAATTTAAGTAATTATTTTTTGGAATTAGAACACTCTTCTAGGGTAAAACACCACGGCAGGCCAACCCTCATCACGGTGGATGGGTCTTATTCACTCTATATTTAATTGGTGAAACAAGAATACAATTGCAACTCTAAGCATACCTTTAAAAGATTGAAGTTTCGTCAACATAATGTGATAGGGTAGAACACCACGGCAGGCCAACCCTCATCACGGTGGACGGGTCTTATTCACTCGATATTTAATTGGTGAAACAAGAATACAATTGCAACTCTAAGCATACCATTTAAAAGACTGAAGTTTCGTCAACATAATGTGATATATGAAAGCCCCATACGAACTAAAATAAGCATGTGAGCTCTTCGTAAAATATGTTTTCAAGGCAGTTTTGAAATCCAATATGGTGGCTACGTTTTGCATGGAAGGTTCTCATCAGTGACGGCCACCATCTTTCCCCAGCCTTCCCAGCACTCATTTGAACAATGTTAGCGTATATATGTAACGTTTATTGATCTTACTCAAGATTGTAGTTGTAATCAGCACAATAAAACAACATTTTGTTGCCTATATTAGTGAAAGTATGAAACTTGTTATTCCCGGGGTTATGGTTTGAACTGAATTCATTCTTACCTTGTAATCGGTGGATTTTATCCTTACTGCCATCACAACTGAAACTCTACAGTGCTTATTTGATTGTAATTAGGGTAGAATATCACGACAGGCCAACCCTCATCACGGTGGACGGGTCTTATTCACTCGATATTTAATTGGTGAAACATGAATACAATTGCAACTCTAAGCATACCATTTAAAAGACTGAAGTTTCGTCAACATATTGTGATATATGAAAGCCCCATACGAACTAAAATAAGCATGTGAGCTCTTCGTAAAATATGTTTTCAAGGCAGTTTTGAAATCCAATATGGCGGCTACGTTTTGCATGGACGGTTCTCATCAGTGACGGCCACCATCTTTCCCCAGCCTTCCCAGTACTCATTTGAACAATGTTAGCGTATATATGTAATGTTTATTGATCTTACTCAAGATTGTAGTTGTAATCAGCACAATAAAACAACATTTTGTTGCCTATATTAGTGAAAGTATGAAACTTGTTATTCCCGGGGTTATGGTTGGAACTGAATTCATTCTTACCTTGTAATCAGTGGTTTTATCCTTACTGCCATCACAACTGAAACTCCACAGTGCTTATTTGATTGTAATTATACACATTTTGGTCTTAATTCACTCCACAGTGCACTCGAACCACATTGCTGTTCGTGTTTCCTAAGCACTCACTCCGTAAACAAAGTTACGAGCAGCAGACGACAACACTGATTATGAGATGCAAAGCTTTATTCCCTTAATTGTTTACTTTACTCAATATTTAGTTTAACTCTACTTCAAAATGTTTATTTAATTCATGTCCATTATCCCTTTTTTGCAACCAAATTAACCCCCCAAAATTACAAATGTTTCGGATGTATACTTACGAGCAGACGACGTGAGGAAAAATGGCTCATCGTTGCCAATCTAGTGGAGCGTCACACATACGCCGATGCATTTACAAACTGTTTCGATGAATTCTAGTTGTCATAGTAATGCAGTAATGATAAAATTGCTCTAATATGTATATATACTACAAATAGATACGCTAATTTCACTTATTTCCCCGCTTTTGTGTAAGTCTTATACCTAGTTTGGAGGGTAAACACATACCAATTGACAACACTGATAAACAATTGAAGAGCGCAAAACGCCGCAAAGAATGCTGTTCCCTTGAATAAGTGCTGGTAAGAGGTTGGTTTACGATTGTGATGAAAGTGCCCCAGCGTGTATGGGTACAAGTGGTGTGCAGATTTAGCACAGGAAATGGGAAGTTTGTTGACACAAGCGACTCCGTAAACATCAAGATGGCGTCAATCTTCGAAACATTTTTAGTTGTAAGTAAAAATTTCTAAAGCGTTTTGGTGAGATTTCCACTGCCGTAGCCACCCTTTTCACTACCCTCTGTTTAAATCTTAAAATTTGGCCTTAATTTCTAACTTTGGAGAAAATACTTCGAAAGGAGAGTAGAGGTCTTTAGCTCCGTTTCTCACCAACAAGAAGTCGCGACTGATGTCCATCTCCGGTGTCAGGACGCGTTATAATGTACTTTTTCGGAGGGTGGCAAGCGTTGATTGTAGGTGGCCTGTTTGGCCTGCCGTGGTGTTTTACCCTAAGTCCTGTATTATGACGTCACGACATCTTGACTTTCGTACCTATTGTAAATAATTGCTTACTCAACTTTCTTGCAGAACAGTTTACCAGTTATTCATGCAGATTATCAGCTTTTCATGTAATTGGTATAATCGTAATGCGCATATATATCTATTATTTACTTTTTGGATATATGAAGATGTTTGAATATGTTTGGGATCGCCGTAGTGTGACGCAATCGTTTTCGGTCCCTGCCCCTCTGTTTTCGCACCATAAGAAATTATGGGGCCGAATTTGCAATGACCAGTAAGTCGTTAAAAGAGGAAAGTTAGCATTGAGGGGCATATGTTTTGATTGAGAAAAATACAAATTTATTCAATAGCTAGCTTGTAAAAAATACGTGATTACAAAAAACTTGATTGACAACTAAGCAGCATACCTACTATGGGTTTCAGAGACAGTGCAAGTACGTTTTTGGGCAATACCTATTTCTGTAACGAACACTAGTATCAGAACGAGATTTTGCTATAGTGCATTACACCTAGTGCCGTAATTTATAAGGGTATCGTGAATTACTAATCGTAAAGAATAACGACACTTGTCCTTGTACCAAGAGATAAAAACTCCATTATGCAGAAATGGATACGAGCACGCGTATAAAGCTCCACCTACCCTCCCCCCCCTCCACTGCCACCCCTTTTCTTCTTCGTTCCTTCGCCTTCCTTTCTCTCTCTCTCTCTCTCTCTCTCT
Organism: Macrobrachium nipponense; assembly: GCF_015104395.2. Lineage (NCBI taxonomy): Eukaryota > Metazoa > Arthropoda > Malacostraca > Decapoda > Palaemonidae > Macrobrachium > Macrobrachium nipponense. The sequence continues at coordinate 28,193,346 of NC_061106.1, forward strand.
CTCTCTCTGTTGCCATTCGGTATGTGTTTGACCCTCCAAACTGGGTACAAGACTACACATGAAACGTTGAAATTGGTGAAATTAGGCTATGTATTGGAAGTATATATACATAAATATTAAAGCAATTTTATCATTATTGCATTACTATGACAACTAGAATTCATGGAAACAGTTTATAATAATGAAACGGCGTATGTGTGAAGCCTCCACTAATGTGGCAACGATGATTTTGCCATTCTTAGCATGCAAACATTAAAGGTTACATTTATTTCTGGCATACGGTTATTAAAGAAATTCAAAATACTAATATAGACTGAAATCAATTAAAACTGCTAGCAAAAACAAAAAAGCGAAAAAATATATATATAATTCACGTATCCGTAGTCGTTCCTCTATGGTTTTCGGCAGCCAGATGTACGAAAACGTTAGAAATATTTGATTGTATCTACTTTAGAGATATCTGTAATTTTTCGGGGTAATTTGGCTGCAAAAAAGAGATAATGTACATGAATTAAATTAAAAATTTTAAATTAAGTAAATTTGAACTAAACGATTAAAGTAAACAATTTAGGGAATAAAACTTTGCAGTTTCGTCGTCTGCTGTTCGTAACTGTGTTTGTGGCGCGCGCGCTTAGGAACCAGGAACAGCAACTGGTTTACAGTGCAATGTCGAGTGAACTGAGACCAAAATGTGTATACGTAATAACAATCAAATAAGCACTGTGGAGTTTCAGTTGTGATGGCAGTAAGGATAAAAACCACCAATTACAAGGTAAGGATGAATTCAGTTCAAACCATGACCCCGGAAATAAAAAGTTTCATACTTTCAGTAATATAGGCAACAAAATGTTGTTTTATTGTGCTGATTACAACTGCAATCTTGAGTAAGATCAATAAACGTTACATACATACGCTAACATTGTTCAAATGATTGCTGGGAAGGCTGGGAAAGATGATTTTCGTCACTGATAAAAAACTGTACATCCCACGGTAGCCGCCATATTGGATTTCAAAACTGCCTTGAAAACATGTTTTACGAAGAGCGTCACATGCTTATTTTAGTTCGTATGGGGCTTTCATGTATCACATTATGTTGACGAAACTTCAATCTTTTAAATGGTACGCTTGGAGTTGTAATTGTATTCGTGTTTCACCATTTAAATATCAAGTGAATAAGACCTGAAAACCGTGATAAGGGTTGGTAGTTGCTGGTTTTCCCCCTACGTTCTTTGCAGTCCGTGCGGACTGCTGCTGTAGAAATACTGTGTTTTGGGTCAAATTCTACACTACCCAACTACTAGGCCCATGAGCATGAGTCGTAGAGTAGTGGACCATCCTGGCAACACACAGACCTCTACTCTCCTCTGGAATTTTTTGGGGTATTTCTACAGAAGCATTCCGCACAGACTGCAAGGAAGGTAACCGCAGATACGACATCCACTAGGGATTGGGGTGTCCAATGTATTTTGCCGTGTTTAGTACTGGCCCCTGTGGGGTTAATTACAGTTGTCCGAATAAATATTACTTAAAATTCTTGTTCAGTAGGTAAAACTGCAACTGCCAATAGTCTAGGCCGCCACGGATAAGTACCCTACATCTACCTTCTTTTTTTTTTTTTTTTTTTTTTTCTCCTAAATTACGAGACAAAGGCACACAATTTCCAATTGAACAGAGGTTAATGAAAGTATCTCATTTTGTTGATCAAATTTAATTTTTTGAAGGGTATCCTTGAAGATTTAATTGTATTGTTTCATCAGTTAAATTTAACAATAATGAAAATATCTTATAATGGGTCTTGGTATGCAATTTTAGCAGGTACCATCTCAACTTACCTATCTGAGTTTACTTGGAAAGCTTTGCCATGGTGTCATAGGTTTCAGGAGATAGGGTGTATTGCAAACCCGTATTATATTGGACTGTTGCCGTTGGTCAGGTTATTCCTCTCCAGGTGAGGTGAAGTGCTGCAGTATGTAATGATATGTTCAGGTACAACTTTCATTTCACTAATTTTTATGTTTCCCACCCAAAAACCCTGGTTTCCTGATGTGGTCTCAAATAGTTATTACCTAATTGTAATGGTGGGTGGTAATTGGGGAAAAATAGGGGTTTGCCAGTAAGAGAATAAGATTAGTGTGCTAGAAGAGGGAAAAAATTGGAAGTAGCTAGGGGAAACACCGCAGTGGATCCATCGTCATTGCGTGGATCAGTCGTATTCACTATTTTTAATTGGTGAAACAAGAATGCAATTACATCTTTAACCATACCATTCAAAAGATTGAAGTTTCGTCGACATAATGTAATTTATGAAAGCGCCATACAAACTAAAATAAGCTTGTGAGCTCTTCGTAAAATATGTTTTCAAGGCAGTTTTGAAATCCAGTATGGCGGCAATCGTGTTGCTGGCCGTTCTAACCACAGACAATCCACCATCTTTCCCAGCACTCATTTGAACAATGTGAGAGCATTTGTGAGTAAAATGTGTTTTCAAGGCAATTTTTGAAATCCAGTGTGGCGGCACCCGCTTGAGGTGCTGTTTGTAAGCGCAGCAGAGCCACCATCTTTCTCAGCCTTCCCAGCACTCATTTGAACAATGTTAGCGTATATATGTAACGTTTATTGATCTTACTCAAGATTGCAGTTGTAATCAGCACAATAAAACAACATTTTGTTGCCTATATTAGTGGTGGAAACTGGATCTGCTAGTACAGTTGGTTGTTCCCCCATGTGTATTTTTACCCCATTGTCTAAGACTTTTGGTTATACACTGTTATTTCAGTGTCAGACTGAACAATGCCAACAAGAGTGAATGTCAAATGGTGACCGTTAATAAAGTCATGTACAAATTCATATGCAGAATGTCAATGCACAAAGTTGCTAATATGTATTGGGTTAGTTGGTATAGTTGAGTGTGTGACCCTCAGGTGATATCAGGTTTTTCAATAGCTTTGATGTGGACATGCAACAGAGGCTTCATGCAGAAAAGTTCACTAATGATACTGACCGTTATTATGAGAGCAGCATACACATTATTATGTGTACACTTGTTCCTAGGTCATTCAAGAATCAGGTTCTGCACATGAGAGCTCATCCAAGCTTGTGGTATGGTTTTGACCAATCCCATGACAGTAGTAATGTTGACCAGAATTTTGAGTAGTTTAAAGTCTAATTCAATTTGTTACTTAGCATTCAGTATCACTAGGATGGATTGTTTGTGTCCAAAGTCCAAGAGCATTGCAGGGCAAGCTAAGGTGTGGCCTTCCCCTTTTTGTGGGGATGATGTAACTGCTATTTATACATAATGATGGCATTTGTTCCACTTTAGTATACATATAGATTAGACATAAGTTCTCATGCCCCATCATCTCCAATTACAGTATTAGCTGCAAGTGTTTCAAGTACCATTTTTCTGGTTTTAAATGGGAACATACTATATAAGATCAAATGTGTCGTGTGTATATATGAGATCTGATAGTGTGGAATATACTGATTTTTATTTACTATGCTCCTCAGAAAACTGCCACAGCTGTAGCTCATTGTAAGCGAGGAAATGGGTTACTCAAGGTAAATGGCCGTCCTCTTGAGCACATTGAACCCAGAACTCTTCAGTACAAGCTCATGGAGCCTGTCCTCCTCCTTGGTAAGGTAAGTATCTTTTGATTGCTATTCAGTGCTGTCAGATACAATGTCCTGCAAGTTCATGTTTTATGATGGGTGTAATTCTTTTAGCCTTTTTTTTTTATGATTAAGAGATTTTAATGGTGGAAATTGTTATGTTTGCTCAATATTGTTTTATTATGTCAGTTTTTATTTGCATATGCAGTATGGGATAGAAAAGCATAAATGGAAAAGTCTATGTTAGCGGTAAGGTGAATACATTTTATATACCTGTGGAGCTGTCATGTATGTTAAGCATGTGTTGTAATTGCATTTAGTGTGGTTGGAACTTATACACCATTATATATCAGGTTAATTTTTAATTTTTTTTCTCCAGGAAAGATTTTCCAATGTGTCCATAAGAGTCCGTGTTAAGGGAGGTGGACATACTTCCCAGATTTATGCCATTCGTCAAGCTATTTCAAAATCTCTTGTAGCTTACTACCAGAAGTGTAAGTAGTTTTATTCCTAGTTGCTATGCTCAGTGATGTATATTGTTATATTGGTTATAAAGTTCAGTAGTATTTGTTACTAGCATTACATATCAAGTGGAATTCTTGTAATGTTTTCAGTTAGATATTTATGTGGTGTAACTTATTTACCGTCAACAGATGTAGATGAAGCTTCCAAGAAGGAGATCAAGAAAATCCTCATTGATTATGATAGATCCTTGCTAGTTGCTGATCCAAGAAGATGTGAACCCAAGAAGTTTGGTGGTCCGGGTGCCCGCGCTCGTTACCAAAAATCATACCGTTAAAGCCTTTGTATGGATTGCTTTTTCAATTATATCTGAAAAGGCTTTTTTTTCATTTGATTTTACCCCTAGTGTTTTAACTTTAGGGCTTATGAACAGAGCCCGTTAATGAGGAGTTACTTAATAAAAAATATTGTATGTGGTTACCATGCTGCTAAGTGGACAAGGAAAGTGAATAGAAAATAAACTCGGCTCAGCCGGGTGTGCTACATTATTACTTTAGGCTTGATTACAAATTTAGCTGCAACCATTAGTTGGAAAAAGAGAATGGTTTAGGTTTACACCAGCATCAGCTGGAAATCTGGCAATAATAATTAAAAAAAAAAAAAAAAAACTTGGTTGATCCAGGGAAGTTTGTCCTATGTCACATGCAGCAGTTGGTACACGAAGATGGTTACTTTGTTATTTCAGTACATGTTAATGTATGTATCAGAACCCATTAATAATTGCTTGGATGGTCATTCCATAATTGAATTAAAGCTAGAACTAAGCACTTTAGAAAACTGGCCGATATTGAACATGGGAAAAACTAGCAATACTGCATTTGTAATGAGATTTAATGGTCTAAATTTATTACTTAAACCACCATTGAAGATAATTTGTTACTTGGAGACAATATATTAAATTGTAATCATGTTGTTAAACTTTGTAGCTTTTCAGTCCTGGATTGGTAAACAGGCATTTGATCTATATTTGTTACCAGTTTTAAATTGTTCAGTACAGAAAACTGGAGGGTGTGTTGTTTGATTATTCCAGATCCATGAGTAGTAGGCAGAAGACATCCATCCTTGGGACAATTTAGACTTTTATGCCTTTCTTCCTTTTTGACTTGCGCATCAACTCATCAACAGTGAGATGATTTCCCAGAAACTTAGGATAATCCTTGTCACCATATGCAGAATGATATCCTGATCTACCTTTGCTGACAAAAGCACCAAGGGAGATTCATACTTGGCATGACCTGTGTCAACTGCACGTCGAGAAATTTCACCAGTCAGTAGGGTCCGGATCTCTTCACGGCCAGAGACTATCAGCACTTGCTAGCAAAAGGCTAGTCTTGCAGCCAGTAACTGGGCTATCTCAGGAAGTCTTACAGCTGTGAACCAGGTAAAGTCAGCAGTCTTGAGGTGGTTGGTGTTGGCAACAGGGTCTCTCTCCAATCAGAACTATTATTCAACAAGTAGTGGACTTCATTTTCCTTCGTAGGGACAAACTACATGGCTGCCCTAAGCTTAGTTCTACATCTCAAAGTTGTGAGTTTATCTTGGGAAATTTTTATGCTTAAAATTATCGAACAGGCATGTTCCCTGTGACCTTCAACCACCTAATTGGGACTTAACTTTGTTACTGAACAACCTGACATGCAGTCCTTATGAACCCTAGGAGCTGCTTCAGATCGGAATTTATCTTTTAACACTGTTTTCCTTTGGCATTGGCTTCTTCCAAAAGTCAAGTGAACTGCAGGACTCCTTTTTCTCTGAATTCATGGCCAACTCAACATCCTTAATTTCTTGACAACATATTCAAGACATTCTCCATCTCGCTAATGGATTTGTTGGTGCATGCAAGAGCACATGTCGGGGGACTAGGACCTACCATCACGTTTAAGAAGAACTGGTACTCTATTATCAAACCACTTTTACATAGTTATCTGCGAGACATTTACAGGTCCTTTGGGACAGGTAGTGTCTGTTTAAAAAGTTGTGTTGCTCATCCAGTGCCCCTATAGTGCATTTACTTTTTTAAGATCGCTGTGGTGTGGCTTGTGCAGGTATACGTTGCTGGCAAATTTTCATGTGGTAATCATATTAGCTTCATGGAGTCTATTGAAATCGTATTAATTTCTTGAAATGTGGTTCTTTGTTTACATCAGATATTTTGAATATATCCTAAGTATATTCTCCGTTAAAACCTCGGTTTCATTAATAAAAATGAAGATATGGCATATTTTTTCCCCGGCGATGTCAGATCTGAGTTAAGTTAGGACCTATGATTTTTAAGAGGATTTAGAAGGCCATGGTCACTATAATTAAAGAATACTCACTCTCAATCACCCACTGTGATAAGTATTAACAGCCCAGCCCAAGTGACTCCCATAAATGTCTTTACTCAACACCTGAGGCCAAGGAAATAGTCTATAATTTCCTGAAATACTTCATTTTATAAAAACAGCATGAAGGTCCTGTAACTATAATGTTTTGAAGGCTATCCAGAGAACATTTGAAGCAACAAAAGTGGCAGAAATGATTATTTGTAGACTTAAGAAGCAAGAGAGGCAGGAAATATAGTGGAATTTCCCGTGTAAAAAAAAGAGAGAGCGAGTCCTGTGACTGGCTTGGGTGATTTTGATAAGAATGTAATACTAAGAAGGATTGAGTGGTTGTCTTTTCTAAGGGCATAATAGATTGACTGACTTATGAATTTATGTCTCAAGTCCAAATACCAGAGCCAACAGGCCATTCAGCACAACTATAATTTATTATAGAAAGAGAAAGAAGGAATAGCTAAATAGAATTGGGAATGAAAATAAATTTTAAAGTTAACAGGGAAGAAGCAAACCCTTTCCCTAGACTCCCAAGGTTTAAAGCGAATTTTCCTAAGGATTATATCTGCGGGAAGCATTTAATGGGACTTGCATACCCGTAGATATGACATCTGCCTTTTCTACAACAATGAATGGTTTGACTGGTCTAATTCATCTCTAATGGCAGGCGTGGAGAGAATTAAACAATCATGAACTGGAACTAGTCAGATACAGGTGAGTATTGAGCCTTTTCCATGGTTTAATTTGCCTTTTCTTAACGATATTAACTAGTACTAGGGAGCAAGTCCCTTCCTCTCTCTTACAAGGGGGAGAGGAAAAAGCAAAAAGAAGCTACTGATTAAGTGTTTTGGGACACATGACAAGAGTTCCATCATTACCCAATTGTCTGGCCTGTGAGTAACCCTTTACAGCTCGAGGCCTATGACTCCTAGTTGACCCATCCGCTACAAATTGGGACAAAAGTTGAACCACTTTCTCAATCCACCCTCAGAGAATAAGTCTCTTATGTTGAGACCAAAATTTTGTGTATAAATAATTGGCAAATTTTAAAATATATTTTTCACAAATAAACCTGCAGTCTTAATAGACACTGACCACGTCAATGCTATTTTCCCATGTAGGGGGTAGTGCCGTCAGGGTAGAAATTTGGTGGAATGTAGACATTACCTACTATGAGATTCAGGGTCCCTGTAACACGGTTTTTTGGACTTTGCTCCTTGTCAAAGCATTGGATGTAGCTGAAAGTTGAAATATGTATATTTTACAACCCCACACAATTTTTGTCAGCATTATCAATAACCTAAACCCGATAGTTTTAATTTCTATAGAGTAAAAATGATTTAGCCGACGCCATGGCCAATGATTACGAGCCAAGAGTCGAAAAACATTCATTACATAAGCAAGGTAAACACACCTTTTGACGAAATGTTGCCCCGCCCATCCACCAGACAAAATCTTCATCGGCTCTGAAACTTATACTTTATGAATGGCGGAACGATACATAGATGTGGGTGGGGTATCAGTGCTAGCGTAGTAATACTACTGTAGCAGTAGTGCCACAACAGTATAGCAGTAATATACATAAATTAAACGTTTAGTCCAACTGCTGGGATCTTTGAGGATCATTTATCCCTTCTTACAACTACTCGAGAAATTAGTTTTTACAGACGGATTTTTAAATTTTCTAATCCAACAGTGCCCATGGTAGCCTTTAGTGTTATCCTGAATTATAACGAGGCGAAAGTGGGTGGAGCCTCATGAAGTCATCATTCTGACGAATTATTGGTGAAGGTTTAAAGCCAATATACGGTACCGGCTATTTTTTTTTTTCAGTAAATAGGTAGATAGCCAATAAATAAAAATTGCTTGACATTGGATATAGCAGTTATCAAATCAAATGTCTACTATGTTTTTGAAAATTACCAGCTATTCCCTACATCTTGTCAATCTGATTGTGACCTATAAAGTTGACTGAATTTCTTAGGAATCCTGTTTTGGGAGTTAGACTAATAATCGTAATGTTTTTGTATTTATTAACATATTTTGTTGGTTTGTTCATTATGACAATTATCAGTGGAGAGGTTCCAGAGTGCATAAAGGTGTACTGCTTTGCTTGTATCTAAATTTGTATTTCATTGTTGCCAGAGGTTTAGACTTCGTTACGTATGGCCAATCCATCGAGAAAGAGGGAAGAAATGCTGTCATAAGTTACGTAACAAGTGCGTTCGAAACCTTTTCTGAGTAAGTTGGCCCGTCTTCAAAAAAAGGTCACTTTTACATTATAAATACCAAATTTATTCAACCTACGTAATGCAGAATACAGTCAAAATTTGTGTTGATATATGTATTCTGAATAAGCGTTATATTTATGAAATGCATAGATAAAAAGTTATCGCAAAAAAAACCCTGTTACAGAGGCCCTAAATCTCATAGTAGGTTCTTTGTAGTTCCTTCGGTCCCTAGCTGCAACTACAATCACTCCTTTTTACTGTACCTCCGTTCATATTCTCTTTCTTCCATCTTACTGTTCACCCTCTCTTAAAAATTATTTCAGTGCAACTACAAAGTTTTCCTCCTGTTACACCTTTTACTGTCAATTTCCTTTCAGCGCTCAATGGCCTTACTTGCCCCAGTGCTTGGCATAATGCCAAAAATCTAAAATAAAACCTGCTATTTTCTAGAGATGGGTTGATGGAGGTGGCTCCTAACAATTGCCATCTTGTCCATTTGACAAGGCCACCAATTTCCTTTTAACCTATTTGTTTTTTTCTACGTCTCCAGCTGTAGCATTGAACTTTTTCCTTTCATTAAGACCACAGGTTTATGCAAAATATTTTAAAATTTTTCATTTTTAAGAATAGAATTCTTTGGTCCAGCTCTATGAAAGTTGGTTATAAATAAATTATTAAGGATACAAAACAGTAGAATTCCATGTGTATCTTATCTATTCTTGGAAAAATCCCTCAAATAAACGGGACATTTGATGTTACGTAGACATAAAGCAAGATTGTTTAATCCAAAATAATTTTGTAAGTTCCTTGATCAGCATTAATACTTGTTATATCCTAAGAACTGAACGTTTGTCTTGTTCCAACAACTTAAAATACTATTTTCAAAACGCTGTAACAGCAAAGACGGGTAGATATTTCTTTGGGAGGCAATGTGAAAAATGCCTATAACAACCCGACAAAACAATGGTCACAATACTTTTAGTGCTTAAATAAAATACTAAAGCATGGAATTTTGACAAATGATTCGAGCACAATGTTTTTTTTTGGTAATTGAGCCATCCAAACTTAAAAGGAGTTGCATACCAGGTCCTTGCTGATTACCAGGTCAGCCAGCTGGGAGTACCTAAATAGGAGCTCCAAGCTCATACCGGTGAAGTGAAAATAGTTTAATGGTGTGACAGGAGGAATTGTATTGTATGGTGCTTTTACGTTGCATGGAACCAGTGGTTATTCAGCAATGGGACCAACAGCTTCAGGTAACTTCCAAACCACGTGAAGAATGAACTTCTACCACCAGAAATACACATCTTTAACCCCTCAATGGAATGGCCAAGAATCGAACTCATGGCCATGGAGGTGGCAGGCCAAGACCACACCAATCAAGCTACTGAGGCAGCGTGACAGGAGGAAAACGCCATTGCATTACGAATGTACCTGGCCAAGAGCTCTACAGAGTTGTCAATTGCCCACTGCTGTAATTTGACTGTCGAGTAAAGTTGGAGAGAATTTCATTGTCACATTGCAAGTTCCAGTTGCAGCTAGAAAAGTTGAATGCTAAAGGCTACTGTCCCTATAAGAAACTAGCCCAGTGCACTAAAGAAAAATAGACCAGCTGTGAAACAAAAAACAATATAAAAAAAAAAGATAATTTAATTTTAAATTTCAATTAGTAATTTTGGATTAAATTTTTCATTCTTTATAGATAAGGTTAACCATCACTTTCAAATGCTGGAAGATTCAGCAAGTCTTGTAAATTACTTTAGTATATACTCTTATTACAACAAAAATTTAGCATACTCTAAGTATACTAATTACAACAATCTACCACATGCAGTTATTTCACAAAATCATAATTTTCTGGAATGGAAAAAAAGCTGTTTTTTTTTTCACTAATTCTTTATTAGAAGGCTGCAAAGTTTATGATCTTGGCCTCTCCTTCTTCTCCTTGTACAGTGCAAGCAGCGAAACATTAGCCACCTTTACAACCTTGAACCTAATACCTGAAAAATTAGTAATAGGCCATTAGCATTCCAAACTGTAGAAAAAAAGTAGCATTATAAGATGCCAAATATAACTTTGTCCATAACAATTCATGAAAAAATAATATTAACATTAAATCACTATGTTAAAAGTAAACAAACTAAGCAATTGCCAAGTTACGAACAGAAACATTACCCACCTGGGATATCACCCACAGCATGACCCTTACGACCAAATCCTGCCACTAACACTTCATCATTCTCTTCAATGTAATTTAAGCAACCATCCCGGGGTACGAAGGCAGAAATCTTCTTGCCATTTTTAATGAGCTGAACTCTTACACACTTACGAATGGCAGAGTTGGGCTGTTTAGCTTCAATGCCACTGAGAGAGAAAAAATCAGATTAGCCATGCACAAAACCCTTGAAATTATTTGATAATTTTTCTTCAGCATTCTGCATGTAATATGACAACCTGCCTAAAAGCATGCAAAGTATTTGGCAACAACTAATTACACCTTAAGTGGTATTTGGTGACATTATCAGTGATGTACTATACGCAGAAAATTGTTTTTGACTAAGGATGTTAAGCCAATAAAATATTTAATATGGAGTTCAGGTTTGTGGGAGTAACATAACTACCAACAAACATTGATGTACGGCAAATGGTTTGTCATCAATAATGTACCTAATGCAAGAAGACAGAGGCTGAACACAATCTCAATATCACCACTTGCTGGCTGTAAAATTAAAGATCAACATATGGATCTTCAATGGAATTACATCAGTATTAAAGCATTACTTATATATGTACAGGCAGTGACCTTGTACATTTTGTGTCTGTCTTTATTTAATGTGATAAAATCAGCTTACTGAAAAAACTATGTTATACTTACATCTTTTCCAGAACTATGCCCTTAGCATGTGAAGCACCACCAAAGGGATTGGCCTTCCAGCGAGTGCCCAAATGAGCCTTTTTATAATCCTTGTCATGCCACCTCTGGTCTCTTCTGTGGTTTACATGCTTACGAGCAGTGCGGAGTCCTCGAGGCTTACCTGCAAATCAATATACAAAGGGTAAATGTGGAAAGCTCCTTTCATAATGAAGTTTGTCTGACCACTTACTTCAATCATGACATGAGGCCCAAACACTTCCCAAATTGAAGTGTTGGTAGTGAGGTGTTTCAGGGACATATATTTGAATATTTTAATATTCTTTGCCATACTCATGTGCATCTTATACTCCTTACAACTCCACTTTCTACCTAAACATTTTAGGGGGCTAATAAAAATTTCAAAATCAATTCCATTTTTTTTTTTTTTTTTATATCTTGCTGCTGAACCTAGCAAATATCAAACAGGGTAATTAATTACAATAATGTGTCACCTTTAAAATGCCTATATCTAATACGTACGTACTGACAACAAATTATGTCATTGTTATGAAAAATTTCGTGCTTATTTCTCAAAATGCTACTCACAATATAAAAATATGGTGAATGGAGAAAAATAAATGATCTAAAATGCTTTTAAACCCAATGCAGTATGATATACATGCCAATTTTCAGCTGCATGAATCTTATAGCAATTATACTGCAACTGCTAATTTACCTTCACAGAACTAAGAATAGTACAATGAATTTCTACATGGCCTATCAAACTGCCAAGAACAGTAAATTCCTAATAAGCAAACAAAACACTACATAAAAAGTAAATTTTCAAGGAAATACCTACACAACTTAAGATAAAATACCATACGGCCACCTCTACTATAGTGCGACCACCTTCCCGAAAACAAAGTTATGGCCTTAATTTGTGACTTCGGAGAAAAAATTTCCTTTGAGAGGAAAGTAGAGGTCTTGAAGTATTGCTTCGACGGACACTGGCTTGACTTATATCTACCCTGGGTTACAGGATGCGTTAAAGTACTTTTTTGGGAAGTGGTCATGCTACGGTAGAGGCCAGCCATTCAGTATTTTACCTAATATTATATATTATATATTATATATTATATTATTTATCTATATATTATATTATAATATAATAATAATATATTGATTATAATACTAGTATATATATATATAGGTAATGCTAGGCCAACTAACTCAGCACGGACTAGGGTAAACAACCGTCTCAAGTCCATCTTACTCATGCAGATCGCCCTTTTTTACTCTTTTTATTTAGTGAAACAAATACAATTACATCTTTAAGCATTATGTTTCGTCAACATAATGGGATGTATGAGAGCGCCATACGAACTAAAATAAGTATGCTAGATCTTTGTAAAATATGTTTTCAAGGCAGTTTCTAAATCCAACATGGCGCCTCCTCGCATCTGGTCCCTTTCGACACGGACATCGAGACCATGTTCTTCCCAGCGCTCGTTTGAACAATATTAGCGTATATATGTAACAATTATTGATATTTCTCAAGATTTCAGTTGTAATCAGCACCATAAAACAACATTTTGTTGCCTAAATTGGTGAAAGTATACCAATACAAGTATTTTTTGCTCAGAAACCATATAACATAAGAGTAATGCAGTTTTTTTGTAGAATGAAGTGCTCTGAATGTAAACTTGAATGTAGAACATTTTACAAAAAACTGCATTACTGTTATATGTTATCTGAGCAATAAATACTTGTAATGGTATTGAGACTTTATGGACACCCTGGCTGCCAAAAGCAGTGAATTGTTAATGACATAAATGTTATTTTTTTTATAGCACTATTTATTGATTTAAGTCTATATTACTACTTTGACTTTTTTTAATTTTTAATAATTACTATACCTATGCCGGAAATAAATAATAACCTTTAATCTTTGCATGCATGGAATGGCAAAATTTTATTATTGTCAATTTAGTGGAGCTTCACACATACACTGATGCAGTTACAAATGTTTCCATGAATTCTAGTTATCAAAGTACTGCAATAATAATACAATTGTGCTATTATGTATATATAATACAAAGATACACTAATTTCACATATTTCCACGGTTTTGTGTAATCTAATACCCAGTTTGGAGGGTAAACAGATAGCAATTGGCAACATTGATAAAAGAATAGGAGCGCACAAACAACACCATGGCTACAGTTCACAACAAAACCATTGATACTACTATTTGTGTCAGGAATCTAGTTATGTTTTCAACAATGAATATTTTCAAATTAATTATCATGAATACAAATACATTTATGTAATTCTTAACCTTACACTGATGTTTAACTATTTCTTTCAAAATTATCTAGCGCACTACTTTTCTTTCTTCCCAAAAAATTGAGACCTTCCTTGGACTCGAGGGCGATCATCGTCATCGTCCAAGATTGTTGTGAAGAAAGTGTCCCAGCATTAAACTAAATAATGAATAAAGTAAACAATTAAAGGAATAAAGCTTTGCACCTCATAAACAGTGTAGTCGTCTACTGCTCGTAACTGTGTTTGCGGAGTGAGCGCTTAGGAACCAGGAACAGCAACATGGTTCAAGTGCAACGTGGAGTGAATTAAGACCAAACCATGTATAATTACAATAAAAAAGGCACTGCGGAGTTTCAGTTGTGATGGCAATAAGGATAAAACCACCGATTAGAAGGTGAAAATGAATTCAGTTCAAACCATGACCACAGGAATAAAACGCTTCATACTTTCACTCATATAGGGTAAAACATCACAGCAGGCCAAACAGGCCACCTACAATCAACGCTTGCCACCCTCCGAAAAAGTACATTATAACGCGTCCTGACACCAGAGATGGGCATCAGTCGCGACTTCTTGTTGGTGAGAAACGGAGCTAAAGACCTCTACTCTCCTTTCGAAGTAAGTATTTTCTCCAAAGTTAGAAATTAAGGCCAAATTTTAAGATTTAAACAGAGGGTAGTGAAAAGGGTGGCTACGGCAGTGGAAATCTCACCAAAACGCTTTAGAATTTTTACTTACAACTGAAAATGCTTCGAAGATTGACGCCATCTTGATGTTTATGGAGTCGCTTGTGCCAACAAACTTCCCATTTCCTGTGCTAAATCTGCACACCACTTGTACCCATAGACGCTGGGGCACTTTCATCACAACAATCGTAAACCAACCTCTTACCAGCACTTATTCAAGGGGACAACAGCATTCTTTGCGGCATTTTGCGCTCTTCAATTGTTTATCAGTGTTGTCAATTGGTATGTGTTTACCCTCCAAACTAGGTATAAGACTTACACAAAACCGGGGAAATAAGTGAAATTAGCGTATCTATTTGTATTATATATACGTACATATTACAGCAATTTTATCATTACTGCATTACTATGACAACTAGAATTCATCGAAACAGTTTGTAAATGCATCGGCGTATGTGTGACGCTCCACTAGATTGGCAACAATGAGCCATTTTTCCTCACGTCGTCTGCTCGTAAGTATACATCCGAAACATTTGTAATTTTTGGGGGTTAATTTGGTTGCAAAAAAGGGATAATAGACATGAATTGAATAAACATTTTGAAGTAAAGTTAAACTGAATATTGAGTAAAGTAAACAATTAAGGGAATAAAGCTTTGCATCTCATAATCAGTGTTGTCGTCTGCTGCTCGTAACTGTGTTTGCGGAGTGAGTGCTTAGGAACCAGGAACCACAGCGTGGTTCAAGTGCACTGTGGAGTGAATTAAGACCAAAATGTGTATAATTACAATCAAATAAGCACTGTGGAGTTTCAGTTGTGATGGCAGTAAGGATAAAAACCACCGATTACAAGGTAAGTATGAATTCAGTTCCAACCATAACCCCGGGAATAACAAGTTTCATACTTTCACTAATATAGGCAACAAAATGTTGTTTTATTGTGCTGATTACAACTGCAACCTTGAGTAAGATCAATAAACGTTACACATATACGCTAACATTGTTCAAATGAGGGCTGGGAAGGCTGGTGGATTGTCTGTGGTTAGAACGGCCAGCCACACGATTGCCGCCATATTGGATTTCAAGACTTCCTTGAAAACATATTTTACGAAGAGCTCACATGCTTATTTTAGTTCGTATGGTGCTTTAATATATCGCATTATGTTGACGAAGCTTCAATCTTTTGAATGGTATGCTTAAAGTTGTAATTGTATTCTTGTTTCACTAATTAAATATCGAGTGAATAAGGCCTGGCCAGCGCGATGACGATGGATCGTCTGCGGTTGTTTACCCTACCTAGATCTACCTATAAATACCCAATTGAGGGTAGAACCGAACGAACAGTGGCTTCAGTTAATGAAATGTTAAGGAATAACCACATCTACTCAGCAAAATTGTTCTATACTTGCATACAAATAAACTAGCTTATCCTGCTCCTCTGCATGAGGGGACTGCACTTACAACTCGGAACGGACTGCCTTCAGAGCCTGCGGGACAAAAATTCAACCCATTCAAAATGTACTACATATCCTTTCGGCCGGCAAGTTAAGCAAGCAATATTAGCAACTTCTATTAAAGTTTTATTCACTCGGGGTTGGGAGACGGGACTACAGCGGTAGGTAATGTCCTGCTAACGGAACACGTGAGTAAGAGAGGATGACTCAAATACCGATGCTACTATAATAAACAGTACATAAAACATGCACAAATCTACTAAACAGTACGCGTAATATTAGTATTAAAATATAAACCATTTGTGACATCCGGAATTTGGATCAGAAGACAGGAATGTGTTCAAATGAGGAAGCATATCCTTACCCATCTTGGTGGTATGGTTGTTGTTGAGTGAAAGAACAGCGTCCGCCAGCAAACGTGCGAACGTGTGGGTGAAGTCTATTTCATTAGTACGAATTAGCTACATATAGTAAATATTAACAAAATAGGTTATCTAAAATCTTTTATAATGCAAAATTAGAACATTTTTTAAAAAATATATTATAATTATCATCCTCACAAAATGGTTAAATGGGGGTTTGCAGTATTATTGACAATCATATGATTGTTTTTGTTGAGATTGCAGCTCGTCAGAAGAGTTGAGCGGCTAATAATTTGTGATAGCTCGCAGAATTTTATAAACTTCGTTATCTGATTATTCTAATTATTGTGCATAAAAAGTTGTTAAAGTTTTCAAATATCTTTTCAGTCAGGTAACTGTCGCTTTATACATGACATATGTCTACATTTAGATCATATGATATTTAGGCGATCTATGATATTTAGGGGTCCATAAGATAAAGCTAACCCTAGAAAACCGACAAAGGTTATACAAATATTTTTTTAGCTTTAGGGAGGGCCTGTAATTAAGTTCAAAATACCATCTACCTAACAACCAAATTAATCATGAAAAAATGCTATCATGATAAGGTCCAACCCAACTTATTGACCTTCATTGGTTACTTATAAAGTAAGAATTATTTGTGAAATGTATATTTTGACATAAATCAAGATAAAATGACAAACACTTAAAAGATCTAACGCAATATATCATAGAATACACAACTATACATAAGATCTTTTATATGTATAGATTAATTGGACGAATGATGACCACAAAAATTGGAAAAAAGAACTGAATAGACGGCACAGGAACTACAGTGAAAATTAGTATGATATGGAAAATCATGTTATGCAAGATGTCTTAGTGGGGGCTAAGAGGAGGAATCCGAAAATTCACATGGGATACGATGGTAATGGGGAAAAAAATCGGCGCTAGAACAATATAGTAGTTTAGCCCGCCATGGAGTGAGAAACAATAAAGCAATCTCGTTCTTCTACTTACAGTGGGCGTTGTAGAGGTCAAGTGACAATTGTTGTGACTTCTGCTATAGCTGGTGTCGGGTGACTCGGGTCTTCAAAATGACGGGTGTTCGGGTGTTATCTGTTTTCCTGACTTTATGCCTTTGTGGTTTTTCTGTTGCTAAGGATCATGTCCCAGTGCTTATTTGGAATCCAAATCAGTAAGTACGAAATTAATTAAAAGTAATTAATGGATAAATTTGTAAATGCTTAGTATTTATCACTTGCAGGTCCAGGCCAGGGCTAATGTAGCTAGGTTGAGGATTTCTACCTACCTAGGTACCCTAGCCCTGTTGATCCCCTGGTTTATGTTTTCTTTGCTGTTCAGTTCCTGAATGATAGACATAGCTTTCCTTGAATATTAGGCTAACAGTAGGCTCAGGCTATAGGGTTACCTAGGTGTGGCACAGGATGTTACTCTAGAATTGGCTAGGTAGTAGTAGTAGTAGCTATAGGTATACCTATAGACGATTCATTTAAGGTAGATTCTTGCGCCTACGAGACGTTTGTTTGGCGGCCTCTGATTGGCTGGTAGCGGGAGGTAGACTGCTCGCTCAGCGGGTCATATTTTCGTTTGTAGCTTAGAAAACTAGCAATATGTTTACATTTCTTCATTTAGGTATCTCACGTTTTACAAAAGATAGGAAAGTTTTGGTCATACCAAAGGATTCAGTATTAAATGTACAATTAATGAATCTTTTCCTGAAATCAATAAGTTACCTAAAATACAAAGGAATTACAACGAGTAGAAGTGAAGGGAGAAACATTTCATTCTTTATACCTGTTTTTATTCATCATCGGATTTTGCATAATTCACGAGATCAAGATAAAATGAAATCTTGTGTTTTAAAACAATGAAATCGCCCTGAATACGCTGGTGCTTTCAGATTTTAAATACGTGTAATATGTAAAGAGAAAATGAAGAATATGTCTTATTATGTTGCATTCGTGCTTGACTCGGTTTGACAGTAGTGCCGAGAGACGCAATTTATATCGGTGGGGCTAGTCCTCTCCACTAGAGCTGTTAGCGTGTTGGCAGTTGCCAATTGGCGATATGAGAAGTTTGCAGTTTCGAGACTATGTATTTACCGAATTATTATGTAATTACATTTTCTATAAATAAATGCATAGAATTCCCATTATGACTTTCGAACATTTTTACTAAAATATTATATATGTCCGTATTTCTGGACATATTCTTGATAAAAGAAAAGTAAATAATCAGATGGATGCATCTGGGTGTTGGCTTCAATTTAGTCTAAGTGAGAAATGTACATGCTTTATGAGGCTCACTGATAAATAACAGAACTTGTTTCTCTGGCCAATAACATCAAAAGCTTATGGTTTTCATATGTTCACTCAATAAACAAAAGTACAAATGTTTATTTCTTACCATAAAATTTGTTTTGACGATGTAACGAATATAATATACTGTCTTTTTCAGAATTGCTTGAGTTACTCTTACACCAGAATGTTTATCTCCTTTATATACATGTTACACTTGACAACATGTCTACAACAATGTTTAGGAAAATTTGCTTAGTTTTCTCCTGAGGTAGTTGATTATTTCTTGAATCACTTAATTCATACCTGAGTTAGAATAGCTCCCGTAACCGTTCCCACAGCCCTGCATAATTGTATATATATATAGTACATGTAGGATAATGAGACTAATCAGAAGACTGTTATATCATCATCTTTTTATACAAAAAAGAATGGAAATTCATGCAGATATATTATGTCATAAACACAAAAGAAACTCATACACAGTAGGCTTACATTGGTATGTCATTAGGCTATCGATATGAACAAAAAGAAATTAAAATTTTACAAATTTTCTTACGTCATCATTATTTAAAAAATAAATAAAGGAAAATCATGCATATATACATAATCATGTCATTACCTATTGGAACAAAAAGAATGGGAAATTATAAAGATACATTGATATCCCCTTTTCTATTAAAACCAAGTAAAAAGAATTTATAAACAGCATATGTACATTGTTATGCCATTAAATATTAAAAAAAAAGGAAACTCATATGGATATACTGTAGTTATGAAATTGCCTATCTAAAAATTGGAAAACTATAGAAAACACTGTTAGGTCTTCAACTTAAAAAAAAAAAAAAATGGAAAATCATTGATATATATCATCACTGTTAGTGTCATCCTCCCTAATATTCAATATCATCACTGTCAGTTTCGTCATCCCCAATGTCAATAAAAAAACTTTCAAACATATGCTCTCTAGCAACATCTTTCCTCCTATAATCATCTTCTAATTTCTTAACGTGGTGAAAACATTTCTTCCAGTCTTCTGTGTAAACTTTGTCTATCGCCAGTCTCGTAAGCTGCTCAACAGTTTTCAAAGATTGATTTGCATTAGAGTTATTTTTTCTGATATCCCCCTTTATTTGAGCCCATATAAGGTTTCTATGGGGTTAAAACTGACAATAATATGGTGGCAGTCTGAGCACATCATGACCATTTGCACAGGCTATCTCATCTATCACATACCTCTGTTTTTGTACATGAACTTCCCTGCCAGATATATACTTAGCTATAGTCTCCGACGTTCCGACAGAATTTCAAATCTCGCGGCACACGCGACATAGGTAGGTCAGGTGGTCTACCTTACCCGCCGCTGGGTGGCGGGCGTATGAACCAATCTATCTCTCCAGTTCAGATTTTTTTCTGTCGCTGAAGCGATAACAACTGTTGTCGTTTCTTCCGATATATTCTTCATTTCTCGCTTTGCCTGGGATTGATTTGAACATTTGGTGACGTATTCGCTCTATGTTGGCTTGGCATACGCTGATTGTGGACCGTGTTATTGGGACTTTTGCGCTGGATTTTCCTGTAGAATGTCTGATTTTGATTCTGTTTCCAAAACTCCGGTTTTGTTTAGAGTATGTGTGACCGATGGATGTAAGGTGAGGTTTACCGAAAGCTGCGGTGGACCCTCACACTTTCTGTGTTAAATGTAGGGGGAATGAATGTTCGTTTAGTAACCCGTGTCAAGAGTGTGAGGTTTTGAACGAAGATGAATATAAGGCTCTTTCTTCTTATATTAGGAAACTTGAAAGGGATAGGGTACGTAAAGCTTCTTCAAGGAGCTCGAGGCAGGTCGAGAATGAGTGAAATGAAACTAACATTAATGTAGTTTTAGAACCTTCCTCCCAGGTCTCAGCTCCTGCTCCCCGCACCGAAGCCGTAGATTCGTCTTCGGAGGCGGCGGCCTCAAAAGCTTCCTTGTGTTCTAAGGAAGACAAGAATCTTCGTACTGAGCAAGGTAAGAGTGTCAGTGATGATAAGTGCAGTGTACCCAGTGATGTGGAGGGTGCGTCTGACCGGCTCCTTAGTGCCTCCAGGCCTAGACCTCTTCCAGACTCCCAGTTCCAGTGGAGGAGGAAAGTCGAAAGCCGCAGGAGGCTAGGGAGAGCCCCCACCGGTCAGGCGTCCCCTCGGCAGATCCTGAAGTTTCGCTCCCAGGCTGCCTTGGATCGTAAGAAGAAGAATATTCTTCGCCAGTGTTTTTCGTCTCCCATCTTCCTGGCTGAAGTACGTTAGCGTCCAGGCCCAGAAGACTTTTCTGATGTAGCTTCCTTGCAAGCAAAGAAGCCTAGGAGATCCGGTGATCGCCCTCCTTCTCCCGCGCCTCGCGCTTGAGCTTGCTTCGGAAGAAGATCCTGGGGACTCCTCCTTCTCGAGTACTAGTGGGCCTACAAGCTCAGATCACAGCCTTGGCGGACTCCTTGGCATCGAGATCGCGTAGAAGGAAGGATTTGTCTCTCCCGATCAAGAGATCGAGGCGCGTTTCGTCGGAAGAGCGCTCTCCTTGTAATCGGCGTTCTCCTTCTTTTGAGGATTCTTCTACTCATCGTAACATTTCACGAGAGGAACACCACTCCCGCTCGGAGGTGTCGAGACGCCATTCGACGGATAGGCGCTCCTTGGACTATGAAGATATTTCCTCAAATCGGATTCCTGCCTCGGGTAGACGCTCAGCCCCTTCTGTTTCTCCTTCTTCTAGAGTTCGTGCAAGAAGAGAGAGTCGCTCAGGTCATAGAAGACTTGGTTCGTCGTCTCCGTCTCTTCTTTCTTCTCCTCGTCTTCTCAGAGAACCTAGGGAATGCCCTTCTGAAAGTAGGGCGGCACTTCTCCTTCCGACTACTGTAGTCGGGCGTCGGATAACGTGACTGGTAGGCCGCTCATCGCACGGAGTTCGCCTCCTCCCCTGTAAGACATCAAGAGTCTAGTAGGACCCTGCTCCTGGTAAGCGTCATCGTTTAGTAGCTGTTCTCCTGGAGAAAGACACCTTGATCCTCGTTTGCTTCGTTCTCCTAGTAGGCGCTCTTCGTTCTCGAGACTCCCTACTCCTGATCGGTCTCCTCTTGCTAGAAGTCAAGAACGCCTCAAGCGCGCCCTGATTCTGTTAGGCGCTCGGAGCCTTACAGACGTTCTCCTCTTGGTAAGGACCAAGATCTCGCAGAACGCCCTGTTTCGTTTAAGCGCTCGGGAGCGTAGCAGCCGCTCTTCCGCTTCGTAGGCATCAAGAGCCTCTAAAGCGCCCTGCTCCTGAAAGGCGCCCTATTTTTAGCAACGTTTCCGCCGTTGGTAGGCGCCAGGATTCCACTAAGCGCCCTGTGACAGATAGGCGCTCGGCGCCTAGTAGCCGCTCTCCTCACGATCGGCGACAGGATCTTAGCAGGCGCTCTCCCTCTCGTAGTTTTTCCCTAGGGATAGACGTGGTCTTTCTAGAGAATGCGAGTTTAGCACAAGAATTTTCGGATAACGTCCTCTTTTTTTTTTACAACTCGTCGTTCTCCTGTACGCCTTTCTACTTTGGAATCTTCTCCTCATTCAAGACGTTTGTCTCCTTCATCGCACTGTACCCCAGCTAGGAAATCATCTAAGGATTCTCATAAGGATCCTCATCCCCGTTCTCCTCCTCAAGAAGACCAGGAAAGCCTCTGAGGAGAAAACTAATACATCGGCAACAGTTTCTTCGTACAAGAAGCTCAACAGACTTCTCCTTCAGGAGTTCGGAGAGTCTTTGAGCCCTACTGCTCCTCCTTCTCCACACTCGTTGTTCTCCACAGCGAAAGCAACGAAAGGATCTTCGTGTGTGAGAATGAAGCCGACTCTTTCTATGAAGAAAGCGGCTCAAGAGTTTCGGTTCATGGATGCGTACTAAAGAGGAAGCGGGGTGGGGGGGGGGGGGGGAAAACAATGTTGCCTTCCCTCCGTCGAAGCTTTCAGGAAGGACAGGATTTTGGTATGAGACAGGAGAACCCTTGGGACTGGGCCTTCCGTCTTCAGCTGACGCAGATTTTTCGGCACTAGTAGACGCCACTAGAAGATCAGCTTTGAATTCGGCCAGAACTACGTGGGCAATGAATGAAATGGATTCACAATTCTAAAAGGCATTTTTAGAGTCTTGGAAGTTTTCAACTTTCTCGATTGGTCCCTCGGAGTCCTAGCCCAAGAAAACTCAAGGACCGGACACGTTTTCTCCGGAGGATTTGAATTGTGTCTTATCCTGTATGGATAATCGGTGAGAGATGGGGCCAGCGAAATAGCTTTCACTGTTTGGAGCAGGGGTCTTGAAGAAAAGATCAGTTTTTTGCTCATTTTTACAACAAAGTCGGTCTCACATGCTCAGAGATCGTCTTTGCTTTTTGCCCCTCTCTCTACACAGCTGTTTCCTAAACACCTGGTTCAAGACATTTCGAAGGCTCTCTCTGCCAAAGCTACGCAGGACCTTCTAGCACAGTCTGCAAGGAAGCCGCGCCCTACCTTCCAGACTAAGACAAAGAAAGCTAAGCCGACCTCTCAGGAACCCTTTCGAGGGACATCTACCTCTAGATCCTCTTCGTTCAGAGGTCGGAAACCAAACAGAAGAGGGAGGACTTTTACGAAGTCAATCAAACCTCCCAAGTAAGACTCAAGTCCTTCAGACAACTGTAGGCGCCAGGCTTTTACAGTTTGCAGAAGTCTGGGCCCAGAAAGACGCAGATGCCTGGACCCTGTCAATTTGAGGAAGGGCTATCTAATCCCGTTCTCTCGAGGCCTCCCTTGACGAATACCCCGAGGGAGTTGACGGCCAGATACAGGGACCCCATCATGATCAAGCCCTCCGACTAGCGGTAGATCAGATGCTGGAAAAGGAGGCGATCGAACTAGTGGCAGATCATCTTTCGGCAGGCTTTTACAACCGCCTGTTCCTAGTTCCGAAATCCTCAGGGGGATGGAGACCGGTGTTGGATGTAAGCGCCCTGAACTTCTTCGTCGAAAAGAAGAAGTTCACGATGGAGACCACTGCCTCGGTGTTAGCAGCACTCCGTCCAGGGGACTGGATGGTGCCTCCTTGGACTTACAGGACGCTTACTTTCCACGTACCAATCCATCCTTCCTCGAGGAAGTTTTCTAAGATTCATGATGGGGGGAAGAAGTCTTCCAATTCAGGGCCCTGTGTTTTGGCCTCTCCACGGCCCCCCAAGTCTTTACGGCCATCATGAGGAATGTGGCACAATGGCTTCACCTGGAAGGGGTGAGGATTTCGCTCTATCTCGACGATTGGCTTATAAGGGCCAATTCCAGAGATCGTTGTCTGAAGGACTTGAAGAAAACCCTGGATTTGACTTATTCCTTAGGACTTCTGGTCAATCTGCAGAAGTCAAGTCTGATTCCCGCTCAAGAGTGCGTTTTATCTGGGGATCCAGATGAACTCTCTGA